>NW_027526257.1:11669201-12069099 GCF_048455015.1 Haemaphysalis longicornis
TAGCCGAATTGGTAACCGAAGGTATTCAACATGTAATCGAAAGGCGTGGGTTCGGTCCCCACTCTGGGCGCGTGTTTTTCTTTCTTCCTTCTGTATAATTAAAAAAAATGTTTACCTAATTAACCGTAGTGAAAAATACAAGAGCCTAACCACACCCCTATGCCTCCTTTGGCGTTGTAGACTGCTGACCCATCTTTCTGTATATATATATATATATATATATATATATATATATATATCAAGGTTGCAGTCGTCATTGCCAGTGCTATTCGGCTGTTTCCGAGATATTTAATAGTGCCGAATGACGTGTGTTTGTCATGTTTCTTTAATACAGTGCTAAATAGGCGGAAATATAGGTCGAGAAAAAATCCGCCGTTTTTCCGGGAGCGGGAGGGAATAATGGTATTATTATAATAATAAGGATGGGAATAATTCCCGTGCTAATTTAGTCGTAACTTTTACTAGTAGCCCGCCAAACGTGAATAAAATATTAAAAAAGCTCTTGAACATTCTTCAGCCGAGCGAGCGACTTTCCAAAATTTTCAGTGATCCTCCGCGTGTAACATACAGGCGCGCAAAAAGCATAGGGGACTATCTTGTCCACGCCAAAGACAGGGACGCCCAGCAATTAGGCTGCCGACCGTGTGGCAAAAACAGATGTTTGGTGTGTAAACACGTGCAGACCGCGAGGGTGGCAATTAGCACACATTCGGACTTCCGATATTTTATACGTGGGTCATTGGATTGTGACTCATCCAATTTGTTTTACCTATTGGAGTGTGGCGGATGTAATATGCAGTACATAGGACAGACGGATGGACCTTTTCGAATGCGGTTTAACAATCACCGCTATCACACCAAGGCACTCCCAAACCTTCCCTTGTCCAGACACCTAGCGATGCAAAATCACTCTTTCGATGCATTAAAGTGACGCTTCTACAGAGCAGTTTTTCTAGCTGTAGGGAGCGAGAACAATGTGAGTCTTACTTAATCTACAAATTTAATACGCTGAAGATGGTCTTAATGAGAGCCCTGGAACTATGACTGTAATTCGTACGCTGCATGACCATTGAGGCATTGTGACCCCGGGACATACGGGACCTTGTAGTTTTGTTGTCCTTTTGCTATGATAACATTAAGCCCTTCATGTGCATCGGCCTTTCCCGCGCAGGGCATTGCACGGTCTGAGGTTTACAGGCAGCCTGTTGCTCTAGGTGTGAGGTTGTACATTGTAACACCAACAACCTACCATTATGTTCTGCGGTCAGTATAATTATCTTGTCCGCTCCCGGCCCCCTACCAACACTTCCCTTCCCGCCCCCGCTATTTTTGTATTTTTTTATTGTTTTTTTAAATATGTATATATTATTTCTCTTTCATTTCCTTGTCTCAACGCTCAGCAAGCATAACACGCCTCATTAATACCCAGATGGTACCCATTGCCTGTTTATGTCACCATATGTCATACCCAGTATATCCTTGAGAAATGTGACATGGAATGTTGAAGCTTTTCATTCCAACCGAGCGTGTAAGAAGTATTTTATTTTGGTGTCTGTTGTGGCTTATGCCTCGGGTGTCTTGTAATCACATTGTGATCCCCAATGCTGGTGTTCACGGAGTGCTCGCGTCCTCCCTGTCTTTTCGCTCATGTTTTGCTTTGCTTCTCTTTTTCACTGTTTCCCTCTTTTTCTTTTCTTTTTTTTCTATTTTTTTGGTTGCCCCGGAGGCACGGCACATACCGGCGATCACCTCTCTCATCTTATTTTCATGTTGTTAAAAAATTGCCGCGCTCCGCCATATTTTCGTAGATTGGGCCCAGGGGTCCACGCGTGCCGGCGACAGGCCGACTACTAACAGTTAACAGGCCGTCCATTGACCTGGCGCGACACGACGCGACGCCGTGTAGAAAGGGAGGCGTAGGCGGGGAAGGGAACGCCTCAAATGGGCTCCCCCATTGGCTTTTGTGGGACCCTCCAAAGTCGGGGAGGCTGCCTGCGCTTCAGATACAGAATTGAGCCCCGCTTGCATTCTTGACCATGCCGCCGAAGACGGTCGGTAGTTAATCCTTGTTACCGGTGACGCGCATGTAAACTCACTGCTCGTGGCGGCGTGTGCTTTGTAGTTTTTCCCTCTCGGAGACACCGGATGTTTTTGGGCCTTTCGCCACCCGTGAACTCGTCGCATTTCCTGTTATCCCCACCTCTCGCGTTCATGCAGTGTGTTCCTCCTTGCCTCTTTCTTGCCTCCTTCTTGCCACCTTGTTTTTCCCTCTTCCTTTCCTCCTTTTTTTTTGTGAGGCTCTTTTTTTTCCTCCATTTGGCAGAATAAGCTCTGTATGGTATGTGTGGTCGTTTGTGTGTTTGTTTCCCATGTGGCTTGTGTTTTGGGGCGCCGCCCCCACTCTGAGTCCGTACGATTTTACCCAAAGCTTTCATTCCTGAGTAAGGCCTGTCTCAGGTCGAAACGTTGGAAATAAAGTCTCCGAAGAGCCTACTTCTACTTTGTGCGTATTCCTGCAGCAACTAAAGACTGCACTTCACGGTATATATATATATATATATCTATATATATATATATATATCTATATATATATATATATATATATATATATATATATATATATATATATATATATATATATATATATATATATATATATATATATATTTATATATATATATATATATAATATATATGTTTAAATCTACAGAAGGGTAGGTCGGCAGTGTACAAAGCCAAAGGAGGCATAGGGGTGTTGTTATGCTCTTTTTTACTACGGTTAGTCAAGTTAACATTTGTAAATACACGCACGAAAGAAAGAAAGATTGAAAGAAAGGAAGAAAGACAGAAAGAAAGAAAGAAAGAAAGACACGCGCCCAGAGTGGGGCCCGAACGCACGCCTTTCGATTATATATCGAATGCCTTACACATTCATCGATCTGGACGACTGTGTTCGTCACTTTCTGGGGTATTTATATTTACTATATCCCCTGGGGCGTGACTCGAACGTCTACAGCCTTTCGTGAGCCCGTAAATGGTGGGAAACCATCTTATGCTAGCTTGGCATCACGGCTGCCAGAACCGAGACCCTCCCTAGGCTTTTGCATAATAATGTAATTAGGGAATGAGGGGCTCGTTCAGGAAATAGAGAAAGCTAGGTCGGCAGCCCACAACGCCAAAGAAGGCATAGGGGTGTTGTTAGGCTCTCTTTTTACTACGGTTAGTCAAGTTAACATTTTGATATATGCACAGAGGAAAGAAAGAAAGAAAAACACGCGCCCAGAGTGGGGACCGAACCCACGCCTCTCAATTTTACCTCGAATGACTTACTAATTCGGCTACCTGGGCGACGTAGCCAGCGCCACTCTGACTACACGGGGAGAAAGGGACCTTCTTCTCAACCCCCAAGGCGTGACACGAACGTTTACAGCCTGTCATGAGCAGGTAACTGGTGGGAAGCCCTCTTATGCTACCTTGGCATCAAGGCAACCAAAACCGAAACCCTCGCTATGCTTTCGAAGACTAATATAGTTAGGAAATGAGGGGCCTTTTAGGAAATACAGAAAGATAGGTTGGCAGTATACAACGCCAAAGGAGGCGTAGCGGCGTAGTTAGGCTCTTTTTACTACGGTTAGTCAAGCTAACATTGTGAACTATACGCACAGAAGAAAGAAAGAAAAACACGCGCCCAGAGTGGGGACCGAACCCACGCCTTTCGATTTGATCTCCAATGCCTTACAAATTCGGCTATCTGGCCGACTGTGTTCTCCTTCACATTCTAGGGTATTTATATTTACTAGAACTGTATCTGATGCTGGAGGGCGGTAGCTAGAGCCACTCTGATTACACGGGGAGAGGGCAACCTTCTTTTGATCCCCCGGGGCGTGACTCGAACATCTACAGCCTGTCATGAGCCGGTAACTGGCGGGAAACCCTTATGTGCTACCTTGGCATCCAGGCAGCCGAACCGAGACCCTCGCTACGCTTTCGCAGAATAATACAGTTAGGAAATGGGGGGCTGGTTGTGGAAATACAGAAAGATAGCTCGGCGGTCTACAGAACCAAAGGAGGCGTGGCTGTATTAGGCTCTTTATTTACTACGGTTAGTCAAGTTAACATTTTAAATATACTCACGGAAGAAAGAAAAAGAACATATATATATATATATATATATATATATATATATATATATATATATATATATAAGCAGTAAAAGAAAACTTCTCGAGGAGCCAGAAAAAATACTTAAGAAAATGGTAGACGCACGATTAAAAACAAAAACAGTGGTTTACTGACGTTTCGACTGCGGGACCAGTCAGTACAAGATGAAGACTGGTGGTTGTTCGTAGTGGTTGTTCGTAGTGTCCAAACTTGGCACTACAATATGTGTCCGTGTCACGTGACCTGCAAACCTAGCAGCTACTGTAACTGCTGAAACGTTTATTTACGTATTGAAAACCTTTCAACACAAGTATTTGTACAAAATTTAATTGTATATGTATTTGTAAACATTATTTTCAAAATTCTAAAGACACGCCGCCCGCCGCCGCTGGGTTGCTCTCAGTGGGGCTAACTGAGCCACCATGCCCAGAATCAACGGCAGCGTTCAGCAAACAGACCCAGCGAAGGAGCTTTGACGATTCTGTCTGAGTCAGGGGCATTTGTTCTGCCAAAATATTTTATTTCAGTCTCCAAATACGCCAACGGCAGCTTAAAAAAAAAAAGCGCGCCCGGAGGAATCGAACTTCCCGCCTCCACAATGTGAAGGCAGATTGTACCTATCATCTATGCCAACAGATGGCGCATTCGTGAAAAATAGAACCTGGCATTTAAAAAACGCTTAAAGAAACAGGAAAGCCTGCGATTCGAACTTTTTAGCTGGGAACAAGTTTTTAAATATCGTTTTTTACTTCGCATACAGACAAAAGTATGTTGCTGAGCTACTCTATGTCATGGTTGCCAGCATTAGTTTTGGGAGGGACACATACGGCTCGTAGAACAAAAAATTCGATTTAAAAAGTTCTACAGCGTTATCAGCAAAACCGTTTCTCGTTAAGGTGCTTTAAGGCATGCCCTTTCATTTGGGATAGAGAATATATACTCGACAAAAATCGGTTGTCTGTCCCTTTAAGTTGAACCCTCTTAGTGAGCCTCCCGGTTGCTTCCCCGTAGGTCAGTTCCGGTAAGATGCAGCTGTCATACACTTTCTTATTCAGCGACAATGGTAGGCTGCTATTCATTATCTGAGAATGTCTGCCATATGCACCCCACCCCAATCTTATCCGTCTAATTATCTCTGCCACATGGTTGGGATCTGGGATATATATATATATATATATATATATATATATATATATATATATATATATATATATATATATATATATATATATATATATATATATATATCTTGTAAGGTTCGGGGGACAATACTAAAATCAAGAGAGAAACTTTGGAAACGAGACTGTTTATGACACCCAAAACCCAAACCAAACAATACAAAATTGAGTAAACAAACTAAAGAACACTGGAGAGCGAAAGAACAGCAGGGGAAATGGTAAAGAGATCAAGCAATAACGAAAGAGTCAAAATCAGGGAATGAAGAGAAAATGTACAGTTCAAATTTGCGGGAAAGTGTTTAAGGGTAATGACAGGGTCACGGTAGGTGTTCGCTCCGGGAACGGGGTTGTCCTACCTCACGTCCCAGAGGCGCAGTTGTGGTGAAGCGGTGTTGCAAGGTCTAGCGGATGTCGTTGCCGTGGTGGTCGACCGCGCTCCCAGCTCTCGTTGCAGAGAGGCCGACGCAGCTGTCTTGGAATGTCGCTGTCTCTCACCGACGCACGGGAGACACCTTCTGGCGGAAGAGAAATCTTGGAGGCTGCAGTCGTGGATGACCTCTTGGGGCACGGCACGGGTCCGGTCGCCCTACCGCCGCGCATCCAGGCTCGTAATACGAGCACCGCGGCTCGTATTTTAATTGTTCATGACTGTACGTAGGCGAAATAGGCTATTTTCCAAGGCGCCTAGGACAGCACTGCTATGGCGTGAAAACGAAAAAACTGGCGGTAAATGCCCTCGCCGAAGATGCACAGGTGACGGCCCACAAGATAATCTGGGAAAATGCACGCATCATCACTGCGTGAAATAATTTCGCCGCAAGATTAAATTTAGAGTGTTTAATATTACAGACAACGCTTAACACATTTTATCTCAACATCGGAACCTTGCACCCGATATTTGCACGCTGCCTACGTCATGTTTCTAAGCCTGCTTAAGTCAGTTTTTGTCTGCAATAAATTCATTGTGAACAAGGCTCCCGTACGGGAGCCGAAACGGCTTTTATGTTTTAAAGCCAAGCTTTTTACCTCTACCCCCAAGGGTTCTTTTGCGACTGTTAGTGTAAACAGAAACCTCCCACAAACAAATAGAAGTTGCTGGCCCCGCCAGAAATCGAACCTGGAACGAATAGAGGAACGGAACGAGAGACCGTTGTCTTACCGATTGAACTACGAGCCCACGCGGAGACGGGAGAGACGGACGGTGCAGTCACCGAGCACATCTGCATATTTACCCCATGCGTTCTCGCTGACTGCCACGTGATAGTGCCACGGGACCTTTTGCACGCTGTGCGCTCCGCCCACCGCACGTGTAACGGCTGTGTGAGTACCTTGCGTATGCGCTAGGAGTTTTTAAAAAATAATAGAAGCTCACATCAGTGCATGGCATCTCACTTCTATGTCTCTGCGGCTGATGTCATCGCCTCCGTCGGCGAGGGCAGAGACGCAGGAAGAGCGAAATTGTCTAATTACCACCGGGTTCGTGGTTAATTTGATTTTATAAAAAAGAGTTTCCACTCATGTGCTTCACCAATACAACTTAAAAACCAATTATTGGATGATGCAATAATTTAGCCTTAGACAAGGAATATCTCTTTGAACTACTGAAGGGTGCGGTTAAGTGCATTTCACTTCTGTCTGGTTTCACTCTTTGTAGAGGAACGTGTGTGAATTCAAGTGATGGCGCCTGGGTGATCGTTGTGGGTGTCGTTTACTGCTTCGTTTTCCAACTATCTTCACAGGGTGGATTAGCGCGCATTTTTTTATTTTTCACTACTTGGTCGGTGTGGTCGTTCTCTCTCAAATGTACCCTCCCCACCAGAAAGTCATCCGTGAAACCCTTGATTTCATCAGAATTTGTGTATCTGGAAGCCTGTAGTGTGTAAGACCATGGACTTGCGCATATGCTTTTATTAGATTTTATTTGTCATGTTTGTAAAGGTGTTTTTATTCGCCAGATATATTGTGACAGCAGAGGTGCCTGAGCGTCTTGTTTTGCCGAGAAGCGTCACCCGGAAACTCAACCCAGCCGAGCGCACAAGACAATGACAGTCGCGTACAGAGCCCGGGTCTTCCACGATTACTTGATGGCTTGCGCCACGTGAGGAGCATGCGCAAAATGGCACAAAATAAAAAGTGCACGTGAGCGCCCGTCTTTTGTGGAGCACCCGGCATCGGCCACCTTGCTCTTAGAGAATATACTGTCCAAGTGCATGGCATGATCTGTCGCGTGCTATTCTCTTCGCCAGTTCACGTGCTTTGGAGCCTGAAGGGGAGCACGGACTGGAATCACTGCGGTTTCCAGCGCGCGCTAACGTGGTCCACTTTTGGGCAAGATGTGCAAGCCTGCGCATAAAACGATTAGGGCTGGCCAGCCATGGAGAAAGTTCAGCTGAAATTGCGGAAACCTATGTGAAGTGCAACAGACGGGTTCTCACAAAGGGAGAAAGACTGCCAGGTCTGTAGTTTCTCCTGCCTCGCACCACTAGTGCAAGCGGGGCGAGTGTTTCCAGTTCCTTTAATAAACGTTTAGTTGAATTTCAGCGGTTTTACTTTTTCCTTCTCACCTTTGTGTTGCGTGCTATTTGCGCTATGAATAAGAACCTTTTCCAAGTATACCTGTTTTCTGTACTTTAGTTTTTTTCTGTGGTAAACCTTCGTTCTGGAAGATAGGTTGTAGGTTGATGTAGCCGTTTTCGGAAGACGTAGATTATTCGGTTGCGACCGGCATCTATTCTGCAGTTTTGTTTATTGAGCATCGGATGAAAGTGCTTTACCGCATCGTAGATGGCAAAACGCTCTCTGTAGTAAGCTGAACAGGTCACCTACGCAGTGGCCGAAGTTGCATCGGTGGAGCCGCCGCCGGAAGAGGGCGTCTTAAACGGCAGAGATGCTTTGAACACAATGCTAACGGACACCCATTATTGCCAACCAGTTGCATGAGGAAGGTACCAACGGTGGTACTACATGCATAAGTGAGCCGTCCTAAGTTGACACCTGGCTTGGTAGGAGAGATCAGGGTGGCGTAGGACAGGGCGCCTTCGCACTCATCGAACGTCTTTCTTAAAGGGGCCATGCAGCGAAAACACGTTTGGTTTATTCGAACGTTTGTCTCATTATAATTACACTGATACCACTTTTAACGTAAAAGTCACTAAAATAAGCCATATAATTAAAAAAGGGAATGACTAAGCTACCCATTACCCGCAACGGAACGGATGTCATTTGTGCAGTTCTGCGATTGGCTGAAGCCAGCAAAAGCAAACAAAAATTAGGCTTGGCTTATTAGCTTGCCGAACGAACTACTTCCGGGAAAATGTGGGGAATATACTTTTTACAGAAGCAACAATGGTGGGATATACAGTGGGTGTCAGGAAAGTGCACTAAAACATAAAAGTAGTGGTACGTACTGGTGTTGATACTGCGGGCACCATGCTCGTTTTAGCTGCACGACGCTGAGGCACTGTTTGGTCGTCTTACACGAGACTGAACGATTGGCGTAAGCAAAGGGTATTGCGTGACCGTATGTGTAGATCGAAGACAATGTTTTACGAAACAAATATTTTCTACTTGAGCAAAAACATGCCCGGTAGAAATACGGTCAATAACAAAGGAAAGTCAGAAAACGCCTCGCCACGGTATCGTGGCGCCAACAAAGTTTACGAGTGGTAAACCAGGAACCGTAGCACACCAAGTTTATAGTGAAGATCGTTGGTTGTGATGTCATTGAAGACACCATAAAAACGCATGGTTTGGTGGCAGAAGCACAATTTTAGCCTAAATTGAATAATCTTTCTGTGAATAAAGAATCGTTTGCTTTCGGACAAGAGCTGGGGGAAAATAGAAAACTACATTTTTTGAAAAAAAAAACGTATTTTTTCTTCATTGCTTATATAAATTTGGTGTTCAAGGGACGGTTCGGACTAATTGTCCAAGTAACAGTGGCAACCAGCCTTTGGCTGCTTTGGCACTAGCTAAAGCGGTGAGGTGTTTGGTACTTCCGAGAGGCGGAGTGGTGTTGGCGGAGCCTGACTTCAAACTACGCATGGGCATTTGGCAGGCGGGCAGGACCTAGGCAACGCGCGCGGCACGATACTCAAGATCCATTGGTGCTATAATTGGTATGGGGGGTTGTGCGCCACACCTATCGAGGACAAAACGGCGGTAGGTGGCCATACAAGGCGAAGGGATGTTGAATGAGCTGTTTAAAAAACCGTCATTTGTGCGGGACAAACCAGGTCTACCATCACACTTCGGCATCACTGTGATAAGCATGTCAAACGCTTTCGACAGATATAATTCTAATCGCCACTGGGCGATTTGAACTCTCAATTATCGGCAGACGAATTAAACAGCTGGATCGCCGGCTAAGCTTGGCGGGCCTCGGCTTGCCGTCAGCCTTTCCCGCCATCTCTGCGGCTGCCGCCGCAATCGACTTCAAACCGAAGCGGCAGACGCTGTCGCCACGAATAATGTGGCAGGATTTAGAACTACGCCTAACGCAACCCAAGTACCTACGAGTTGCAATTCGCTAATCACGCCGAACGCCCGCCATGAAATATTGTACCGGAAACTTTACATAACGAAATGCATGTCGCTGTCGATTACGAGTAACATTCTCCTGATGAGTGACCCCCAACTGCAACCTACAGATTATTGTGCGCCAAGGATTCCACGCTGTCTTTTAAATGGTGCCACCAAATCACAGCCCCGCTTCGAAAATCAACTACGCAACCGGTAACAACAGAAATAAGAGGAGCCTACTACGCTAACAGTTCTTTACTACCCAATCTCCGCTGCCGCAATTTGACATAAAGATAGTCTCGGTCTCGGAGCTACAGGCAGTATGAACCACATCCGGTATTCACCCCTGTAAACCTCATCCGTCCTACGGCTGCAATCGCACACTGCACATTTATGTAGATCAGGTTGTCTTGCATCTACAGACTAATTTTGTTTAAGTGATCACACCTTACGAACACCTCCCAAGCCCTGACAGGGCATGGTAGATTCCCGTTTTATTTTTCAAGATTCAGAATAACACAGGCATCTACATGCAAGTGTAGCAAGGATTTAGAGAACTTTGATCATTATCTAACAGAATGCTCACTCCTAACAAATGAAAGGAAAAGACTCGTTAAAAAACTAGGAGAGCACTTAGAGAACAGAAAACCGGAAATAATTAAGAAAGAGGATACAAGAATAATTTTAGAAGAGATGGTTTTAAAAATTAACGAATTCATTGTACAAGCATAAGAATAGACCAAACATAACACCAACACCACCAATCACGATAATATAAAGATGGGATATGATACGGGGATGGAGCAGAAACGCCATGTTGGTGAGGCTTCCTCCGTCCACATCTCCAGTCATTCCCTTCTTACACCATAACAACACAAGGAAACCAAGCAGAACACCAACAACAAACAATCACAAACCATTAGGCGTAACAGATCTATATACCCGGTCAAGTCACGTCACGAACAAATCATGAAGAACAAGATCAACAAACCAAGATCAAAGAATCAAGAATCAAGTAAAGTTCAAGATCAAGAACAAGAACAAACAAGACAAGACGTCTACCAAGGATCCAAGTCGACAGTGAAGATCAATTTTTAGAACGAAGTGTTCTCAAGGTTTAGTTTTTGTTATTTTTCTTTTAATACTTGTAGAGTTTTCTGATTTTTCGTTTCAAACAAGAAAATTTTCCTTTCATTTTCAAAACAAAAAAAAACCTGGTGATAGTTTTCTCGTTCCCCGGCGGTGGTCGCTGATCTATCTTCTCTTTTCCATTACCCTTCCTTTTCCTGCCCCAAACCACCGTTGTACCACTACCTCAACCCATATTTCTACCCCCTCCCGTTCCCTTTCTCTCCCTGCGATACATATGTGGTGCAGGCTGGGAATCTCTTTCCCTCTCACACTTGCCTCACCTCACCCTGCACATTGAAACACATCATCACCATGATCACCACCGAAGGTAAGACCTATGGCTTGGCGGCACATGTGCCAGCACCAGAAACACCGGCACTGGAGTACTCCGAGCTTCCACTAGACCTACTACCAGAACAAGTCATCCACAACCTTATCGGTTGCACGCAGATTTACAAATCATAGCCTTAAGACCTATGGTATGTACTTCTCTGTTCTATATCACGTGTACCAAAAAAGTGTGTCCTACTGGATCTACGATTACATTTTGGGATTTCGCAGTTTCCACAACACGCCCAAACTGGCCAGGGCACATTTACTGGGTTCCGAGGCGCTGACCAAATGTCTGCCCCAACACCGATGAGCTACCGCTACCACACATACGGCCTCCGCTCCCCAACAGAGCAGAATATGTTTCACCCCCCTGCATCATCTCCTCGAGCCCCCCCCCCCACTCACAGGCTTTTCGACTCCGCTAACTATACCAACCTAGTCGGCACAAAGAAAGGACATAGGAGCCCTTACGCTCGAGGAACAAGCCGTTTTCATTCTAACCGTGTTCATTCAATCTCATGTAACACCACCGCCTAAAAACATATCTCCAAGAGAGCACCCTAGACGGAGTTACCCCCCTCAAATGAACAGCAAAAACCTCTTAACCACTCCAAGCAGCGCTACGGCCCCTCTCTACGAAATGGACGCTGGTCAGCGGCGCAAACCCGCCCCACGCAGGTCCTTCTAATACATCATTAACAACCGGCACATGTGAGCTCATCATCTTCAGCTATTCTCCCTTCCAACAACTTTTCGCCTCTTGCCAATTCTTCTGATTCCATCCTTCATGAATTCAGGCTACAGGGACAACAAGTGGCGCGCCTTAGAGCTGAAAATGCGCACTGCGAGATCACTCTACACAACCTACACCACAACTACAACAGCCTGAATGTGCTCCCACCCCCGAAATTGACACTCCAAAGCTCCCAACCGATAAGATCGTGATACCCGTCCTGAAGGATATTTCCAGGAACAAAACACGAATGTAGTTACCCTCCTCAGCACAATCCGTGGCCTCACCCAACAGAGATACCACATGCAATATTTTTTTAAAACATAACCCAACTCCTCTATCACTCTTCTTTCCTACCGTCTATGAAAAAGGGCCGACTAAATACCTCCACTAATGCTCCCCGCATATGGCAGTAAATGTTTTGATGATGACGCCGTAAGTGCGCAGAGCTGCAAGCCCTTATCGACGGCACCTGGTACCCTCCGCTGTCATATACGGTCAATACAGAAAACCTGAATACTAATGGGTGCATGTCTGCACAATAGAAAATCACCTCACGCCGCCGTGCTAGTCCAAAGTAAGGTTACAGCCCCATACCGGTAATTGTGACCCGAACTGCCCGCTCACGCCATCCTACTATTCATACCCAATACTCAGAACACGGAAACCACCTTCGTAGTGAAACATGGATATCCCTCTACCAATAGTGCATACATTCCGCTATATATTAAAACTATCTTTAGCACAAACAAAGCCCCATTATTCTTTACCGGATAGTTCATTTCCCCACACCCAGAGTGGTGTTATCGCATTCAGATTCAAAACAAAAACTCCTACAGGCAACCCAATATAACCGCATCACCATTAAAAATGAAATATATATTCCTATTTAGCGCTACACTACACCAGCGCTCCACATGGGTACACTACGCCAAATCTTTTCATTACGAAACACGCCCACCACATGACATGGGAACGTTTGGGCCATAGACACGCCATTGATGATTACTTCCTTGACATAACTTCTGATACCCCACTCCTAACAGCAAAACAAACCTGACAAATTTAAACTCACACTTGCGTTTTGACAGCGCAGCCACAAGCTCCATTCATAATATACACCAGCCTACCAAACAACCAACAAGACACAACTTTCCCACTCGCCGAGCAGTAGCCTGCCGTACGTGCCTTCACCCGTACCACGACGCCTAGACCAGACAGCATAACACACCACCCTCCGAAACCAAGAACCTCAACCCAGCCAACACCAAGATCCCTACTACAACCACGCCTGCAATCTGAGCACGTACTAACTGAGGTCAAACATGTCTGCATAACACTGATTGTTCAAAATCAACAACCTATTTCGCCCTACAAGCTGCGTCCTTTTTCCCTCACCTCAATCAGATGCACGCTCTTCCAACAAAACATGGTATCTCGACTGAATCCCCACATTGAACAATAGCGTCTCCTCACCGACAACTCATTTGGATTTCGCTCACATCTAACAATAATCAACATACACATAAGAATTTATCAATATATTTCGAAAACGCCCTTGATCGAGGAATGTCGTTAATCCTTGGCGTAGATCTAAAGAAAGCATTTGATCAATTCTCTCACACAGATACCCTTCCCGCAATAAATAACTTAACAATTAATAAATGAATAAATAAAACAATTGAACAATAAATAAAATAAAAAAATATAAATTCGGCACATAAATCTTTTATCTCGACCAAACCATTTTGTCTTCACCTTCCGCACAGCTTGCACCTGTGCGTTCATGCGTGATCCGTCGCTGGAATTGGCTTATCGCAGCCCGGCCACCTTCACTCGTTAGGGTTAGGACACACGTCTCTTCGGTGGCCTATTCGGCCTCATTGTTTGCATACTTCGATTGTTTTGCAGTACAGCCAGCATTTTAGCAATGCCGACTCATGCCAGACGTAATTAGGCGTCCTTGTGCCATCGAAGACAACCGTGACCACCGTTGTTGTACCAATTCGTTCGGCACAGAGCACCAACCGATTGTTTCGGTTGACTATCTTGGCGTGAACCTCCTGTGGGCTCTCGGTGAGCGGTATTCCCCTTATTACGCCTTTCGCAGTGTCGTGCGGGGGTGATGTATGTCCACATTTTGTATTGCTGTCCTCTTAGAGTAAGCAATTTGACTTGGCTGTACCGGTTGGCCCGTTCATCCAGCGTTGTGCAAATCGCAATGATTGTCGTTTGCGCGTTGACGCACAGAGTGTCCTCCGTTTTTGCCTCGCCGCGGGAACTGCTGCACCAACTTCTACACGGCCTAACGTGGCCACGTTAAGCCTGCCTCTCGGGGTCATTCAATCTTGATATTGTCCCTCGGTAGCGCCGGTCGCTTGCCGCTTTGATGGCCATTGCCCTCGTTCGTCTTTCGGCGATCCCTGACTTTTTTGCTGTTATCGCTTCTCCTGGCTTCCCCGTTGACGCGGCTTCACGTTGTTGCTGCTGCCTACGAGCGAGTCGACTTCTCGTCATCTCCTTCCATCCTACCGTATTCATTTCCTCGGGCGAAATGTTGCTACACTCTATATGTACAGTCATCTGCCAGAATTGCTGGTAGATGGAAGTGCTAACTGCAGCTCGTTCTCTTCTTCCAAATTCTAGGATTGTCCCACCCCGAGCAATAACGGCGCACGGCCGAACCTTGGCTGTGATTCGCCTAGGCTTAGCGGCCTCTAGCCGGCTGTTGATTTCGAAGGCTAAACATTTGATGAAGAAAACACTTGTCTGTGAACAAATCGATGTCAGCTCTAATTTGTCAGCGGTCTGGTAAACTCGTTTTCTTTTAACATGACAGCAAAGACATCGCAATAGTAATAAAAAGTAGATGATATATTGAATCGAAAGGTTGGTCCCCTTTATTCAGTATTGATATATTCCTCACCTCTCGCGGTTACTCGTGACCACCGCAAAGAATTACTCAAACATAATTAAAGACTCACAAAAACCTGCAGCAACAATACCAGTAGTAAACTACGAACGAGAACCACCCAGATCCCGAATGACATCAAAGAACCTTGATTGCAAACCGAATCTGTATGCACATAAGCCGATCAGTTTGAAGAAGGGAATGAAAGCGCACATGCTGCATTGGGTTCACAGATACCCCCGGCAACCTACGCCGGGACGAGGAAAGGTGCTAGAAAATGTGAACCACTAGTAATACAAAGGACTATACGTTGCGTAGAAGACTGTAGGCACCACCGGGTAAATAACTGGGCCAGGAGCAATTAAATACACTGAGAAGATTACAGACGAACACGTAATAAAGTTTCAAATGTATGAAAGCAATATTCCCGGGAGCCTATAAACATCCATGAGCACACTGCCGCATAGAGGTGGAGCTATACCATTTGCTATGGGCTTGCTGGAATAAAACAAAAATATCTAATATCAAAGATCCGACAATTCAGCAGCCGAAAGAAATGCTTTCTCGAGTGGACCGCAAAGTTCCACAGGAGTGTTTTTTAAGCGAAATAGCACCAAACCAAATCCAACAAACTCCAGCAAAAGGTGGAACGACCACGAAATAAAGTTTCAAATAATGTTTTTATCAGCATCCTGATATCTCCGAGAGAGAGAGAGAGAGAGAGAGAGAGAAAGAGAGAGAGAGAGAGAGAGGAGGGAGCCTTTATTGGAGGCAAAGCTGGCTCTAAGCCTTTTGGGAGAAGGAAGGGAAAGGTAAATGATAGCTAAGATAAAGGAGTTTCTACAAATAAGAGGTTCTTGCTCTTGGAAGGAGGTTTCTCTGAAGAAGAAGATTCTCCCGACCAAGGTTATCTCGCAGCAAGTAACGGACCCACTGTTGGTGAGCGGATGAGTGGACTTCGGGTGGGAAAATTCTTTCGTCCAAATGCTCCGATCGTGCTTACCAAGACAATTCCAACAATACATACAATGTTTGTTTAATTTTCTAGGCCATGCGATCTTTGCATGTGCCAAAAAATGTGAGTAGAGGCTTCTCTGTCAAGTGATGCTTAACCGTTTTATGCCAGGAAGGTGGAAGCCATACCTTACTTCCTCACTCTCATACAATAGTGAGGGCCCAATTAAGCAGTTCATTTTGGTTTGAATTCTACGTAACCCACAAATATTCCTTGTCGTCTATGTACATTGAATAAAGACTGTACCTGTCTGTAATTTATAAGATGATGAGAGGAACGTGTTTAATTTCTTTTTGCTCAAATATATTGGTTTCACCCTCAAATTCGCATCTTTCAAAATCACTGTTGTCTCTGTGAAAACCGTTTCGAATAGCTCCACAGAACTATTATTGAGCGTAAGGAAAGAACTAGACTGAGCATTTTCTTCGCCTTCCTTTTATGTGCTATAGGCTACGTGAACATGCAATTTAAATCAGTAATTTTTTGTTGGAAACCTTTTTTATAAAATGGATTACGGCTAAAGAAAATGGATTTCAAACACCGCATGCGACAGTTAGAAATTGGATTGGAATTGGAAATTGAAAATTGGAGTTAGAAGGGAACACTTGCGTAGAACATGGCAAACACACTTGGACTGAACAGAAAGATAACAAGTTACACGTTATAAAACCACGCTTGGAACTACACACCCCTGACACACGCAACAGACACACGGAAGTCGCCTTGGCTAGGCTACAGATAGGGCACACCCATGCAACGCACTCGTATCTGCTCACAGTATGTTCAAGACCCCACTGCAGGAGATGCGGAGCGGCCGTATACGTAGTTCATTTACTCATTCAATCCACACCGCTTCACACAACGCGACGCAAACTCTTCCCACTATACAGACTACACGTCCCTCTACACACAGCGTTTTTCTTGTCTGACGATCCCATGTTTTCGATCAAGTGTGTTTCTAAATATTTAGAAAAAAGGTAAATTTTTCGACCTCATTTCATGCCACACATGATCACTCCCTGGCCCTATACACCAGCCATGCTCTTGGTCATTTTCTGATTTTACTTGTGTTTCTTCTGACGTATTTAGTGGTTGCGGTTTCACCTCTCGTATATAACCATTGTTTTGGCGCTCTTTGCCCAGTTCGCCTTGCGCCATTGACATCCAACCATCATCATCATCACTTGCTGTAAACGGCACAGGGGTGGGCAGACACCTATAGCCTTTCCTGTATATGCGTTGCCGTTAGAATAGAGCCGGAGGGACGCACACGGGCTTGCAAAGTATGCAAAATGAGCACGTCAAGAGGAGCTAGCAAAACTACTCGAAAAGCGTCCCGCAGAATCTGCGACATTAGGGTGAGATAAAATGCGAAGCAGCGAAAGAGCGTCTTCGCTGGAAGCGAAGAGTGGAGCACACCGCGAATGTACGCTGTACGCTGTATATGCTTCCTGGAAGACGTGAGTCACGGCCGCATGAGTGAAAGCCAAGTGCGTGAAGGCCACATGGCGGAGGAAATCAAACAAGGTGAGCGTGGGGAGAACTTCGCTTGGAAGTTTGAAGCGGAACAAATTATTTCCTCACACTTTCTGCTCAAAAACGTTCTGCCAAGACGATCTTGCACATATATAGAAAGGTGGCATTCAAACTCTATGTGCGGTACTGAACAGCGGCATTGGTACGTAAACACAATTGCAGGGTCACTTCATGACCTTTCATCCATATGCATCGATCCGACAATATTTCCGAATAAAATAGTCGGCGATACTCCACTCGCTGCGTGAACGCGAGCATATACTAAGTTATCTAATTGCAACCTGATATATATGGTTTGGACAGTGTCTGCAAGCAATTCCGTCAACCATCACAACAGCTGTAAAGGTAATGCGATGCGTGTCTACGTGTCGCTTTTTGTGGTAGTCACGACAAGATGCGATGCGTAGCTTAGTTGAATAAAATCCTTCGGCTGTTCGTGAGTACATGGACAAAACAAAAAAAAACGATTAAAATCCCCTACGTAAATCGTTTTTCAGCGAGGAACTTAAACATCTACTTTTTGTTTTTTTTCCTGAGAAATTAGGCACATTAAAGACAAAAAACAGGTAGTAAAAAGGGGTATTGGCGGCGCAATTTTTTGAAGCTCGGCTGGAGGTGTACTGTAACTTTTTCGGGAAAAAATAATAGGTGGAACTGAACAAGGGTGCCTCGAGTGAATACGTTCCAGCCACCAACTAAGAAACGCTTCCAAATTGTTCAACAACGTCACCGAAATAATTTGATCACGATAATTGGAGGAGCGGTATTTAGAAGAGTACCAAAACACGATTACTTAAATTTATTTTCTACTCTGCGGTAGGAACGATATGTTGCGAGTCAGAGTAACCGCGAGGGGATTGGGAAGATCCGTAGCTAAGGGATGGAGATAAAAGTACCAGAACATGTTCGCACTTCGAAACAAGTGCTCATGGATCACCTCCTCTTGCAATGACCTCAGAACCCATTCCCCTCATGTCGAGAAGGTGAGCACTGAGCGAGGGTGTTGGGCAGCTCGGGTTTGGCAGACAAGAAGCCATCGTCGCTCGTGCTTCCAAAATCACCGGAACCTTCCTCCCTCGGACACCACTCCTCGCCCGACATCGCCCTTGGGTAAATAAAAAATAGGCAGGGGCTTAGCTCATTAAGCCGGGATATACGTAGCGTGAGCTCAGGTTCAGCTGGTTATTGTTAGCTTCTCTGGCTCTCTAGAAAACGCCCTGCTATATGCATACCCCAAATGAGAGGCGCTATCAAGCGGCTCCGGCGCAGCGCCTGAGTTGGCTAGTGCGCCATGGAGGCGCACAGCTGGACGCGAGCCGGCGCCAATGCGTCTGCAGTCTGCGGCGGCTATTACGTCACGCCTCTATAATGCGCATAACGGAGAGGCGGGCGCGGCGGTGGTGGCGACTGCTCCGGGACTCCAGCTGTGTGCTGTGTGACGTCACTGCTCCTCGCGCATGCGCTCCACGGCTCACCAGGATCCACCCGAAAGTGCTCGACCTCGGCCAGTGTAGGTCACGCTAAAAAATGTTCTCCCTCTCTCTCTTGACAATCACTGCAAAATTAACATTGTGAAGTGTCGGCTGATGTCTGTCTTCGATTCCCTACAAGTATGCAGATTCAAGCTGATTTTAATGCGTTTTTCAGAACATTAGTGTAGCGCCCCCGTGACATACTACGCAAAAAATGCAGGCGAGTGCTTATATTTGGTGTTTATAGTAACTTACAAATTTACTCCGAACTCAAGGTTACGTAATAATTACACCTATTTCCGAATTCTTCTCTTTATTAAAATATCACCAGAAAAACCTTGACAGTAATAATTGTGAGCACTGAGAACTACCTTGTAGTAGTGATTTGGTAGCTATTCCGGCGACAGATGTTTTAAAAGCCAGAAGAAGTTTTTTACTAGGTTCATTTGTTGATTCTCACCTTTTTCCAGATGTGTCACTTATGTTCCAGTAGAAAAAGTACCTATGCATTTTATTTGACTTATTTTGATACTTGGTTGCCCAGTGTCCAGTCTCTATGCATAATGATTCGTTCTGAGGTCGGCTGAAATTATAAGTGCTCTTGGACAAATACAAAACGTATTTGTCTTGAGCAAAGAACTGAAACAATAAAAAAACAGCAATTTTGCGTTAAAGACGGTACATAAAGTTTTGGCGTTCAGAACATATGGATGTAGGGCTCAGATTGATTATCAAACAACAAGATGGTCTCTTTGCATGCACTACACTGATTTCAAACAATACAGCACATTGAACTGAAACATTTATTGTGTTTCTACATCCACCTCTTCAATTTAAAGGTTCGTCACGTTTGATGTTTGCAAATTACATTTGCAGTCCGGAAGCCTTCGGTGCCCCATTGACGCAGCACCTATAGTAATCATTGTGTAGTCGCGGCCCATAAACAAATGGCCGGCGCCATATATATTTACGGCAATACAAATGAAGGTTTAGTGCGGTCGTAACTTAACTGAGGTCCCAAACGTAGCAGTCCAGTGCGTTAATGCATCTTCACTCCCGTGTTCGTTTATTATTGCCGACTTGGCCACAAACAAAACACCAGGTACACGGGTAAAGCAGCGAGTTTCGCGGTTTTCTTTGAAGCACAGAAAAAAAACGGTATATTAAACGATGTTTGAATTGGCCGTATCCAGTCCTGATCCAAGGCCTATTCTTCTATATTTACACAACATCCCTAATTTTATCGCAAGCGTAATGCCCCGCAGTGCTTTCTTCGATGTCTTTATTGTAGAATCAAATGCCTTACCTCAACATCCGGCACAAGAATACGGGCAACGTTTAAGCAATGTTTGCACCCTTATTCATTTTGACACAATAATAAGGTGCTCTTATCGGAACGCAAGGCTAATACTTCCAGTCGAAACGATTTACCGAAAAATTTGTGCTTTGAGGGTAAGCATAGAATCGTTCCGTCATATATTTTCACTTAGCGCATCTGTATACGCTGAACGTCAGGGTGGATGGGAAGTACTAAATACAAAGGCGCCGTCGGTGGGAGGGTACGCTTGGAGGAGGAGGCGTCTGTATCGTTTTTTATGTTCTCGGGCGCTTCCCTTCGGAAGCACCGACGTGACGCGAAGCCGTTCAACGACAATATAATTGTCTAGAGAGAAATCCCCCTTTTACTATTCGATGCAGGCGTCTGACGAAAAACACCCCCGATGAACTTAAGAATCGATCGTTTTGTATGGAGTACAATTAGCACTCTTTCATACTTTTCGGATACTTTTTCAAGTGTCCGATTTTGACAAGCAACGCAAAAGTAGGCAATTTAAAAACAATTTTATTTGGCCCCTTGTATAACCACCATTACCTTGACTTGTTTACGCATCTTCTGCACCGGACAAAGCTTCTACAAGCTTTAATCATAACTGTTCTGAACACAACTCCATCTTTCAAACATTTATGCAACATTTTTACAAGGCAGATCCTTCAAGAACACCATGAAGAACAGTGCATAGAAAAAAATGTTCGCGTTGATAACTTCACGCCTAAACCTATGACCCTCCATCATGCAGCAAGATTTCACAGAAAACCAAATGAAGCAAAGCTCCGCCTGAATGTATATAGCTAAAAGTGTCGTAAACATAATATTTCCGCGACACGCGAGGAAACAGAACGATCAGGAACATCACTCGCTATCATGTGCGCCGTTCACAAACCTTTCAAGCTGCCACTTACGAAAAGGTTGGTTTGACTTGCCCGCTTCCAGGTGGAGCCCTAAAATTTCATGTGCACGATGCAGATCTTGGTAAATCGCCCGTCCGCATGGTAGTACTTTCGGGACATACGATACTTAACTACTAAAAACAACCGTCACACTAACGTGCTTGCGAGCATTTGCGTTTCCTGAATACTTTCCCCAGTTATTTGTTCCAAGGCTTCGCCACTAGCATTTCTAGTCCAGTAGACCTAGAGCACCACCCTTTAACCAAGCCTTCACTTTGCAAGTGTCATATCCTTGCTGATGGCCTCGTAGACTCTCGATATCGCACCCCATGCACCCTGCCACAAGCCCAAAATTTTCCAGCTCTTTGAACTCACAGAAAATTGCAGTGCCTGACTGGCCGTCCATATTGTCACGAGTGCGTATGCTATGAGACGGAGCCACGAAGACGACGACGACGAAAGGCTCCTCCACGTGGCGCGTGTAGAAGAGTTCGTGGAACGGCTCGTGCTTTGGAACGCTGATTTGGCTGATCGGCGCTTCGCGTGAGACCACGTCTTTTTGGTGGATTTCTTTCTAGAGGCACAAGTTCGCCTAAATAAATCTCCGTTTGCCTTTGCCCCAACTTCGCCTGCTGCACTTCTTGCAACGGAACACTGGTGGAGGTGCGGGGTATGTCCAGCAGTCCTACCGGCAGCCGCTCATCTAGCCCCGTCAGTCCTCATCTCATCGACACGCCTGTCCATCGCAGCAGCCGTGGCCTTCTGGGCCTAACCCCTGAATTCGGCCTCATGCCCGGGAACGCTCAGGCACGTCAAGCTCGCGAAACGCAAACCATGGAGTCCAACAACTCACAGGTGATTTTCCAACAACCTCGGCAGCCACCCAGCTTCCATGGCGAAGTGTACGAAGACGTCGACGACTGGCGAGACCAGTACGAGCGAGTCGCTTCATGCAACCTCTGGAATGCCGTCCACAAACTAAGAAACGTATACTACTCGCTAGAAGACGGCGCCCGTATATGGTTTGAGAACCATGAAGCAAGCCTTCGAACGTGGGACGACTTCCGTCACGACATTCGCGAGGCATTCCCGAACGCAGATCGTCGGGACAACGCATTGCAGCTCCTTGAATCGCGCGTGCAGAAGCCAAACGAAAGTGTGGCAATGTTCGCTGAGGACATGGCGCGCCTTTTTCGCCGAGCCGATCCCGACATGTCCGAGCCGAAAAAGCTCCGGTACCTTATGCACGGCGTGAAGCAGCAGCTCTTTGCCGGACTCGTGCGAAACCCGCCACAGACTGTGCCGCAGTTTATAAAAGAAGCTACGGCCATCGAACGAGCGCTGCGGGATCGCTGACGCCAGTACAACCGAATGGACAATGCGACTTCTGCGCACGCCGCCATTGTTTCACCAGCCAACGAAAATTCGCTGCGTGACCTCGTCCGGAGCATTGTCCAAGAAGAACTGAGGAAGCTTACCACGAGTTCCTCGCAGCCAGCCATTGCTACCATCGCTGAGGTCGTCCGCGAAGGGATTCGTCAAGCGATTGTCCCACCTGAACCCAGCCACGAAGTTTTACAAGTGAGCTATGCGAATGCCCTGGGTCGTCCGTCGTCTGCACGGCCCTCTTTCCCAACGCAACGAAAGCCGCCTTCTAGGACATGGTCCCGCACTGAGCCGATCTTCCAGTTACCGATACGCAAGACCAACGTATGGCGCACCGCAGACCAAACACCGCTATGCTACCACTGCGGTGAGGCGGGTCATGTTTACCGTCGCTGCCCATACCGCGAGATTGGACTTGCCGGTTTTTCACCCACCGCTCGTCACCCTCCTCGTTTCGGGGAACGACCACCTGAAATCGACGCCTATCTCGCGGCGAGGCAAGAGCAGTCTGTGAGACAGCGACCACGCTCGCCCTCGCCAGCTCGCTTGAACACTTCGTTCAATCGTCGAAGCTCTCAGGATGTGTCAAGGGGGAGGTCTCCAAGTCCCCACCGGGGAAACTAGAACCGGCAACCTCTGGAGGCAAGGTTGCTGCCGATGGAAGCTGCGAAGACCCTCCAATGTCGCCGGCGGTCGATCGGCGTACGGCGGAAGAATACGCTGATGAAGTGGTGAGCGGCGATCTTTCTGTTTTAATCGATGGGCAGGAAGTAACTGCTCTGGTGGACACTGGCGCAGATTTTTCGATAACGAGCCAAGGACTCGCAGACAAGCTCAGAAAGGTAAAAACGCCGTGGACTGGGCCACAGATTCGATCCGCAAGAGGCGATGTAATGACGCCGACGGGCAAGTGTACTGCGAAAATTTGTATAAGTAAGACGAATTTCGTCGGCACTTTCGTCATCCTTTCCCAGTGTTGTAAAAACCTTATCTTGGGAATAGAATTTCTGCGAGAATATCACGCCATTATTAATATCCCAGAGCGCTAAGTCACATTCTCTACCGACGTCACGGCTCAAGACCTCGATGCCGTCCACAAACTAAAAAACGTATACTACTCGCTAGAAGACGGCGCCCGTATATGGTTTGAGAACCATGAAGCAAGCCTTCGAACGTGGGACGACTTCCGTCACGACATTCGCGAGGCATTCCCGAACGCAGATCGTCGGGACAACGCATTGCAGCTCCTTGAATCGCGCGTGCAGAAGCCAAACGAAAGTGTGGCAATGTTCGCTGAGGACATGGCGCGCCTTTTTCGCCGAGCCGATCCCGACATGTCCGAGCCGAAAAAGCTCCGGTACCTTATGCACGGCGTGAAGGAGCAGCTCTTTGCCGGACTCGTGCGAAACCCGCCACAGACTGTTCCGCAGTTTATAAAAGAAGCTACGGCAATCGAACGAGCGCTGCGGGATCGCTGCCGCCAGTACTACAACCGAATGGACAATGCGACTTCTGCGCACGCCGCCATTGTTTCACCAGCCAACGAAAATTCGCTGCGTGACCTCATCCGGAGCATTGTCCAAGAAGAACTGAGGAAGCTTACCACGAGTTCCTCGCAGCCAGCCATTGCTACCATCGCTGAGGTCGTCCGCGAAGGGATTCGTCATGCGATTGTCCCACCTGAACCCAGCCATGAAGTTTTACAAGTGAGCTATGCGAATGCCCTGGGTCGTCCGTCATCTGCACGGCCCTCAAGTACCTTTGTCAAGCTGCTGTATGGCGGCTTTTTGTTCTTGCCCTAGCATTCTTGTTGTTCTCTGTTGAGAATGCTGAATAAATTGATTTGGTTTGATTTGATTTCGAACAATGCTCGTCGACCTTGCGTATAGTAGATGAAGACGTCGTCTTGCCACCGAGGTCGTGCGCCTTGGTTTCCGTGAAGTGCGAGGGTTCCTGGTGTGGTGAAGGGATAGCTGAAGCAACAAGTGACCTTCTTTTTACCCGTGGCATCTCGATCGCGCGAGGAGTAGTGCACCTAAATGATAATTGCACCGAAGTACTTCTAACGAACTTCAGCAACGAACGCCAGCAAATCTCGAAAGGAACCGCCGTAGAACGCTTTGAGAACATTGAAGAAAACTTAGAATGTCTAGCCTTACAGGCCGAAACAGCGCCAGGTGGCGGTGAACCCTCCGTCTTCGACATATGCCCTGGTCTACCATCCACGGAGCAACAATGCCTGCTGGAGCTATTACAACAGTTTACTGATTGCTTCTCTTCTACAACCAAAATACGACAAACGCCCCTTACAAAGCATCGGATCATTACCATGGACGATGGGAGACCTGTTCGCCAAAACCCGTATCGTGTCTCTCCCAAGGAACGAGACGCTATAAGGGACCAGGTAAAACAAATGCTGGAGGACGATATCATACAGCCATCGCAAAGCCCCTGGGCTTCTCCTGTAGTTCTGGTGCGGAAGAAAGATGGTAGTCTACGCTTCTGGGTCGACTACCGCAAGCTAAACCAAGTCACCAAGAAGGATGTTTACCCGCTACCGCGAATCGACGACTCCCTTGACAGACTGCGCCACGCACGGTATTTTTCGTCAGTGGATCTTAGGAGTGGCTACTGGCAGATCGAGGTCGATGAGCGGGACCGGGAGAAAACTGCATTTGTGACACCGGATGGACTTTATGAATTTAAGGTTCTCCCTTTTTGGTTTATGCTCAGCTCCAGCAACATTTCAACGGCTTATGGACACTGTCTTGACCGGCCTGAAATGGCAAACGTGCCTTGTGTACCTCGATGACGTTGTTGTCTCTTCCGCCACTTTCGAGGAGCACTTGGAAAGACTTTTCTTGGTCCTCCAGGCATTACGTTCCGCCGGACTCACACTCAAGCCGGAGAAGTGCCATTTCGGTTACGAGAAGCTCCGCTTTTTGGGCCACGTCGTTAGCCACGAAGGAGTACAGCCAGACCCTGACAAAATTGCAGCTGTCGCCGATTTCCCGAAACCTACGGACAAAAAAGGCGTACGCCGCTTTTTGGGACTCTGCTCGTATTACCGCCGATTTATTTCAGCCTTTTCCCACATCGCAGCCCCCTTAACCCGCCTAACCCGAGATGATACCCCATTTGTGTGGAACAAGGAATAGCAAACAGCATTTTATGAGCTGAAGCAGCGCATGCAAACACCGCCGGTTTTGGCTCATTTTGACGAAGACGCAGCGACCAGCATCCACACGGATGCAAGCAATATCGGATTAGGAGCAGTTTTAGTACAAACGCAGGATGGTGCCGAAAAGGTTCTTGCTTTCGCAAGCAGGACGCTCTCCCTTGCGGAGTCGAACTACTCGGCAACTGAAAAAGAATGCCTTGCGGTTGTATGGGCGGTGTTGAAATTTCGGCCTTACCTGTATGGACGGCCGTTTCAAGTCGTAAGCGACCATCATTCACTATGCTGGTTGACGAGCCTTAGAAACCCTTCGGGGTGCCTTGCGCGCTGGAGCCTGAGGCTCCAAGAATTCGACATAACCGTCGTTTATAAATCTGGGCGACAGCCCTCCGATGCGGACTGTCTCCCCCGAGCTCCAGTAACGCCTGCAGACGATGAAGAATACGACATTCCGTTCTTAGGAGCTGTGAACACGACCTCCATGTCCCAGAAGCAGCGCGAAGACCCAGAACTGCGGCCACTCATCGACTTTTTGGAGGGACAGACAATTAGTGTTCCAAAAGCCTTCACAAGAGGGTTGTCATCCTTCTCATTGCGGAACAATGTGCTCTTTAAAAGGAACTTTACCCCTAATGGCAATACTCACCTCCTAGTCGTCCCCGCAACGCTACGCAATGAAATATTACAAGCGTGTCATGACGAACCCACCGCGGGTCATCTGGGCTTCACTCGCACGTTGGCCAGAATCCAGGAGAAATATTATTGGCCAAGGCTTTCCCCCACCGTTAAACATTATGTCCGGACATGCCGTGATTGTCAACGACGGAAACCGCCACCGGGACGACCAGCCGGTTTGCTTCAACCAGTTCAGATTCTTGAAAAACCTTTTGAACAAGTTGGAATGGACCTTTTGGGACCTTTCCCACTTTCCTCTTCCGAGAACAAATTCGTAGTCGTTGCAACCGACTATCTCACCCGCTACGCCGAGACAAGGCCCTTACAACGAGGAACAGCTGCAGAAGTGGCCCACTTCTTCCTCGAGAACATCGTGCTCAGACACGGCGCTCCATCGATCGTAATCACAGACCGCGGAACAGCTTTCACGGCGCAGCTCATGGAAGCTGTCATGACGCTCAGCGGGACTTCCTATAGGAAGACAACCGCATACCATCCGCAAACCAACGGTTTGACCGAGCGCATGAACAAGACAATCGCGGACATGCTCTGCATGTATGTAGATGTCGAGCATAAAACCTGGGATACCATTCTGCCGTATGTAACTTTCGGATACAACACGGCGCGACAGGAGACGACCCGAATGTCACCCTTCAGGTTACTCTAAGGTCGCGAAGTGTCGACCATGTTGGACGCTATGCTACCAAATGCCGACAGCGACGACCATGTCGACACGGAAGAGTTTACACGGCGAGCGGAAGAGGCACGGCAACTTCTCGCGCGCGCACAAGCAATCAGCAACGCCATGACGCCAACCGCTACAATCTCCGCCACAGGCACGCGGACTTCCAACATGGCGACCATGTGTGGGTGTGGAGTCCTGCTCGTCACCGCGGGCTCTCAGAAAAGCTGCTTAGACGATACTTTGGACCATACAAAGTTCTGCGTCGGCTGAGTGACGTTACGTATGAAGTTATCCCGGTCAGCACTGTACCCGCAGGACGTCGTAAACTTCAGCCTGAAACCGTTCACGTGGTGCGCATGAAACCCTACTATTCAAGATGAGCCGACGTTCACGCCGCCACACTCCGGGACTGTGCCCATTTTCTACCATTTTGTACGGGTAGCTACTACCCTGAGCATCGGGACGATGCCCTTTAGAGAGGGGGACAAATGTCACGAGTGCGTCTGCTATGAGACGGAGCCACGAAGACGACGACGACGAAAGGCTCCTCCACGTGGCGCGTGTAGAAGAGTTCGTGGAACGGCTCGTGCTTTGGAACGCTGATTTCGCTGATCGGCGCTTCGCGTGAGACCACGTCTTTTTGGTGGCTTTCTTTCTAGAGGCACAAGTTCGCCTAAATAAATCTCCGTTTGCCTTTGCCCCAACTTCGCCTGCTGCACTTCTTGCAACGGAACAATATAATACTTCTTACTCACAACAGAGAACCATTTGAACATTGTGCATTTGGCCTTCCAGGAATCTAAAACCGCCGATGGTGCTGTTATATTGACATTTTTTAACAGTGGTTTCATGAATAACGAAAATACGCAGAAAGCTAAGAACTTCAAATAGGGAACGTGGCATTTGGTAGGAGTACCACATCTTTTATATATGAGAGGACTCCCACAATGGTTTCGGCTTTCCACCTCAGTAAGTGCAGTTTTTGTACCGCCAGTGACCAACGTGTTGCATGATCATGTTTGTGTAGTTCCCAGCTACACCCTGGTGTAAGTGCAACCTTTGTAGTTCTACTGGGGAACTTATTGAGAGCGAAGAAATTTCTCAGTTCTCCGCTGCTACGGATCGACCATGTTGGGACTGCAGCAGGGATCGCAGCAAGATGCCGCCGTTACAATGTCCCTCCAAGTCCTCGCCCCTATTACTCAATGAAGTGTCGAAGGGGCGCAAATGGGCTCACAACCAATAACCCCAGACGTCGGCTACCCATACTCCAGACAATCATTTACTGCTTATTGAAGAAAAGGCTGTCTACCAGGCCTTGGAAATCAAATGATAATTAAATTCGACCAGCAAGACGAGCACACCACGCTGAACGGCAACACCACGCCAAATGAGAAACCAGGTGCTGACGTCCTCCCAACGTAGCAACAGAAGCAAACAGCCGCAGCAGCAATAATTTCCATGACAGACTGGTTACGTCGGCCTCGTTCGGTACAAACGGCCTCTTTTTACACCCTCTCCCTTTACCCAACCCTCCCGCTACCTGGCTGGAGGTGACCGGGAGCTCCACATCGAGCTACAGCTCCTGACAACCACTAGGGCTCAATATTACCGGGAGCGCCTTCCCCACCGAAGGGACACTCGCTTGAACAGAGCCTCCCAAGAAATAAAAGTTTTCTCTCTCTCAGACCACGCACTAAAATTACCATCCGCGACATACATAAGACATCCTTCCCACATCTCATTAGTATAACGGCACCCCAGTCATACCTCCCAGAAAAAGCTTACCATATATTGGATGTAGCAGGTAAGTGTATACACATCGCGGTATACGACAACCAACTTGCTAAGCGTATAGATGAAATAACCACAAAAGCAAAGCTAACTTCTAGCATAACCAGTGTTCCTGTCAAAATCAAGGGTTCTCTATCATCATCCCAAAAAGACAAGTGGAGTCATCGATGTTGAACCTATTGAGTCCAATAAAGTAATCTGTAAATGAATGTGCTGCGAAAAGGCTGATGACCTCAATTTACAGAGAATTGGTAACACAAATAGGCTGCTCGTCACCTTTGACTCCCCAAAATTCCCTAAGGCCATCAAATATTATATGGCAATAGTAAAAGTTTCTGATTATCACCCAAAACACATGGTGTGCTAAAACAGCCCCGACATGGGCCACTTGGGAACATCTGTCCCTACAACACTGTCGAAAATGTGGCAGAAGTCAGGTCGAGAGACCGGAATGTGGTCCGACAGTCTACTGTGCTGCGTTAAAGAGATCGGCCACATAGCTGTTCGCTCACAACGCCCCAGTTCCATCTCAGCGCCCTTCAACATTCCGAGTATGGACGTTGCTCAGGGCATTTCATGGGTAAACAGAGTGGCGCACTCAGCAAACCATGCCAGCTACACTCACATAACCACCAGCAGAAACACCAAACAAGATCGCCAATCATTGACGTCAGGTAAATCTGTCAACGTCAGCATCCTCGCCGAGTTGGGTTCTATGCCCAATGAACTTGAACATTTAGTACAAGATAATCAAGAATTCAAGGAGGCAGTAAGACAGAAAACACAACCGACAGGCCCAACACACACGGAGTTCTCCAGACCCAACAACTCGACCAGACGCGGCGGTTGCCCAAGCATCAAGCACACGCCCACGTCGAACACCAAACTTGAGCAGGATCTCGCGAAACTGTTCTCAGTTATTCAATCTGACATCCAGAAGGGGCGTGCAGCCCACCAAGAAGATATTGACCAAGTTCACACTCGTCTTGAAAGCCATATATCACAGGCGATGCCAATGATGAAACGAATCACTAGCCAATTATTTCAGCAGGACGAAATTCAAGAACCACACCTCAATGTAACCGAACACAGCAATTCCCCAAAATAATGATACCCAAAACCATGTTTCTACGGTGGAGCTGCTTGAGATACTTACAAAATTCACACATACTGCCACGAAATATTCAGTAACTCAAGCCACTTTTTATCCTCTCTCAAGAACCTGGCACTATACCTTCGATTAGTGGGTATGTAACATTAACAGAACCCGGGATCACAAGCCAACCGAAGCAGCCTGGAACCTCGGCTACCACGACACCTGGTTACTCACTAGTCGTCGTCAAGAAAGACATTTGGGGCTATCAAATGAAACTTTAAGGACTAACGTCCCGGCACCATGAGGCAATAGAGGTTGGAAGCAGGGTTCCAGCAAATAATTGTCGTTCCGGCATATTAAAGATCCATATCCGAATCTTCTCCAATCTAATCCTTCCTGTGGGTCACCCAACAAATTCATCAATATCCAAACATACCAGTCATAATTGAAGGCTACTTCAATGCAAGAAGTACCACTCGGGGATATGCAACGACGGGCATTCGAGTCAAACTTCTGAAACACATGACAGAAATGAATAACCTCACGCTCGCGCACGATCTCACGAACACCACAATAAGGGTGAATGCCTCCCACAAAGGTACTACACCGGACGTCACGTTTGTTTCTCTTAGACTCCTAAACGCATCGAAAATCTCTGGCACAACCTGGGGTTGTGACAACTTCCCCATAATAATTAACTTCGTGGGAAATGACTAAGAACAACCAAAACTCTGAAGTTGACGCACTGGATGGCCTATCGGAACAGCTTCAACCAAAGCTGTAACCCAACCACCGATTTTCATACTGTTGTAACTGCAACCAAAATGCTTCTCGAGCCTTGAATGAAGATGTAACCTGCTCACCGGACATACCGACCATGGACACCTATTTATCCAATATATGGCGCTCTGCCAAACAGCTCAAGCGCCAATACATGCAAATGGGAAAAGGTCACTATGATCTCAAAAGGGGGATGACGATAATACAAACTAATTCAAGAGTTCCAACGACAGCTTCGCAGCGATCCCTCGCAAGAGCGATGCTCGAGTTTACGAAAGAAGCGCGGCCCGTTGAATCTCTGTAAAAGTAACAGGGGAATGACGGGGAAATGGAAGCAGCACATCCAGTTATTGCCAACGCTCGCACTACACAAGGATCCCCGGAGGGTGGAACCGGAGATTATCTCGGCGGTTTTCCCAACTGCCGAGGACAGCCTTTTGTGTAACTCCCCGTTATTGGCATTGATGATTGCGATTCGTCTCTGGACCACCCATTCACGATGGCAGAGCTGCGGTCAGCAGTCAGACCGGGTAAGGGGAGATCGGGACAGGGACATGAAGGTGTTACATGGCTGCACGTCGGAAACATCGATGAACATCACCTGGAAGAAATACTGGTGCGCGTAAACCTCTCGTCGAACACAGGCGATATTGACAACGACATCAAAAGGGGCCATGCAGATAAAGCATAACTTTGCTTCATTCGAAAGATTGGTTTGTTTGAGTCATATTGACACAAAGTTTAACGTACACTTCAATAAATAAGCTGCATAATTAAGAAAAAACGAAATAGTCTTACCACCAACTAGCTCAATTCCCGCAACAGAACCTCTGATGAAATATGTACCTAGCTGTGAAATCGGTTGAGGGCGGCAAAAGAAAACGCTAATTAGGCACGGCTTATCAGCTCACCCAACGAAGTATTCGCAATATATTTATTGCATATTCCTTTTACAGCAGAAAGAATGGTGCCTTAAACACTGATAGCTAAGAAAATGCAAAGTACCTATGCACGGTTGTTTTGTCTATTGCCTATGCAAAGCTGTTTGCACGGGGCACACTGTGCTTGTTTTAGCTACACAGCTCTCTGCCCGCTTTAGGTCGTCTTACACGGCACTGGCCGATTGGCGATAGTGACGTTGTCGTGTGTGACCCTGTTTCTGGAGCACACCCCATGCTTCACGCAACGATTACGTTCTACTATGACTACAGCAAGCCCGGTGTAAATGCGGCCAAAGAAAAGTAATGGCAGACAACGGTCCGTGGACGAGTATGGTAGCACCACCTGTGGAGGAGGAGCAGGAGAAAAAGAATTATATTCAAACGCAACATTAACTGCCGAGAATGTCCCGTGTCAGCTTCACCAACGGCAAACTGTCCGTGAGCTGGTCCGAGGATAGTTATGCCCGCCACGCTGAAGGAGGAGGATGGGTAAAATGTGCGGATTGAATTGTAATAGGGCATGAAAAATGCTGTGTTTAAATTAACCTATGATTCGGCACAATGGGGCCATGCTGGTGAGTGTCAGAGACGGTAAAGAAAGGAACGAGTAGGTATAAGGAGGGTATCTAATTGTATGCGTCGAAGAATGCGTAGTTGCGGGGTCGTTAGAGATTTGTATGGAACAGGAAGTGTACGAAGAGTTTCTCTGATGTTCTTGTAGTGAAGCTTTATTTCTTGTTTTTAGTGGAGATTAATGTCCCACTTCGGTGGATAAGGCCAAAAACTCCGAAGCGCCTGGTGCAGAATTTTGTGGGCGAGGCTATGCGCAAAGTCATTTCCTGGTATTCCAGCGTCACCAGGAATCCACCTCAGAGTGACAGTGTGGGGACCTAGCATTGTTAAGGCTTTGCGTAGATCATACTGCAGTTCTTCAGGAGTCTTACCCATATGAATGGCGCGAATAGCTTGCGTCAAATCAGTGTATATGGCCTTCCCTGAGGTGTAGGTGGGGGGGGGTAAAGAGAGCTCCTGAACACTTTCCATTATTGGGAGGGTCTCTAGAGTCGGTGTAGTTGCGGGATTAGTGAAAGGCCCAAGAGTGTGTGTGTGACTACTTCATTGCGACTTGCGATGGAATAGGCGGCTGCTCCGGCTTGCGTCCGTGATGCATCCGTGTACACGATCATACAATCAATAGGATGGTCATGAATGACAACGTGAGCACACTGTCTCCCTGGATTGGTATCAGCTGCAACGTTTTTTGGGATAGGAGCTATCCCGAGGTTATCTGGGAGCGTTGCAGGCGGGGTGGTTATTGGGAAGTCCATAGGTTTGAGAGCAACTGGGTGGAGGATCCAGTGTGCTTGTTTTGTATTAGAAAGACGCGCGATTTGCCGGTCTTTATTTTGTTGTATAAGATCTCCCCGGGGAAAGAACAGGCTAGTTGTGCATAGGCGCTGAGTGGAGGTATAATGGGAACGTTGAGGGCGGTCTTATACACTGTATGAAGCGCAACCTTAAACTGATCTCTTTGGTGACAAGTTAGAGAGAGATAAGGAATTGTATAAAAAATATTACCTAGAGCTAAGCCATGAGCCAGCTGCCTAACTTGACCATAATGTAGCCCCGCGTGCTTCTTGTCATTGCGGCGCACTTGATGCGTAAGCTGATGGCAAACTTTCAACTGTTGCAGACACCTTATCCTCATTTTATGACTCATAGATATGCAGTCCAAGAACTCGGCAGAATATTATGCGAGGGATCGGGTTAGCTACTATGGTGACGGTGATAAGAAGGTTGTGTTGGCGCTGATAGCGAGTTTTCGTAATGAGCAGCAATTCGGACTTTTGGGGGGTGGGAGACAGGTCTTCTGTGTCGAGATACCTAGTGATAGGATCGATACCATGCTGCAAGGTGTCCACCATTGACCCAGGATGCCCAGATGTGCACCAAAGAATAAGGTCTTCTGCGTAGAATGTATGTTTGGGGTCCGGTATAGATGCTACAATACGAGACATGGGCACCATTCCGAGGTTAAAATGGGTGGGTGAGAGAATAGCCCACTGCGGAGTACCATGCGTGATAGGAAAAGGATCGGAGACTGAATCAGGGGGACGGTACTTGGCCGTGCGGTCGCGCAGAAATGCAGCGATGTAACCGTACATCTTTGGCCCACAGCCACTAGAGGCAAGTACATTTAGGAGTGGATCATGGGCAAGGTTATGGAAGGCTTTGCGGACATCCAGGGTCATTACGGCTGGTATCTGCGAAAGAGGAGGACAGTCACGGTCATGAGCTAGAAGGAAAAACAGGTCTTGGGTAGACACACCGTTGCGGAAACCAATTTATTGAGGGGGAAACAAATCCGTGAACTCAAAATAGGCCTCAAGTCGATTGAGAACCATCCTTTCTATGGTCTTTCACAGGCAGAGGTTAGAGAGATTGGGCAGTGATTTTCAAGGGCAGATGTTTTGCCTGGCTTGGGTATTAGGGTTATAAGGGGCGGCGTCCAAGATGACGGGAGAGTGCCTTCTTCACAGTGGGAGGTTATAATGCCCAGAAAGTGTTCCTTGTCCTTATCGGATAGCTTTCGTATAAGTGTGTGTGTAATCTGATACTCACCTGGGTCCGACGTCCGCTTTAGTTGTTCTAGCGTCCACTCATGATCCCAAACGGTGAACGGCTCATCGAGTTCTGCATTGGAGGCGCCCATGTACGGAGGATAAAGGCTAGGTAACGGAGGAGGAATATAAAGTTCGCGGAGCTGGGTTGCTAAGGCGTCCGATCCCCGCAGGGAAAGATGCTTCTCCAGAGTGGAAACAGGAGCCGGATGAGGTTCAAGTAGCTTTCTAAGTAGGCGCGAGCTTCTTTTCTCATCCAGCCCGCCGTTGAAGGGGTTACGAATTTCATTACATTGATTCCTGGCCAGTGTTGCACAGTGCTGTATAACATGTTCACTTAATTCAGAGATGCGCTCGGCTAGCCGCCGACTATTATTCGGTTGGGGGCGAAGGGCGTGCTAGAGTCGTTTTCTCCTCTTCAGGACACGGAGAAGATAAGGGTCTTGGTTGTTTCAAGGGGCAGAAGTGAAACATTCCTGCATGGCTGGTATATGGTCTGTTCGAGTGAACTAGTCTAATTCTTGATATTCCCAATCGCTTGAGAGGTGTCGCGAATATCGCGGAAGATTTGCGAATGTGTGAGTGAAATTTACCAAATAACAAGTCAAATGAAACGGGCAAGTTGGTACATGATGCTACTTCGAAAAAACAGTGCAAAAACGGTACGACAGGAAGTAAATATAAACCCTGCCCTGAACTGCCAACTGAGTTTTATTTAGATGAGCAACGAATATATACTGGAATCAAAAACCGGGAAGAAACATGAAAATCTATAACAGAAACACATAAAAAGAGAGTTTATAGCGGAAATGAAAGTAGCTAAGTGTAATGCGTCGATCATGATCCTAGGTATTTTATCTCCCTGTCGTACAACTAGATAGTGGGTGCGCTCACGCACCTATTTTCTCATTGTGAGGACAACGAATGCCTCGTCTACTCCCTCGTGCGCTGCTCACGATAACACTTCAAGATGACAGTGCTATCAAATGCTGGCGGGGAGAGCTGACATTGCAGGCTTTTTGCACAGTGTGCAGCGAAATTGCTGCCAGTGCCTGTCCGTAAAGTGTTTGTGAGCTCCATGAGCCTATCGTTAATGCAGCGGCCAGTATGCCCTACATAGCTTTTGCCACACGAGAACTCAAATTTATATACCAAACCTTGTATGCCCTCCCCAAAGCAACTCGCATGTTTTTTTGCTGCATTTTTTGCTGTTTACCGGCAGCGTATGCACCCGACCGCACATACCGCTAAGGTTTCTAGGATCCGAAAAAAACAACACGCATGCCCGCACGACCACCCGCCTTCTTAATCCGATGGGACACGATGTGAACACACGATATCACCACCATTCTTGCGGCCCCTTCTTCTCTTGCTCTTGGCGTGCGTTGCTTGGGAGTTTGGGATATCAGTCTCCGCAAGCGTTTGGGTGATCGGATACAGGTAGGTATAGTGATTTGAATATTGTAATGATGGCTTAGTAGTCTTTCATCTATAATATTCCAGGTGACACCTCGCGCTCGCCCGCCTCAGTAAGGTATGGCATGGTTGACTGTCGATTTTTGTGACGCTCGGTCGTAAAGGAAGCGTGGTTGTTATAAGCTGTTATTTGAGCTCCCTTTGAAGTGTCGTTGAGTATGCGGCAAGGTCGTCAGGTTCGCAGGTAACCCGAAATAACGTGCGGGGAATTAAAGTCCCCAACTATGATGAAGTCGCACTCGCGATACAACCTTGAACTAAAGTGAATAAGTGGCTTGAAAAGTGTGTACGGTTCAGAGGGATTATAAACATTTACGATAGACAACAGTAGAGAGTGTTCAGGGTGCGTAGTAAACGGAGTGAAATACCGCTCGACACGGGAGGGGACATCGATGACTTCAACTCGAAGATCCTGGTGAATGTATGTGCTAACTAGGCGGGCACTATAGCTGTCGTAAGCCGCCTGTAGGGCCCGGTAGCCAAGAATACCTTTAACAGCACGCTATTCCTGTATGAGAATGACGTGAGCTTGCGATGGCAAAGTCAAGAGCCATTGTATTTATGTAGTGAGAAAAACAGTCCAGAACAGACGTGCCGTCGGCCAATTTTTTGTGGTGAAATAATGAGATCCCTCCGGATCTCGAGATGCCGCAGCCGTCTTCGATTTCCTGTGTATTGGGTGGAACGTTTTTTTTTTCGACGTATTTGTGGTCTGAAATCATTGGGCGCATACAAGGCCAACTTCCAGCCTCTCAATGGGAGCTGCGTAGTTCTGCTATTTCTGCCAAACATTGTTTAGGCCTTCTTTTATAGCTTGTGTGTTCTTGTCACATCAATTCATCCAGCGGACAGTATTCACAGAAAAAATGGTTTAATCGATGGCGACGGTAATAGAGCACAAGACAAAAACGGTAAAGAGTCATGGAAGCGTTCTGGCGGTTTGAGTCGCGTCTAAATCTTCGAGTGTGACGTAGCCTCACGTTCCAGTTGATGCGTCTCGTCATGTCTCGTCGAGGCTTGCGGGACGTGGGCCCAGCCAACGCTGCCAACAGCCAAGGGAGCGTGGCCCTAGTTGCGTTGTGGAGCTGGCGTCGCAGCGTAGCCCGGACGTCCCCGCCTGTAGCTTAGTCGGTAACCTGGAGCCGCCGACGGTGCGCTGCCGCGGGGTCTCCCTCCAGGATCATAGCCTGGAGCTCCTGTCGGTAGGCCTGAGGCGTCGTCAGGCCCCGATCACGCTGGGGTCGGTTCCAGGAGCGTCGCCTGGTCTTCTTCCTTGTCCCCACGCTCGCCTCGTTCCTCCTCTTCTTTTCCTATCTATGCTCTTACCCCAACGGGAGGTTGCTCATGACAGTTCTGTCCAAGAAAAATAAATTGGGTGTCCAAAAATTTGACAACGTTTATCATAACTGCTAGGAACCACGCAGGTTGTCTCGTTTGCTAGTCTTGCTGTATGCTGGTTTTGGTGGCTCTGGTGTTAGACCTTGGTCTTGGCGTCTCTTTCGTTGTAGTTGGTGGGAGGGTTGTGTCTATTGACGCATTATGGTGTTTGACTGGTCTATTCCTCATCTTGCGCCTTTTGGTTGCTTAGGCGGACAGAGCCTGTTCGACTGCTTCTTGGCAGCTTGGAGAGGGGCTATGAGTATGTGCTATCCGCAAGCACATTGTGTGCTGCAAATATTTAATGCACCAACGAGAACAATTAAGCTGCAAGTGGACACACAGCTCGGCTTGTGAAAGCCCACTACCTTCCCCCTGGTGGGCGTTAGCGCTCTCAAACCGTTGAAATGCCTTACTAATAGCCCCAAACCAGCGCTCCTGTGTCTGTGGGCATCGAACAAGGGAATCTGTGCCATAGTTGCATGTACACCCGTGCCTTCAATATCGATTGCTGCAACACAACCCTCCGATTTACAGTTTTTCACGTTATGCCCAGCCAAGACTTTGCCCCAATACCTTCATTTACCAATTTTTCTCTCCCACTGAAACACCTTGGTGTACACATGTCACCAACAACCAGATTAACATTTCCTTGGTCAATGTAATGTCGAGGAAAATGTTTGAGTGACAGCTTAACCTTTTAGTTTTGTTCCGCTACGTGTGCCGGTCTCTGTACGACGCCGGACTTACGTCGCCTTTCATGCTAGTGCTGCTGCACTTGAGCTGAATTTAGCTTTCCAGCATGCATTTTTAACGATCAGGCAAAAGGGAACTTCTCCTATATTTTTATATTTCACTTTTCTGTTAGAGCTCTGCCCAAATACATCTATTTTCTTCTTTTATTTGTTTCAGAAGAGCACGGATGGCATTACTTCATCCATAGATCGCGAATAAAACCCTGAAAAGACTTCATTGTGTAGCTGCCCGGACGGAACCATGTTTTCTTTTGATAATTCCCTGAGTACGATAAACTCCACTCCTGGATTTCTGTTGGGACATTTTAAAGGCGATAGACATTCGTGTGCTACTTAAAACGCAGGATTTTTAATCCGTCTGTACGTCTTTCTGTCGGGCTGTGACTTGATTCTCCCACGCGGCGAAAAGAAAAGATCACCAATAGTTTTGTATACCCACAGCCAAATTTATACGTCTAAGTGCGGTGTCAATGTTCATACTTCTCGACATTTCTGAACAAAAACCACATATTACAGACATATAAGGCTATAAACAAGTGCATGAGGGATATTTACAGCGTTCCTTTACAAAAAATAGAAATGTCTGATTTCTGTGAAATGAAATACTACATCCATAAGAAGAAAAAATCACTGTGTCACCTGCTGTCACCTGCGCCATTAGGAAATCAAGTGGAAACAATGCCGAGAGGTTCCACTAGATCTGTTCTGCGTTCTTCTTGGAAGGCACGTGAAGTAGGGCAACGTGGTTTTATGAATATTAAAGGGGAGCGCCTCAATTCATGCACGGCTCCTCCGTTCGGCAACGCTGGCGTCGTGGAACTCGGTCTGGATCCGTGGAACGCGGTAAATTTCAATTTGCTTGAGCAAACCTCTACCGTGCTTACCTTCCGAGGAACGCGACAAAAGAGGAACAGCATGAGTGGTGAGCCAGGAAGCAAGGGGAGGCATTCACATCACAAATGTCGACCAAATACTATCATTTTTTATCGACATTGGCAACAAATGTAGCAGATACGCGGCCATTTTGTTTTACCTACTCGAGCATTCTTTCGGCGAACCTCTGATGGAAAGTATCACAGTAACTCCAGAACGGCACGCCCCATTTGTTATTTAACTAGGTCCAATGATAGCAAAGAATATCATGGAGTGTTCTTCTGGCTCATGGGCGTCTCACTGAAATTACGAAAGAAAAAGGATAGAACATGGTGGTAAAATAAAAAGGAGGAAAAAGGTAATGTTCCCCCGCAAATTAAAAACCACCTTAATAAAAAGAGGAACAACCCTGCTACATCTAGGCTATAGCAGGTTAATGGCGAAAAAAAAGAACAGGAAGCCCCGCCTCCAAAATACTTTCCAGGAAAAGCCGATTTGTTCCAAAAAGTAAAAATAAACTGATGCGCTTATATTGGTTAGCGGGAAAACAACGCAACTGAGCACCCGCACGATGTTGGGTGCAAGGAGAATGCAAGGAGAAGAAGCGCCTCAGATAACACACCCGGTAAACAACCCCCGACAACCCACTCTTCTCCAATACAATCCCGAGGCCCTCGATATATCACTGTAAAGATAGACACACATTGCGAAGTGCACATCCAGCCCCCCAGAAAAACAAAATAGAGAAGAATAACGTCCATAGAGTCCCACAAACTCTCAATAGACCACCCCCAACCAACCCGGAACGCTCACATTCCCCTGCCAAACATTTCGAGCATCAGGACCAGAACACCATCCTTGAGTTCGCCCCCAATTACGCTCCACAACACGGAGTACCCTACCCTCCACCAACACCAAACTCAAGGGTGCCCCAACTGTCCGCAAGGCACACAGTTCAGAGTCCACAGTTCAAAGTCCACCAGCAAGTCCAATCCACCTCAGAGTCTATAAGTGCAGTTCCGTGCACCCTCAAAGCTGCTGCGCGGACCAGACGGCACACCCTCAAAGGTGAAAGGTAAGCTTCATCTACCGATGATAGCTCTGGCAAGCTGACGCTGCTGAGCGATTTCGTAATAAAGGGCCGCAAAGAGGGACTATTAGGAAAGAAAGGTAGCGATCGAAGCTCGCGGAGTTTTCCCGCTCCTCTCCCACCTTGGATGAAAGCCATCTTCGCGACTGCAGCAACACTAACGACTCTTCGAGGGACTAAGACTTATTCAGGGCGATTACAAGTTTGAGCCTGAACACGTTGCCAAGCCTTTCGCAATGACCTCACCACGTCGGGTTCCCCACCTCTATACAACCAAACTAAGGAAGGGTTGAACTGTATGCAACTGTTGGACGACATGACAACTTCGGAAGAGCCAAGTGAGTGGTTCGCGCCTGTTTTGTCGTCACTAAAGGATTCGGTGGCACCCGCCTCTGTGTCGATCTCACGGAACTCAACCGGTACGGGCGTAAAGATTGGCATCCCATTTCCGTGGTAGAACACTCACTTCCACAAGTCATCTGAGGACAAGGTGTTCTGCAAAGGGGACGCCAAGTCACGGTTCTGACAAATTGCCTTAAGCAAAGAGAATCACCAGCTGGCCACATTCATTACGCCTTTCAGGAGATATCATGTTAACAGGATCCCATTCGGGATAGCCTCAGCTCCAGAGCACTTTTAACGCAAATTGGCCTGTGTGATGATTGGCCTGATGCTGGTAGTTGTGAGTTCAACATGAAAGATGTTTTAGTTTTCGGATGCACACCCAAAGAACACGATCATCGCCGCAATGATGTGCTATGACAGCTCAAATAAACAGGCGTCAAACTCAACGCAGAAAGGTGTGTCTTCAAAGGAACACGTGCAGACTTTCGGGACTAAAATTCGAGGAACGTGGTATCCGCCCCAGCAGCAAGCTATAAAAGCCGTCATACACATATCACCAACAACATTGAAATCTGAGCTTCAATCGATTTTTAGGTATGCCAACCTATCCAGCGTGGTCCATGCTAAATCATCATTAGCAACATCGTCATTATCATCACCAGTCTATATGTGCCCACTGCAGGGCAATGTCCTCTCACATTATTTTCCAATTATCAAGGTCCCGTGCTAACTTCGGGCAATTTATCCCCTCAAACGCCTTGATCTCTTGTGCCCATCCAACGTATTGCCACCCCCTGCCATGCTTGCCTTCTCTAGGGATCCACTCTGTTACCCTTAATGAACAACGGTTATCTTGCTTTCGCAATACATGCCGTGCCCACGAGTTAGATTTCACCTCTCCATCTTCTTGGCGATGGTGAAAACGAAATAATGAGGTTCTTTTGATGCTCGAGCCGAGAGGACGATCTTGACTTGCTTCGACGACTGACGTCCGATGCTTGAAGCAGGTGAGGGATAAGGATTGCCTTTCTTGTTTTATATTAGGTTTCTTTACACTATTTACATTACTCCAAGTATTTACATCAGGAAAGAATGACGGTTACATTGTCACTCTGGCCGCAGCAGCCTGTTCGGAAACGGTATAAACGGAACTAGATCCCTCTCGACCGACCTCGAACCAAACCCAACACTCCGGTTTTGATCCCAAAAACCAAGCCTCCAAAGGGAGTGTTCAAGAAAGAGTAAAAACCCCTTTTCAAAATGATTACTATGAACCATTGATCGGCAACAAGAACCACCCAATCCTACACATGTCCCCACCTGCGGCCACGTGACCCAGCACTCTCTCTCATGCACTCAAGGTACGTTTCCCGCGCAGGTTATTGGAACCGACAAGCAAACACAAGACATCTGGTACCCAAACTCTGACCGCGCGGAGTTTTCACCCCATTAGGTTGAGCGGGCAGTATCGGCCCAAAAGCCAAAGCCGAGTGCTTAGAGCAGTGTTCGCGCGGCTAACGTCTAACAGTGTCGTCGCCTTGCCGCCTCGCACTTATCTACGTTCGCTCGACGGCCCAATGAGGGAGTCGTGGCTAATCCTCTCGCAGACGAGGGGATTAGCCACGCCTGCGCGCCTGCCGCCTGACTACCGAGAAGAGCTCCTTCAACCCCAGGCGAGTATTCCCGAAGCGAATGATTCATCAGCGATTAGCGCCGACGCCGGCTTCGCAAATACTCACAAACTACGCCGCGCGACTTTTTGACACTATGAGACGGCATCTTTTCGCTTCCTCTCAGCTCGTCCACCTTGATGACGAACGACTGAGCACTTCTCAATAACGGCAAGCCATAATAGCGGCATGCGCGCTGTCCGAGAGGGAGCCCCGCGCCGGGGCTCTTTTCACCGCGTTGCACCACTCCGCCGTTCACTGAGACTGCCCGGTCGAGCTGACCGTATACCAACGTAACAAAGGTACTGGGGCTAAGCAGGACATAAAAGGAAGAAACACAAAGCATACACTCGGTGGCCCCCAACTTCGCAACTTTGTGGCTGCATGGAAGCAACGCAGCATGACAGCTACAAGCGGAGGCGATGCCGAAAAATGAGCCACCGGCGGATTTTATCAATTAAACGAGAAGCCCGAACTTAACACCTCCGCACCGAGACTGTTGTTCGTACACAAGCTAAACGTACAACAATAATTCTCACTGCAGGTTGTCTAACTACAGCGCAAGAACTAAACAAAACACACTCAAGCAGTTACGCGCGTTGTACGCGCAACGTTCCAGGTAATATGCACGGTAATAACATTCCCCGTCACCTAAGACATTACCACAATGCTATGGCACACACCAACGCTACCAACACTAACAGCCATCCAAGTGCACCAACAGCGGATACCACACGGGACACTTAGTGCCTTGGCCTAGCCGTGACTTCCGCAACATCAAACAATAAAAGAAAGCGATCAACCACATGTACAGGGCCCGTGAGAAGAAATTCGTGCACCCTCTACCATTAAAGGCAACCGACCGCACGAAGGGTGGAAATGTTCAAACTTGACAACTGAATGAATAACACCATCCACTCTTAAACATTAAGCACATGCAGCAACATTCTTTCACTGTGAGGAAAGAAACAGACATCCAAGGAAACCCAAACCTACAAAATGAGGCTAGTCCTGTGCCAGCAACAAAACGTTTAAAAACGCTCAGCGTCTCTTCACGCACTCACGGACGCCGGTTCTTTCAGAATAGGCAACAGATTGTTCATCCCCGTTGCGGTTCACTTGCTGTCCACTTGGAATGTACGGAAAGTTCCGTTTTCAGTACTTCAGACACTACTTCGCAAACAAGCGCCACAAGGGGGCCCACTTGTACATTCCATGGCCCACCATGGCCACATGCCAACGAACTCAAAGAACGGGAGGCGCTAGAATTTTGTACCGAGAGGTAAACTTTCTACCGTGTTGTACCAGCAGCTCTAATTCTCAAGAAGACAGCGTTAAAACCACCCAGCTGCGCTACTCACCAATCACACGCCTTACGACACGTTTGGCTAGTACAAAAGCAGACGACCCTCGCTGCCCTCCATGTGTTTTCAATACAAGCCAGAGTGAAAGTTCGTTGTACTTAGTTTAATCCTATTATGGCGTGTTTAAATGACTGCCTACCATATGAAACAGCACTTAAAGTAGTTGCAAAGGCTAAACAAAATATATCCGCAAACAACAAGCCGATTGATCGACTTTCTTTTGAGCGAGCTGACGCGGTTGTTGCTGCGTGGGACAGTATCGCCAGGTCGGGTGGTCGAACTTCCTGACGACAATTATCGTTCTTTCTTCTTGAGTGCGGTCGACAAAGGAAGGTTCACGAGTAGCATAAACACGGAACACTGCTCATCCCATAGGCAGAGGTAAGTGCAAAGGGTTGCTTCAGTGGGAGCATGCAAGCGAATTCAAGAGTTGCGCAGCCGACTCAGCGGACACTGCTGGCATGGCACCGCCTTGGAAACAAGTGCAGATTTTGTTTTGTATTTTCGGAAACTAAATGATTCTTGCGTAACGTTTTACGCCGCACGATTTACCAACGGCAACTTACATGTATACAAGCGTGTAGGTGCGGCAAAAACGTCAAACAAATTAAGCGCTAATAAAGGACGCAAAACAAGCGCCGAATAGCACGCCCGCTGCCTGCAGAGATGTGTACTTTTATTTTTTAGAATATAACACAGCCGCTTACACGGCACGCGGCCGCGGATATTAAATAGGATGATCACTAATGTAATTGGTTATCTTCAAATGCAGGGGTAGTCGCTAACAATCTGAACCCCCACACGCCAGTATTGTCCTGAAATGGAGTTAGACAGAAAGACAAGAACAGAGAATTGATCGGTCCCAGTTGAATTGCCCCGCGCCTTCACACTTCACCAGATTTGTCAAATATTATTGGCAATTCGCTGAATTTTTCCTCTTTGCATTCAAAGCCCCCCTACCCCACCCACCTGATTTGCCGTCCAGCCCTCCGCCGTGTTGGCTGCATGCAACTCTGCCCTACACTTCAAAACCTTGCCGGCCCTTATTCTAGTTAAGTGCGAACTGGGTATATATGATGCAAGAGCGTAATTAAGAAAAGTGACAGCAAACAAGGAAAGCGAGCGGCCTCTCAGTTCACCCTACCACTTCGTTTAAGGCTTTAGGGCCAGTAATTTCGGAATCACAAAACAGATTTCACGCTTTGTCACGCTGCGTTTTGTCACTGAGACACGAAGGAAAACGGCCAGCTAACGCTACACAATGTATTCGTAACGGCGACACAAACAAGCACTGTTTAATAAAAGTACACGGATAGTGCGCAGGCACGCAAAAGAGCGGTGCACCGCAGCCGACGGGCTCACTGGCTTTTGAAACCGCCATCATCGCCGATTGCGTCACTCCTTTTTATGGATCGGCGGTTGTTGAAAAGTCCATGTCGCCTAAAGTGTTAGTTTAAACTAGACGTTTTACCTCAAATTTCACTTCATACGACCAGCAATCGGATAGCCTAGGAGTCGCAGAGTGCCACCACCGTCCCGGCTCTTTTGTCGGTGCTGTAAACGTATTTAGCGCTACAAAGCTTTATCCCCTAATGCCAAGTTGATTGCCGGAAGAGATCGGACGCGTCAGAGATGGGCTGGCGACCATGTCACTTTGTCAACACGGAATCCTATGGGACCCGCGTAGCTTTGTACTACCCTGCAGTAGTTCCCGCTAGCCGCTTGCGGAGCGCCCCTTGGGCAGCGCAGGAGGTCTATACGTGCCATAATTATTCGTTCCATTAGTTTTCCTACATAGGACGTTAGCTAAATCGGACTGGGATTTTCTGTGGAGAGGTGTTTTCCCGGCTTAGGGATTACGGCAAAATTGGCGTTATAGAACTCTCGAGGAACAGTGCCCCCTGTTCAATGCTTGTCAAAGAACTTGGTGAGGTAATACATCGAGCCATCGTCGATGTTTCTGAGCATCTGATTTGTGACTGCGTCTTGCCTTAGGGTGGAAGATCTTCGCACGTCCTGCAAAGCTCACCTGACCTCTGCATCTGTGATATCGTCGTCCAAGGAGCGGTTAGGCGGCGCTGAGTAGTACGGGTGCTGTTGCTGTCCCCAATCTCGTACATATCTATTCATGAGGTCGCGAATTGCTCCGCTTAAGATAGTGGTAAGTTGAGTGGGTGTCTCAGAAGGAACCAAGTTCTCTTCGGGATCATGGCGCCCTGCAGCCGATCGCACAGCTCTTCCCATCCTGATCTAACTAGTTTGTTTGCATAACTTACCATTTCCTTGGCTATGCTGGCTGTTTTCTTTCTTAGGCACCTTTTAGGCTTTTGATTAAGCTATGGCCTTTTAAGACCTTTGAGAGCTTCCCACATATGCTGCAATTTACAGTCGACGTGCCGCGGCGGCATTTCGGCATCTACTTCTACTTGGTGATGCCGTACATCCCACAGGAGCGGCTCCGTCCATTGAGCTAGGTCAAGCGTTGGAAGGAAGGTAGGTCCCGAGCTTGTTGTGCCTTCCAGAAAGTGTGACATTCGCTGATTACGGTATGCATGCTCTGTGCTGGTTTGGGGAGTTTGAGTGTCGTGCGTAGCTGTATTATGTAATGATAACTGCCGAGGGTGTAGGCTTATGTACTCCATTCTCTTTGCCTACTCTGTAGGTAAAGGGAGGGTTCAGGGTGGTGGCCATTGTACACTCGTCCCCTCCCTAGTTGGTAGATCCAAATGAGTTTCGAAGCGTGAGCTTCTGTGAATAAGTCAAATCCCAGAGCAGCCTGCCGTTTTTTTCTGTCCCCAGAATAACCCCTTGCCGTGTGTGGAGCGTTAAAAGCATTAAAGTAATTATGAGGAGTGAGCATTAGGCGACTTGTTTAGCGGCCAGGATCACTGCCCGGAAATTTTGCGTGTGTTGCTTGGGGCTACTGCAACTGTTTAGTAAATGACTGACCTGTTCTGTGATACATTTCGGCTAAACAGCTACAAAGTCATGGGGGAGCTAAGTGCGTGTGTTGGGCTGATATGTTTTGCTGTACTCGAACTGCAGTGTCGTGTTGCGTTTCCAAGTACTGATGACATAGAAAGATGAAGACGCTTTCCGGCTTCCGGCAACAAAATTATGTTCGGAGTATTCCCTACCTCCTCTACCAGTAGCTGCAGTTTCACTCGTTCGCGAACGAAGCCTCTACAGTTCCACTGCCAGAACAAGAATCCCTTAGAGGTCTTCATCCATGATAGCATAATCGGGACGTTTTAGGGGTTTATTTGTGCACCCAGGTCTCTGACACTTGACAGCATCTCCCGAGTATTGTTCTCAAATCGGGCCTGCGTTTCGGCCTGCGCTCTCAGGATGTTTGTACTGTTTGCGTGTATTGAACCTTCTGGTCCGCTAGCCCCCTTTCTAGACCCTGCAGGCACTCCTCCGAAGAGGACTCGGGGGAGACATTACCCTTCCCATTGGGTGCGCATGGTGCTCTCCGCTTGGGCGGGCTCGTCTCGCTGCTTATTTTGTAACCGGGGAATCTCCTTTTTGAGCGCGCATTTCTCAGCTCGCAGCGCGGCTGTTTAAAGGCGCATGGCTAGCAATACACGTTGTGTCAGATGAGGGTGAAGGGGGTGGCTTGGATGAAGTTGGGTGATGAGAGGGGGGCTGTAGAACACAGGAGCGGGGGTGTTCTTTCTGACCAAGTGAGTAGAGGCGTTTGGACCGCTCACCCGTTACCGTGGTGGTCTTCCGTCTTGTAGGAGGGCGATTTTGTAACTGGTATTGAGTTCCGTGCCGTGATGTTTGTGGGGTGGGTGCTGCCCGGACTTCTGCTCGTTGCCCTTTGGAGGCTTCCCTGGGTCCTTGGCACTCCAGGATTGGCGCTCGAGGTCATCGATGCGGGTTCCCTGATGGCGCCCCGGGAAATCCGCGGGCCGGTCGTACGAAGCCTCGAGCAATTTTCGTTGTTCTGAGACCACCTGGGCATACGAGGGAGATCTGCTGAGTGGTTGAAAGCGTCTTCGCAGTCCGGGTTGCCCGTGGGGTGAGGGCCCTCGCACACTGTACACCAGGGGGTGCAGGGGCAGCCAACAGACGAATTTGTCGGGCTGGAGCTCGAGCATCGCTTGGGGTTTTTGATGTTCAGGCACACATCTTGCCGGGTCCGTCTTGCCAGCACACAACGCTAGGCTCCCTCTTGAAGCGAAATGGCTTACACCGGTACATCTCTGCCGTGTATCTCGCCAAGAAGGCGACCCGGTGGCCTTCGAACAGGATTTATGTCATGTTAGAATTGTTCGGCGTGAAGGATTGGTCAGTCAGAGTTCTAATGAGAAATGCTGTCCAGCACTTGTTCAGCGTTTCTGTTTCTGTAGCCGTACAGCTGCATTTAGGTGGATTTCAAACTTTCTTTCGCAGAAACTATAAACTCCTACTCTCCTTGTTAGCTCAGCTGTTAGAGCGACTCCTCCGTCTACGCGGTGGTCCCGGGTCTGAATTCTGGGCCAGTACGAATTTTTCTTCAACTGCGATGTTTATGAGAAAGCGATAGAGCTTTCCTTTTTAGCCGTACGGCTGTATTTAGGCGGATGTAAAACTTTCCTTCGCAGACACGTACTCCACCTTGGGGATTTCCACTAAATCTGGTCGATTGACACCTGTTTTAGGGAGCCCAATAAAAATATATCAGCTATATTTCCACTGAATATATAGGGGGTAATAGCTGCCCTCATCGACAATTCAAAGTGTGGATTTATTCAGCTAAACAAAACCACGGGGATGCTTCTTATCACTTACAACAGGCACTTGCCACGCATACTTTGTTGGGAGAATAATTGTGAAGTGATGTAATCTGGTGCCTCCGCCCTCATTGAGTAATTTTCGCACCAGAGCACTAAAAAACGTTCTAGTATTAAGAAAACCCAAAGACTACGTACCGTTAGCCCATTGAATGTATCGTTGGTTATTGGAGAAGGTCTGACGTTATTTGCTCTCGAATCCAAAAGTAAGCCATGAAGAAACAAAAATGCCAAAATCCCGCTTTTGAACATGTTTAGAGCCGTTTTGGCGACCCAAGGCATTAAATAGCTGATGTTGAGGGGCTGACGCATTTCTGTGACAATTTGTCAAACCTACTCGTCATGACATGAAAAAGGCCACGCATAATTTACTCGGGAATTTTTCATTGCGAATTGTGTATAGTGCAACATTTCTGCTGTTCAGAGCAGCGTGCGCACTAAGCAAAGCCACCTGGGCCATATTCTTAGACACTGAGAATTTTGCATTGACCTTTATTCTTGCATCCAACTGCACCACGGTTTGCCAGTAGTCCTCAGGCAATTAATTAAGAAGTTGGATCGACGAGTTCACAGTAACCTTGCACATTCTTTCCTCCTACACACATGCAAAAAACGGTGATGGGCGCTGGTTGGGTTATATAGAAAACTTGCATATTGTACATTCGCATTTTAGTGTGTTTTTACCAGCTGTATTAGGAAAGTAGCTGTGGGACATGGGAAATCACCTCGTGCCTCCTCATTTTTCTTCAGTGGCATTCTAGTCACATACAGCTTTTCTTTAGCTGACATGATCTCACAACTGACAAGGTATTCACGCTCGTTGTTCCCATTTACCCCTTCAAGTTCAATATTTTATGTTCTTGGGTACAATGGCAGCATTTTATTCCGCGAAACTAAGTGCATAATTGGTACGCACCATTCTAAACTATGAAATTATGAAGATGGTTGAGAACCGGCAATATATCCATATATGAACGACCACGATTCATAAAAGCACCACCAGCCATCTCTTATCTGCCAACAAAACAAAGTCACGTGCAACCCAAACCTTTAGTAGTCAATTTTTATGCTTCTAGAATCAATGTTGGTCTTATACGATGTGACCGGAAAAGTAATGGAGCATTTTGGATATCCCTACTCTACTATTATATTCTGAACGCACCGGAAATATCTATTTTAAAGGGGGCGTTATGCAGTCATTTTTGCTGCCTTGAGCATGCAACGATTTATCATAGTTTTCTTGAACATTGCATTCCAAAACTAAGCGCCGACTTGGCCATTGTTGAATGCAATTCAACTTTGAATTGGTGTTCTGTTTCCTCGCGAAATAACTGCATCTGGAAAACACGGAATTAGTAGTCAACTACTGTAACTGGAGTAACACCTTGTAGAATGCAGTAAGCGTGTCGTTTGCTTCTAAATTGTAAGAGTTTAAAAGTTAGGCTCACAGAAGTATATTTTTGCCAAACACAAACACATAAAGTAAAAAAATCCCCGGCCATGTCCACTAACATCAAACCTGGGAAGGGGCGAAGCAGGCAGAGTAAAAGGGAATTCCTGCTGTCTAGGCGCTTTTTTTCCAACGGAGATGAAACCGTTGGGAGTGGAGGTATACTGCTTTTCTTTAAAAGAATCGTGTCTCTTATGCACGAGGGATTTTAACTCAAGGCGAGGTAAAACGAGCGTCCCGGTGTGTTCTTTTATTACGCTTTTTTTCCCACGGAGATGAAACTTTCTAACGCAAGGCGCTGGAAAATAAGTGTCCAGTGTGTTCTTTTATAGCACCCGTTACGTTCTAGCACAATGTGTTATAAAGCACGTGTCCCAGTGTTTTTGTACATTGACTACATAAAACGACGCCGACGACAAGAGATGCCCTAAACCCTGAGGGGCTTCACCCCAAAAATGCCGTTGACGCTTCCAACTTTCTGAAAATGTGCAGGCCTAAGAAGAGTCGCATCTTCTCTTCATCTGATCTTTAACATTCTGTTTCACTTTCCGGCCGTGCCCGTCAGCACTTTATCAGCCCTCTCGAAAGAATCTATCTAAGGTCGCTCACACTCACTCGCAATTGTACAGTCTCCTGTACAAACCCGGTAGTGCCTTGACATCTCAAGGTGACTCGCACTAACCTCCAACAGCGACCTAGTTTCCCCCAGCTTGGGTGTTTTGTTTCGCCGTGCACGCGGCATTGCCCTTTTTCAGAACCATACTCCAACCCACGAGTCCCGGCACGCGCACTGTTGCGCTCTTTAAGGGCCCTCGACCTTCCAACCTCGGGCACTGCTGTGTATTTTTCCATGCGCGCCGTTCCTTGTTCGCACTCTGTGCTTCCTTGGGATTCGCGACACCTCATAGCGAGTTCTTCTACATCACGCAGTCCATCTCACAAAAGTGTCTCGAACTTTTGCCCTAAAAATTGCCGGTACCAGTCCCTAATTATTATGAAGCATCAGTTGAGCACAGTGAATATAACGCTGATATTTTCACAAGTGAAGCCCTGTATTGCTTGAATGCCCATTTCAGAGCAATTTTTGCTCCTGCATGTACTATTTAACCAAATATGTAACCTTGCCAATACAAGGTTCTTGCGTTTTTGGCCAACCCATCGTATTCGACGTTATTTAAGTAGGGAATCAGTACTGCTACCATTACTTTCATTTATAGATGTTCATTCGTTCACTCTTGCAAATGTATAAACATTTTAGCACCCGTCCTCACCAAGTCTTAGCTCTGCCTGATTCTTGTGTCTGTCCTGGGCTGCAGATGCCCTACACCACGTTTCATGTGCGTCCTCTCACACCTCGGCAGAAGTACTTTCGTTTTTTGAACAAAAATGAGAATGTTTTCTCACACAACATCGGCATTGGCTCTTTGGAGTTTCATTTATTAATTTGAAAGGTGTATGTGTCTCATTCGAAGCTTGAGCTAGAGTGAAGCCAGCGTAGACGTGAGCGATTCAAAAACCGAAGTGAGCCACGTAAGGCCAAAAGGGGAAAAAGAGTGACCTGTGGATAGCAGTTAGTTATTTATATCAAAATATTTCAGCATTACTTTCAAATTATCCAAAATATCTATTAGACTGGAAATACAATGAAATACTCAGAATTGGAGTGTAGTAGGAGAAATTTCTATTGATTGAGGTCATCATCACCATCATCATCATCACCAGCCTAACCAGCCCATCATCACCAGGGCAAAGGCCTCTCCCATTATTCTCCAATTCCCCGGTCCTGTGGAAACTGTGACCAATTTGTCCCGGCAAACTTCTTGATCTCATCTGCCAATTTAAGTTTCTGCCGCCCCCTGCTACACTTGGCTTCTCTAGAGATCCACTCTGTTACCCTTAATGACCAACGGTTATCTTGCCTGCTCATTACATGCCCTGCCCACATCCATTTCTTCTTAATTTCTGCCAGTATGTCCTTAAAACTGGTTGTTCCCTGGCCCACTCCGCTCTCTGCCTGTTCCTTAATGTTACACACATCATTTTCCGCTCCATTGCCCTGAGTCGTTCTCAATTTAAGTTGAACCCTCTTAGTGAGCCTCCAAGTTTCTGCCCCATAGGTGAGTGCGGGTAAGACGCAGCTGTTATATACTTTCTTCTTCCGGGAAAATGGTAGACTGCTATTCATTATCTGAGAATGTCTCCCGTATACACTCCACCCCATTCTGATCCTTCTAAATATCTCTGCCTCATGTTTGGGATCCGGGGTCACAACTTGGCCTAAGTAAATATATTCTTTTACCACTTCCACTACTTCGCCCCGTATCTCAAACTCTTGTGCTGTCTCGAGGCTATTGATCATTACTTTAGTTTTCTGCATATTAATTTTCAGGCCCACAGTTCTACTCCGTTTGTCTAGTGCGAAAAGCATGCTTTGCAATTCGTCCCACGAGCTACTTAGCAAGGCAACGTCATCAGCAAATCTGAGGTTCCTGAGGTGTTCTTCTTTAACCCTTACCCCCGAATGTTCCCAATCCAACGTCCTGAATACTTCTTTTAAACATGCTGTGAATAACATTGGAGAGATAGTCTCCTTGTCTGACGCCCTTCCTTATATGTATTTTACTGCTCTCCTTATGTAGGATGATGGTAGCTGTGGACCCATTGTAGATATTCTCTAGTATTTTTACATAATGCTCACCTACTCCCTGGATCCGTAATGCCTGAATAACTGCTAGGGTTTCGACCGAGTGGAATGCTTTCTCATAATCTATGAAGGCAATATATAGGGGTTCAGAATACTCAGCGCACTTCTCCGTCACCTGATTGATCGTGTGAATGGGGTCTATTGTTGAATAACCTTTACGGAACCCTGCTTGTTCTTTAGGTTGACTGAAATCTAAGGTTGCAGAAATTCTGTTAGCGATTACCTTGGGAAGTACCTTGCAGACGACTGACAGTAAGCAAATCGGCCTGTAATTTTTCCAGTCCTTCATGTCCCCTTTCTTATGAATTAGGATGATGTTCGCGTTCTTCCAAGATTCTGATACGCTTACGGTAATTAGGCATTGCGTATACAGGTTTTCCAGTTTTTCAATTACAATCTCCCCTCCATTCTTCAAGAGGTCTGCTGTTATCTGATCCTCGCCAGGTGCTTTGCCCCCTTTCATTTCTTTCAAAGCCTTCCTTACTTCTTCGTTCGTTACTGGTGGGATGTCTATCTCCTCTGCGTTTATCCTGGATGTCCCGGCTACTGTACAGATCCCTATAAAATTCCTCGGCCACTGTAACTATGTTATTCCTATTTGTGATGACATTGCCTTGCTTGTCTCTAAGTGCATACATCTGATTTTTCCCCACGCCAAGACGTCTCTTTACTGCTTTCAGGCTACCCCCGTTCTTTACAGCGTATTCGATCCTCTCCATATTATACTTCCGTATGTCAGCTGTCTTACACTTATTAACTTAGAAAGCTCCGTTAGTTCTATTCTGTCAGCTGGGGTGGAGATTGTCATGGTTTTCTGTTTTCTAATTGGATCTTTCGTCTCCTGGGAATGTTTGCCAGCATCCTGTCTAGCCATTGTGCCCCCGACTTCTAGTGCACACTCCATGATAATGCGTGTAAGGTTGACGCTGGCTTCTTGTGTCGTAAGCTCGGCTCCCTGGGTAAGAGCTAAGTATCGGTTCTGCAGCGCGATCCTGAATACTTCTACTTTACGCCTTACTGTTAGCTCATTAATCGGCTTCTTTCGTACTAGCTTGTTACGGTCCCTCCTCAAATCTAGCTTAATTCGAGATCTTACCATACGATGGTCACTGCACCTTACCCATCTGAGCACTTCTACATCCTTCACAACGCCAGGGTTATCGCATATTATGAAGTCTATTTCATTTTTATTGTCCCCATTTCGGCTCCTCCACGTCCACGTCCGGCTATTCCGTTTACAGAAGTTGGTATTCATTACGCGTAGGTTATACCGTTCTGCAAACTCAACTATTAGGTGCCCGTGCTATTTCTACCCCCAGACCATAGTTCCCAACTTCCGTGTCTACAGCCTGATGCTTGCCTACTTTAGCATTGAAATCTCCCATAACTACGGTATACTGTGTTTTTACTTTATCCATTGCCGATTACACATCTTCAGAGAAGTGTTCCACTACCTGGCCGTCATGGCTGGATGTGGGGGCGTAGCCCTGTACCACCTTCAGCTTGTACTGTTGAATCCCTGCTGGGGTATGCGCCACCGCCACCACCATTGTCATCATCATTAACACATGATCCCTGCCTTTAAAGTGATTCATCACGTAGCGGTCAGCCATGACCCCGAACCCTGCTGCCTGTCTCCTCCTTCCGTAACATTTTGGTGCCGACAAACCCGGGAAGAAGACCAGGGACCGAACTGGAGAGCAGCATGATGCCAGTGGCTGCAGGCAAGTGGGACCCACAACCGTTTGCCGCCGTCTCACCCTGAGCCAACTGGTCCGATGGCTGACCCTGAGCGCAGCACTCCAATGACCGTTACCCTCGAGGGCACCGACGCCAACAGCGGCGTACGTACTTTCTGCCTCGAGGGTCGAGTAGCTGCCCAAACTGAGCTGACATGGTGCGTCGCCATCCCTGGTGCGACCACCACGACTACCGACCGCAACGCTCACACCTACGCAGAGAAGCGACGTTCCGTCCAGACCACCACACTTGGCTACAACCTTGCGGCTACCGAAGACCGAGGTGGTGAGCTGGACTCTCTGCGCTTGTTGCGGAACCATGCCCGCTCAAACTTTAAAGCTATTCTTGCCCAAGTTCAGCGAATTTGCACTCCGTTGCCTGCAGTCTGTAAACTTAACACCTGCCTAGAAAATCTGAAACTTAAGCAAGCATGCCTAAAAAAACTGGATGCGGCAATAATTGATGTAGTCGACAAGGAACTTGAGGAGGAAGTGGAAACTGCTGAATTATACATCGATTGTTTCATCCGTGCAAGAGTACTACTAAATCACTACATCGATTCCCGCAAGAAAAGAGTGCCCCCAAAATTGAAAGGACCAGACCGTCGTCTAGAAGAATTGATAGCAAGGCTTAAAGATTGTTCGGCTGATCCATGCACAAGGGTGTCCGACGTGAATCAGACCGATGTGAGAAGTGCCCTCCCGAATGAGCCGACAGAACAGCAGCCTGCTAAAGGGAACGACGAGACATCATCAACAGTGAAGCATGCGCAAACGGGCATTGCCGGAGTGGGAGTGGCGCGAGCTCCTGAAGAAGCACGTGTTGAGCCGCCACCGTCTGAGTTCGAGTTCCTATTCGTTCCAGACTTCATGAAGGAGGAAGCCTTGCCCGAACTTCTCGAAACCGCACCGACGCATGCAAATAACTACCCGGCATCTAGTGAGTTTCAGGAAGGCCTACTTGACAGCGCAGGCCCAGACAATGCGACGAGCTTAAAGCCTGCCGACGCTACCGTGAAGGGTTCGTCTAGGACAAAACGTCGTCGGCCTGGAACCCCACGTCATTCGAATGTTTCGTGCATGGTCACCGCATGGAAGAGTAATTGGAAGAGCGCAACATGGACCAGAAATCCCGTAAACCGCCGATATGGCTGGTTCTTACTTATGAAACGGACCCACCCTACTCGAAGGCAGAGAAGCGAGCTTGGAACACCGTTTAAATCATCGCTCGGAAGCTCCCGTAAGACCTACCGTAACAACAAGACATGGAGAGTTGCCCGGCATTGCCTTTGGTATGATCGCCACATGACCACCGAAAGAATGGAAACATTTCCCGAGGCTCGGCACACAGTTTGGCTGCTGTCTGCTTCCACCTGGCGACGCTTGGTTATCCGGAAGTCGGCACGCCGGTGGAAGCACCGCTGGAAACAGAAAAGGCGACAGAACCAGAAGGCAGCTTGCAAGGACTGACGTTACGGATTTTCCCCCAGCATCGATTGTCTCGCGGGCGGGAGTAAAGATGTGGCGAGCGGTCTCGACCCGACGAGATTCAACGACATTTTGGATGACCATTCGTCACTGGAGCCAGGCGTGCCTGAGCACCGACAGCAGCATATCGAGGAGCTGGACAAGGACCCGCGTGATTGCCATCGACATGTACAGGATGCGAAAATTCAAGGGGAAATTGCGCAGCACCGTACAGTTGTCTGAAGCACTTCAACAGCGGCGCATCAGCACGTACCGCAACAAGGAGCCGGAACTTCCGCTCAAGTTTTGGGCGAACTGCGGGGCTCGCTATGAGAGCATCTTACCGAGACGAACGTGCTGGAGGACTTGTGCCAGAACCTGACACGCTGGAACGTGATAGAGACTAGGAGCCAGCTGGAGAAGTGTCGTACTGCTAGCAAGTTCGGCGCTGGCGCGTGGTTCATGAATCTGCTTCTTTGTGGCATACGCACATTGCGGCGGCGGGAGGATGTTGAATCCCCGCTGGGGTATGCGCCACCGCCACCACCATTGTCATCATCATTAGCACATGATCCCTGCCTTTAAAGTGATTCATCACGTAGCGGTCAGCCATGACCCCGAACCCTGCTGCCTGTCTCCTCCTTCCGTAACATGTACCTCTTATTTAGCCTTGTAGCGGCCACTTCGTCATCGAGAGCAACCGCCCACTATCATCACCATGGGCCGCTGTGCAGCGTCAGCAGCGCGCGTGTCCACGAGAGGCACGACGAGCCACAAAAGAACACCCAGGCCTCTGCGCTGCTCAGCTGAATTCCACGGGTGTTCCCCGACTCGCGGACGCCTGCTGCCTTCGAATCCTCCACAGTAAATAAATGTACGGCCAGCCGCACGACTACATCGGCGCCTACATTAAGTGGTGACCCGGACGTGATTCCCGGCCAGCTGCACACCGACATGGCGACATGGGGGGACCCGCCGGTACCGGTGTTTGACGCACGCCACGTCAGAGGATGGTTCTTCAAGTTCGAGGCTACCCTCTGGCTCAACCATGTCAGTGTACAGCCTCTGAAGCATTCCATCCTCTGGGAGACGCTTCCCCTCGAGCTCCGCTGCGCCCTCACCCTACCACCGCCCAGCGAAAGACCCTACGACGACCTTCACGCTGCCGTGCTCGCGCACTACGGATTCAAGGACGACTGTTTTCGGCCTGCAGCAGATAAGGTACCCGCGCGGTCCGCGCACGCTTCGCCGCCGCACATCGTACCTTCTGCACCATCGGCGTCGTTTCCTGCCACGAGTGTCGCCATCGTAGACTCCACCTCCAGCACGGCAGCTGCAGCGGCACGACAGCGGCACGTCCGACCGCAGCCCTCCTCCCCTTCTACCACCCCATGCAAGGGCTCCGCTGAGTGCTCCGAGAGCGTTCCATCCTTCCCAACCTGGTCGCCTGCTACACCGCCGTTGCAAGTCAAGTCCACCGCGACAGTGAGACAGAGCCCGGCTCCACTCCTGTCGCTACATGACCCGGGTGCAGCACATGTCGTGGCACCCTCCACGGAAACCGACAACACAGCCGCGACCCTGACTCTACATGAAACGGCATGGGACCACCCCGTCAACGGCGACGTGCACACTTACCTGAAAAACCCCGACCCAACGACAAACATCCGACCTCATAAGTCGCCGATGTCGCCACCAGAGGAGTGCTTTCCCGAAAGTCGACGCCGACGTCGCCATCTACGCCGTAAGCACCAGTCAAGACAGCTAGTTCCGCCACGGGCACTTCGGCGCACATCCACGAAGTGTCAGTGCCGTTTTGCCAAACAACGTCTTGCATGCCGTCTGCGACCAGCGTTGCAGGCTCATATTCGTCGGCGTTCCGGGATGTGGGTGACTCGCTGTAGCCGCTGTCACCCTAGGCGTCCTACTGCGGTTAAACTTAGAGCATGCGCAACGATGTCGCACCAGACACCGTGCTCAAACCGCCACCGCCAGGAGTATAAGCCTCCTCCTGTGGCCCACGAACGCCAGGGTACACACGCCGCAAGAGTCTGGTCGTGGAGCGCCCGTTCTACCGGCCCCGCCAAGTCTGCACTGTGGCCGCGGTTCATGCCTCTTTCACATCGAAACAACTTCACCGTACACCAGTTCGTCCCACCTTGCACTCCCAGCCAAGGCCATCTGAGGCCAATCAACGCTCTGGAGGCCCACAACGGACTGACCAGGACTGCTCCCATAGTTTACCCACGGTTTGACCTGGAACGTCTAAGGACCTTTAACATGGATACGCTTAGTTAATTATGTGCACAAAGATTGTACTTCGGATTCTTTCTGCCGCCACTACAGGGGGGAGCCCTGTAGGGGTGGCAGCTCCACCCGCTAACAGCGCCACTATCATCATCACCACTGCATCCCCCAATCATCATCAGCAGCGGTGCTGGCCCGGCTGTGTCAGCAGTGTCACGCAAGAAGATTGAACACGACCGAGTGCCAGGGCGGTCGCATATCCACTCCGCTTTTCAAGTTCCGGCTGGGCCTTGCGCACCAACAATAAATGTAGGAAAACCACAGTGCCTAACCTAGTCCACGGCTCCCGCTTCCTACAAGTGAGCCCTGTAGCTGCCACTTCGTCACCGAGAGCAACAGCCCACTATCATCATGGCCCGCTGGGCCAGCGTCAGCAGCGCGCGTGTGCACGAGAGGCACGACGAGCCACAAAAGAACACCCAGGCATCAGCGCTGCTCGCCCGCATTCCACGGGCGTTCTCCGACTCGCGGACTCCTGCTGCCTTCGAATTCTCCTCTGTAAATAAATGTAAGGTCAGCCGCACGACCACATCGGCGCCTACAGCCTAATTACAAGGCCTGCTGCCCTTTCGTTATTGCTATAGTATTCTTCTATGTTGCCAGCTATGCTTTTATTGACTAGAAATCCTACGCCCAGTTCACTTCTGTCCTCTAGACCACGGTAACATAGGACGTGTCCATTTTTAAGCACCGTAAAGGCTTCACCTGTTCTCCTAACCTCACTAAGCCCTATGAAATCCCATTTGATGCCCTTTAATTCCTCGAACAACACCTCTAGAGTCGCTTCACTAGATAATGTTCTCGTGTTAAACGTTGCCAGGTTCAGATTCCCATGGTGGCCTGTCGGGGTCCAGGGATTCTTAGCACCCCCTGCTGCGTCACATGCCTGACTGCCGCCGTGGTCATTTCCTTCGCAGCCACTGGAGACTGAGGGCCGTGGGTTAATTGGCGTAGGCAAGAAATAACCTATTACGGAGTAATGCTACAGGAAAACTGTATAAGAAGTACTTATAAATTTGGTGGTAATATGAACGGTAGGGATGCATTATTCAGATCAGAATGGAAAAAGGCAAATAAAATGGCTACGGTGAATTATTGCCGAGTAAGATAGATCACGGTAAGGCAAAACAAACGTGAGGCGAAACAAAGATGAAGTGAGTAAAAACAAAATTAGGCTGGGTGGAATAACATCATGAATTGGGAGTAAAGTAAGTTAAGACGGATTTACCTTGGTTGGATAGGTAATATATGTGTTGTGGTAGGAGTACGATGTACAAAAAGTGTACGGAATCCGTCCACCCGTTACCAACTGTCCGCGAGTGTTTTTACAATGGCTATACGAACGAAATATGATGAAGCATATGACAGATTTTTTGAGTCAATGGTGTCTAGTTCTTCAACTTTACTGAGGCGGAATTGATGTCAGACCAGTTTATATGCACATCAACGGCGTTCTTAAAGTTGTTTTTTTCGTTGGAGTTGTAACTGTCCATGCCATTCATGGTTCGACGGGTTTCAAACTGGGTTTCAATGTCTGAACGTTGTGTGTCACGATGTCTAAGAAAGATAAGATACTAGAACAATCGCAATGTCATTGCGACTTTTTCAGGCGCATAGCAAGGGTTTCGGGTCGGTAGTGTGAATTTGAGATTTTCAGGGTTGTCTTTTCCGGAAGATGGAATCATCTGTTTGCTCGTGAACTTCACCGCAAGGGTAATTGCTCGGTGTGTTTTCTCCATTGGGGTCCTATAGGTAAACTCGAACCTTTCTGAGCGTTTATTTGGTTTCCTTTCCTCCAAAAACAACATGAGTTGAGACCTTTTATTCTAAGAAAACGCACACTAGCTGCGTGGACACTTTCGTAGTGATTAAGCTTCACTGATTTACCCCATCTGAGCCAATTAGCAGCTTTCTACTGGTTCTGCACTTTCTTTCACGTCCTCGTAGAATTTTCGGGGTTTCATGACGTCAGTTCGCCATTATACAGCTTTAATATAATGCATGCTTGCAGGTGGTTTGGCGAAATCGGAACCTCGTTGCTGAAATGCTATTAAGTATCTCGGTGGCATCGTTGCTGCGCTGTTCAGCCATGTTGAGTCCAGTTACGCAGAAGCCACCGAGCGAGCCAGCCAGAAGATCACCTAATAGAATTTTGCCCACGCACGCAGTTTGGAATTAATCTTTATGTCGCCCTCAAACTGATTTAAAATGCGGCTTCATTTCCGACAGTCTTCCGCAAATTCCTTTAATTCAATCGCCGTATGGTTTTTTAGTGGTTGCGTACTCGCGGGGGATGTATCATTAAAGGAGGCACGTGAAAACACTCACCAGCCTGCTGTTCAAGGAATCCCTAGCAAACAGCCTGCATTATCTTCTCCAGGGAGTCGCCGAACTAGATCCCATAAGAATTTTTTGAACCACTTTTTCTTCGGTGTCTTTCAAAAGGTCCTTGTCCAGCTTTTAGAGAGGTGGATACATACTTTCGTCCCTCTGAAATGACCCCGCTGCGTCCATCCTTGTGTTCAAGGTGCCGCTACAGAGGCCATCTTCGATTTAATTCTAGATGATTGTACGTTCGTCTCAAAGTGGGATTTGTCATCACAGCTTGCGCTCGAACCAAGTGATGGCTCGTCCTCGGGGAAACGTCCATGACTCTGTCAAACAGAAGCCATTAAAAGATGGCTGTTGGTTCTGCTTGCCATCGTCCCCAACCAACAAAGGTTTTTGGTATCGGCACCAAGTTTTCGGACGCGTCAACGTAGGCATTGCACTGGAACATCAAGGAGGGAGAGGAGTGACTATCGAGGTCTACGTTTTCAGAAAGAGCGGTTCGAAGAAGTGAAGATAAAAATGCATTGCGCGCAGTTTCCCATAAAATATGAAACATATTAGCGATGGTGATGCCAGCCAAGGGTCATTTGCCAAATGCATTAGAAATAACGGTCGGCCCCAGCCGACTAATTGCAGTTCATGTGGACGCAGCTCCTATTACTTCAAGAAATTTCTACAAACACATTATGCTAGTTTAACGAATATTAGGCACTAAGGTTGATTTTCAGGGGTTAAGGGTGGTCAATGTGGAAGCAAGATGATAAAACGCCCTTCCTGCTGTTCCGACGTGTTTACTAATAAACAAATTGTACTGGTCACACTAGTACGCCAGGTTTTTGCATTCAAAGCCCGTAAGAGGGCTTCAATGTCTGCAGTAATTTTTTTTGAACTTTCAGCATTTGATCGCCATCATTAGCATTCCATTTTCCTCTTAGGCTTACTTGTCCCACCACTGACTGCGTAATCCACTTTACAACGTTCAAAAGCAGTGATGGGGCGGGCCGAGACGCGTTGCGGCGGCCGCATCCACCCCAGTTTAGATTGTTTGTACATCTAGGAATCAGGACGGCAGTGATGCTTTGTCTGGTTTGTCTGGCATGCTCTGGAGGCTTCTATTTGCTCGCTCAGCAGATGTACCCTGCAAATTTGGCTGCGTGCCAGTCTGTAGCCGCAGTAATAGAACCTTACTGGCGTTGTTTGCTTAGCTACTTCTCTTTATATAAAATGAGAATAACCCGTATGATTTCAGAGTGATTTGTGCATTCATTGTGCAATCATCTTTATACAATGTTGCGGAAGGAAAGCACCCGTTTTCTGCAAAGTTTTTGCTTGGCGAGTGTTAAGAATGATATAAAATCTTTTCGAAAGCTGAATAAAATGCAACAATTGCGTCAAATCCGCAGAATTTCAGCTAATTAGGAGATATGGCTATAACAGCTGCATATTGGAATTAAATATCGAAATTGAACTTTCACCTCGGTCTCCCCACTGCCGCAATTATATCGTTTGCTTGTTTCGTCGACTTTTTATCAGTGCACTTGCAATAAGCCTATCATCTTCCCGGCGTTTGTTAGATCCTAACGCACTCGCTGTGTCATTGCAGCTACCCGTAAATATTCCCGGACGATTACATTTACTACCTCATTTTTTTCTTTTTGTAGCGAAGATCTGGAATGACTTCCTTCACTCGACTGCATCGAGCATCTGTCCATCGACATTTAGCAGACGTGACAATCTGCCTTTCAAGCTGACTTATAATTTTTTGTATATTTTTGTAACCACAACCGGTATTTAATATTTCTCCGGGAAACTTTATTGTAATAATATTAAAAAAATAAAATTCTTCTCATGGAAGCATTTCATTTCGAAATAAGATCCTAAAGAAAAGACACAATTGCGAGTGACAAAACAGGGGATATTCTTTTCTGTAACGCAGTTCAACATCGCTATGATAATGTATACCGATTTTAAAGAAGTGTATTGATGTATTTTAAAACATCATGCTTACACAAAAAAATATCCTGAGCAAATATAGATTTTCGGAAAATGGTAACACTGGGAAGAGACGTTGCCGTTGTTCCACGATCACCAAGGGCTTCGTGTCTACAACCATTATATGCATACATGCACACGTATCAACAATAGCTGTCCCGAGATATCGCGTTCCATTCCTGTTGCTGGAATGCGACTGGCACTTGCAGTGGTGTCAATGAACATGCTATGTGCATATATATATATATATATATATATATATATATATATATATATATATATATACAGAAAGAAATGCCGGCAGTCTACAACGCCAAAGAAGGCATAGGGGAAGATTAGACTATTTTTTTACCGTTAGTGACGTTACATTATTATTAATTTTTATTAATTACGTGAGAAAGAAAGAAAGAAAAACACGCGCCCAGAGTAGGGACCGAACCCACGCCTTTCGAATAGATCTCGAATGCCTTACCAATTCGGCTATCTGGGCGACTGTGTTCTGCTTCATTTTCTGGGGTATTTATATTTACTACAACTGTATCTGACGCTTGAGGGTGGTAGCCAGCGCCACTCAGACTACACGGGGAGAAGGGGACCTTCTTTTTCAACCCCCGGGGCGTGACGCGAACGTCTACAGCCTGGCATGAGCGGTCAACTGGCTGGAAACCCTCTTATGCTACCTTGGCATCAAGGCTGCCAGAACCGAGGCCCTCGCTAAGCTTTCGCGTGATAATATGGTTTGGAAATGAGGGGCTCGTTAGGAAATACAGAAAGAAATGCCGGCAGTCTACAACGCCAAAGAAGGCATAGGGGAAGATTAGACTATTTTTTTACCGTTAGTGACGTTACATTATTATTAATTTTTATTAATTACGTGAGAAAGAAAGAAAGAAAAACACGCGCCCAGAACACAAAAACACAAATTAATGCGCCCAGAACACAAAAACACAGAACACAAAACAAAAACCACAAATCACTCTGGGCGCGTGTTTTTCTTTCTTTCTTTCTCACGTAATTAATAAAAATTAATAATAATGTAACGTCACTAACGGTAAAAAAATAGTCTAATCTTCCCCTATGCCTTCTTTGGCGTTGTAGACTGCCGGCATTTCCTTCTGTATTTCCTAACAAGCCCCTAATTTCCAAACCATATTATCACGCGAAAGCTTAGCGAGGGCCTCGGTTCTGGCAGCCTTTATGCCAAGGTAGCATAAGAGGGTTTCCCGCCAGTTGACCGCTCATGACAGGCTGTAGACGTTCGCGTCACGCCCCGGGGGTTGAAAAAGAAGGTCCCCTTCTCCCCGTGTAGTCTGAGTGGCGCTGGCTACCACCCTCAAGCGTCAGATACAGTTGTAGTAAATATAAATACCCCAGAAGTGAAGCAGAACACAGTCGCCCAGATAGCCGAATTGGTAAGGCATTCGAGATCTATTCGAAAGGCGTGGGTTCGGTCCCCACTCTGGGCGCGTGTTTTTCTTTCTTTCTTTCTCACGTAATTAATAAAAATTAATAATATTGTAACGTCACTAACGGTAAAAAAATAGTCTAATCTTCCCCTATGCCTTCTTTGGCGTTGTAGACTGCCGGCATTCCTTTCTGTATTTCCTAACGAGCCCCTCATTTCCAAACTATATATATATATATATATATATATACATATATATATATATATATATATATATATATATATATCTTTCTGTCTTTCAATATTCTTCATCTGTCTCAATGACCTACAACAATCTAACGACCTCCTCTTTGCTTTCTAGGCCTCTTCGAGGCAAGATTATTGTAAAACGGTGGTTTGTCTATTTAAACATCTCTTTACAAAAAGATTTAGTTCCAGCTTCTGGAGATTCCACAAAAATATTAGTCGCAAAGAGCGCGACAAACCAAATAATTCAGCTCCTACTTTATATGAGACGGATATTCCTCTTTACTATGCGCACTATCGTTCGTAAATCCTTAAAACTATGCCATTATTTGCGAATATCTTGTGTTTCTAAACATTGTGGGATTGGTGAAATAATGAGCCTAAATTGTGGTAATAGTAGAATTCAGATCATGGTAAAAACAAAAAAGAAAGTTAAAACCGAACAATAAAAATACAAGAATTTTTAATGCTTCCATCCAATTGGGAATTTGCCATGTAATACAAAAAAATTGAACACAAGACATCATAAATACCTTAAGCTTAGAACGATGTCACAAATTACCAAACCTCTTTCTACTGATGCACAAACTCAATGAGGAAAACAACAATTACTAAAGCTATAAAGCCACTAATTTCCTAAACTAACATACATAGACACAAATTATTGCCGTCCTGTTAAAGAGTAAAACAAAGCATATAGTCGGCTATTATATGTTTCTTCAATGCCACGAAGAAAACTGGAGGCTGTGGAAACGAAGTAGTGGAATTTTTGTTTTAATGCCTTAGTTGGGATTTTTATAATTGATCCAGATTTTCGTCATTGATTTTCTCTGCTGAGCACCGGCTTCCATAAAGTCATAATTGGTGTAACAGGGCGCCGCAGATGTTTACTAGCCGTATTTGAAGAAATTAAGTCGCTTCCAGAATAAATGACAGTAAGCAGGGTTTGCAACTAGTAGTATTACAACAACTTAAGCCTCGCAGGTACTGCGATGACATGTTGTTGCATTAGTCCGTTTGCAGCAGGTGGGATTTGTTGTTCGGTGGTCACGCGGCTGTTGCTGTCGAATACTGACTTTTCGAATTCGGCGCCCTTAATCGCAGGTCCTACTGCCACCGTCCAATGGTCAAATGTACGTTTTAGGGCTGTTGGCATGGAAGCCTGACTCTTCGCTTTCGACGGCCTTAATCGTAGGTCTTCCAGCCCCCGCCCAATGCTCGAATGTCCCTTTCAGTCCTCCTCAAGAAAACTTCCAGTGTTTGGGCACCCAGCGGACCGCTCATCTCTGTCCTTAAAGTTCGCATAGTTTCTTCACCGCCCCTGCTACCGGGTTGATGGTGCTCTCTGTTACGCTACACGACACCAGCTGCGGGTGTCTGTCCAGGTCGCGCGCAGGAACATTTATTTAGGGTAAACTGTATTATTTGTTTATTTCACCTCTACCTTAGGTCCTTCTTCATGCCTTACCATCCCACAGCGTGCCCCGGATGTTTCTTGATACCCCAGCTTTGAGCAATATTCTGCCTTTCGCGGGTTCTTTGTTTCTTACTACGCAATCCACTTTCAGTAATCCAAAGTACAGCTAGGTGAGGTGGTGTAAGTTGTGTAAGGTGGTGTAACAGACTTCACGTCCTACTCGCTTTATGTAGCTTCACAATGTCGATGCGTTACTGCTTCAGCTACCCAAGTGAGGTCCTTGAGTACAAAAGGTTCGATGCAATGCTGCCATGGCAGTGCGACGCCACTCCTTTAGAAATTGAGAAGTATTCAATCAGCCAAATACATTTAAAGAGGAGGCCACCGGCACGTCTGGGGAACGTAGGTATTTAACCATTTGCTTAAGGCATTTTTTATACCCGGCGCTCATTCGTTTATTGAGTACATTTGAAATGAAGTGTGTATTCTCACGAGAGCCGTCCTGACACCATTGTTGCTCACAGGCGAGACGCCCAGCAGGAGTTCATACCTGGTAGCATACCTTTAAAACTCAGGTCACGAATTCGATGTGTGGGTGCTTATTTCAATGAATTTTGAATTGGTGCTTCTTTCAAAGGTTGTATTATAATCCTCTGGTTTGCGTGTTAGTGCTCCACAACGGTCGAAGCAAAAAGCTGTTCAAGGCCGAGCTTCTGTTCCATCACAGCTAAAGGTTCATTTGGAACATATCAAATAAACCATTCCACATTTCTGTCGTTTTCTGCGTTCTGTGCGTTCACCTACTACATTGCAGTCCTTGCAAGACCATTCGTATTGCCCTAAGTGCAGTATACCCCAATCCATAATTTTTTCATATCAAGCCTGTATCTTTTTAAACCGAAGCTTTTTACTTCTACCTTCCAAGCGTCCTGTGGCGACTGTTGGTGTCAACAAAAAACTCACGTGAAAACCGCCGTCCAAAACGAAGGCGAGGCTCTCTCACCACTAACTCGTAAGTGGTGAGTGGGTTGTGTGTGAGTGGCTCGTGAGTGAACCGCTCGACCAATGGTCATTGGTAGCTATTACGTCTCCAAGCCATGGTCGACTACGGCAACGTTTCTCTGGGCATGGAGGCTGGATTGAACTTTGATTATTTCCCGACGGATCGATTAATGCGTTTAGATGCTCGAGAAGCCGGCGTGCCAGCCTACTACAGCGTTTCAGATGCCAACGACCTGGATTAGTTCATGGAGGGCTGCGGCGATGCCGCTGAAGCAACAAGTCCCGTTACAAATATAAACCACGAAGTTCCTGGTTGGCGCCGTTCAAGAGAGCGCCATCACTTCAAATCGTCTGGCCATCGCAGCCACCTCATAATATTTACTCTCGACCCATGTGAACCTAGCGTGAAATAAACTTCATGGCCGCCGTGTTGGCAGTTGTTGGTGTCCCAGCTCCCACGCTCCCACGCTCCCCCGGGCTGTCCGGGCTCAAACGCATGCTTTACGGATTTTCAACAGCGGCTCGAGGCGAACGGGTGCGTCGGTCAGCTAAATGCTCGCATTAAGTTTATTTCACGGGCAATTATGTCTGAACCGATCGCGCTTTATTGGTAGCAACCTTTTAAATGAAAGTTTACTCCTTCCCGTGCCGAACGGGAGATTTGAACCTCGGGCGGCTGGATTAAGAACCTGCCGAGAATTTTGTTCCTTTTGCCGGTTATACTGAAGGGCCTTTGTTTGCTTCTTGCCCAGTATATTGCTTGCAGAAGATCCGACACTCACCGCCGTGGCTTATTGACTTCGCTAATGGCACACAAAAATGCTTTTTCAAAACGAAACTGATAACATGATGGCTGCCTGAATCGTGAGGGGAGCAGGCTGCCTTACAGTGCGGAAAAGATTTAGTCTGTGCTTTATGGATACAATAAGCTCACAGAATTCTAAGCTTTTATTTACGTTTACTTCACGTTCTCAACCACGTCGGAACTGCTCATCAGTGGAAAGCATCAGTAGATGCTTCTCCAATGAGCAATCGCCGTTCAAAACGTTTGTAAAGACGCAAACCGTAGTACCCAAAACCATAGTGGGCGTCGTTTGCTGTTGGTACGTATCTGGTGTTTGCTGCCTTATTAAAGAAATGGTAGTTGTGATAATGGTATATTGTTGTGATATGGTATATCGTGCATCTATTTCATAAGGCAGCCGTGTTGAATGCTTTTGGGGTTTGGTTAACTCTGTTTTGGTAAATAGTTACTTAGTGGAGCCTTGTGCTGAAATCCACTGATGGGAAAGCTTGTTGCAGCAGAAAGCAGCGAATGTTGTGCAAAAACGAGGGCTTGTTGGTTACATGATAATAAAAAAAAGGCGCCGCAAAACTACAAGATACCTAACAATATTCGTGCCCGTTCCCAATAGGAATCCGTTGTGATTATAAACTCGCAAATAAAGTAGTGTTACTGTTTATGACAACCCCGATGCACAATGTGCTTTAAGGAACATATTCTTCTGCTTCCGCGAGTAAAGTAAAATGGTTTGCACATACTAGGTGGTGCAAACTGCCGACTGTGTGTCAGCCGTACACCATGTAGTCTCCCTTTAAGCACTTTGCGAGAGTATTTTCTCGATACGGCCAGCTAAATTTCCCCTGGCAAGTTCGGGTAAAGTTGATGTTATATTGAACATATAAAACCATAACAACGCTAATATCACGAGACGAGGGACTAGAAAACAATTAAACTACCCACTCGCGCTGTCGCCTGCCAACTGGCGGGCGATAGCGCGCCAGCGTTGAGGAAGGAAGCGAAAGGTGGAGGAGGAGGAATATACGAGCAGCGGGTAACAGACAATCACATAACGGCGCAAAAACGAAGGGATGAATGGAAGAGAAAAAGATATGTATGGTTTAACTCCGCTGAAGAGGAAAGGTTGGTATAGGTAAAGGTGATATTTTCTTTCGGTTACGAAAGTAACAAAGATTTTAATAAATAATGGCCAGACGAGCAACACAAACCTTACGGACGAGAGGGAGAACACTGACTTTGGAGAGAGTTTAGCGTTTAAAAATTGCACCGTATATGCGCCACCATGACGTTAAACGTTTGGAAATTGTAAACAGACAGAATGTAAGCCTACCACTATCCGCCACTTCAAAAACACGTTTACCCTGCACAATCTATACAAATACGAGATTGCGTTTCAACCGATGTACACCGCGAGTTACAAACCAAATGAATCTCATCTTTGGAGAACCTGGTCGAGGGCTTGCTAAAGAATTTTATACTCAAGTGGTTACTTTGAAATGTTTCTATTGCCTCACTCGTAGTGAGGTTTCCGCTTCCCCGTTTCACCCTGCACATGCAAAGCTATGGTCATGCCGTGAGGGTTGCAATGCGTGACAAAGAAGCCACCACTGCGTTTCCTATCGTTTTTGTGCTTCATCAAGTGGTCATTTAGGCACCCGTAGGTGTGACCGATGTTTGCTGACCCATAAGGGACCGGATAGCGGTACAGACGCACTCAATCTATCACGCGATACTTTGCGTGGCACTCCTGGTTTTTGGCAAGTTTAACAGTAGCCGCATTTAATTACTTCCTGAGCGAATGGGGAGCGCAAATGGCCAGCCTCCCATTCACATAATGAGAACTCTTTTTCAATTCGTGACACAAGCTGCCTATGCACAAAACTAAGGTGATATTTTTCTCTCCTCTCGCCTCAGAAGACTCACTATTCTCATTTCAGGTTTCACAAAATGTCTTCCGCCACCGATACGATCAGATCAGATTTAGTAGTTATTCCTACAAATGACTGCCATGCTTATTGGAAGAAGTTCGCACAGCATGGGGTCACAGCTTTCTCAGGTTTATACTATATAGTACGTTTATACTATGAAGCTTCACTAGAGGGTCATTTAACAGAGGGGAACAGAAAAAGTTGGCTCCAATGCGCGCTGTGAGATGGTCGGAAAGCAAAGCTTTAAAACACCCCCAACAATTACCCCTGCGATGTCACTTGAATTCACACACGGGACTCTACAAAGAGGGAAACAAGAGATTCTGCCAGCCGTTACCTGGAATTTGCGGAGCGACATCACGAACGCACCAGCAGCGTCGGGCGCGCCCGTGCTGCAGCGGCGGACGCTGCCACTGTACCCCCGCCTTGAGTCGGGAGAAAGAAACCGGAGAAGAGCGTCTTTCGAAGGGTGAGACAGCAAAACCTAAACATCCTGATCTGCGAGGTTGGGGCTACATCACCGCGCGACGCAAACGCGAACACCGAAACAATTCGGAATGTGAGCTTAGTGATTTCCATTTATACCGATTTAAAACTAGTCAGTTTAGTAAGTCTCAGATTTCCGGGAAAGCTCAGAGAACTTTTATAACCGCTATTTATCGGAACCAGTTGCTCTTTTTGCCTTTTGTAATACTTGTTACAACACAATCAAATTGGTATTCGCCAATTTAAACAACGGCGTCTCATTTGTGGCAAGCAGTGGGCAACAAGTAGCGTTTCTCTAGCGCCAAGGTGCTTGCATGTGGTTTTTATATTTTGTTTTCTTGCCCTCAAACCAGTCCTTAACGTAATTTTGCGGTACAACTTCATTCCATCGGGTGTGGGGTACCCTGGAGGTTCTGTCGAACACGTTAATCAAGCCGCGGTAATGCAGCGGTCAATGGACGCGAAGCTGCGCCAAAACAGGCCCAAAGCAGCTGTCGCCAAGCAGACGACATAGCCGTACCGCCGACGCCACCGCCGTAGAGCAGGCCCTTCCGCGTGGGGAACACTGGGTAAATTCGCCGCACCATCTACAGTGTGCTCCGGGAGTGAACCCCTCCGCCATCCCTTTCCCTCGCCGCCGCCTCCGCCGCGTTTAGAGTTTGTTGTGCCGCACGCCACGAAAGAACCGTTACTGGTAGACCTGGAATGTTTTGCTTTAAAATGCAGAAAAGAAATAAAGGCATTGAAGCTTTTAGTAATTTGGAAAGTAAGCGCAATCTCATGTTAATTGCTGCACAAAGTAAATATCAAGTGAGCATTTAAATTTCTTTACATTGTAGATCTCCACAATATGTCGCAGCAACTTGTTCCATGCTTCCATAGCATGAGGAAAAGATGGCTTGCGAACATTTCCGCGGGAATACCCAAACGACCAACTACCACGTCGAGATTTATTCGTATGCTGAACGTACCTGGAGGCCGTATGTAAAATGTTTCATTCATTATATTTGATCTTGTAATATCTGGAAGAGATATTAAAAGCGTAGTTCTTTTGTAGTGTATAAGGACTGCAAAAAGGATAGTCTTAACAGTTCCGTAAGTAAATTTGAGCGTTTATACTGTGAACATATAAAACGTGAGGAAAGTCTAGGAATTCGTTCAACTGGAGCTAATAAATTATTTTTGTGGGCTCCATGCAACACAACCATGCTCTAAAACAGGAAGCACAAATGTTTCATACGAAATTGTCTTGATGGCTTACGGATCAATTTTGCGATTTAGCACGTAAGAAACACAGTTTTTTCTAAAAGCCAACGTACTTTCTCAGCGTAACCACGGTAGTTGCGGTCATTCGTTATAACACTCCCAAATATTTAAATGCACATAACTGTTGTAAATAGTGGGGTTTAATGTCGTAGCTTGAATCAAACAATTGGCAGCCTTCTGTCTGGTTCGGAAGTTACAAAAGAAATGTTTAATTATGATCCAAGTACTCGTACATTGACAACACCCGACGTTTCAAAGCCGCCTCGGCTGTTACTTCAGGGGTGACTGGGGGCAAAGTGCAGATGCGTCTTTTATCATTGGCATAAATGTCACACGTCACACATAGGTGAAACCAAACATCTCTGGGAGAGGACTAGGCAAAACAAAAACGACCTGCGGAAAGAGAACAGAAAACGCAGCGCAGTCGCCGAGCACTTTCAACTAGCCGACCACAAAAGCGACTTCGCCGGTACGGCAATCCCCGAAAGGCAAATAAACTGGAGGAAGACGCTTCTTCCGGAGTCGTGGCATATTCAGCGAACCCAACGGAGTCTCAATCGGTGGCTTGGTACATTCCCTTCGGCGTAAGCAAACGGGTTGCGTGCCGCAGCGAAGGGCTATGCGCGAGGTCACCAATGCTGAAAGGATAACAGGCGCGCCTGCTGTGGAATAACCCCAGTTACTCTTAAAGAAGTAGCCGAGCCGTCTTCGAAACGCGGGGTTTCTCTGCATAACTGGTGCAAGCATAATTAAAAGTATCTCTAATGTTGCGACAAAATTGTATTTACATTGGTCCGTGTTGTTTCCGACTATGTTATTTGGGGCGAAGCCCTCTAGGTACGGCGGCTGTCAGCGTCTCATGCCCCCGTCTAGTGTCATTGTCGATGAAGTGACGGTGCTAAAACACTGAGACACTCATTTACGACTGTGCTAGGGCGTAAAGTGTACTAAAAAACACAGCGGGGCACTTGCTTTCCACCGCCTCCAGCTAGAACGCTTAATGCATCAAATACGGGAGCCTTTACACCCAAGCTTTATACCTCTTTTTCCCAACGGTTTCATCTGGTTGGCAAAAACGTCAAGGCTCCAAGAATACACTTACATGCTGCATAGTTCGCGCCTCTCAAGGTTTCGCGCTATTGGAAATGGACTGGCATTTGTTCTGTTTCCCATCCGTCCCACCACCATTGATCATCCTGAACGCAATCATTATTTACCTTTTGATCATTTGCGCACGTCACTGCATCATGATTACACTCCTCGGCCAACAGTTTCATTGTAAGGATGCTTAAAAACATCAACACTATCAGTTATGTGCACCAACCACAGCAATGTGCTCAATACCGATCCTTGCGGAACCCTAGAATAAACTTCATAATATTCAGACTCAAATCCTATAATTCGCTTCAACTGATTGTGGTTTCAAGTGCGCCTCAATTCACTGTAAAAATTTTTGTTTTACGCCTGCTCGTTTGAAGTTGAACAACTACGTCAGGTTTGCTTGAATGGCAACGACAATTTATGTATAAAAGAAGGAAAGAAAAGAGCACAACATGTAATGATACGGGACATGCGATCGGGACCTGTTTAAAATACCGAATTTAAAACAGGCATTGTAAAACCAGTTGCTTAAAACGACAGATCTCCGGTATCCTCTAGGGAGAAAATGTTTTTGAAGCGATTTTTCGAAGGTAATAATAAATCAAGGGACATCCACTCCCCATACCCCTTCAGAAACAAATTCGGTGTTCCATGCGGTCCCCTATCTTTCTTGTTGTTACAAATTTTTTACCGCTGACACAAGCCCGCTTGATGAAATGAAACTGGTTTTATGGCACGAGCGTAAGTTTGGGCCATTTGCGTATCCTCTTACGTCCGTGTAGTCCTTCTAAACAAGAATGGAAATATTACTCAAACCATTGGCGATATCTTGCTTCTGCTACACAACATCAATCTCCACAGTGATTTTTTCAATCCCGTCTTTGCAACTGCTTAAGTACAGCTAATCTTTTTTGTGCAGATTCTACAAAACAAAACAGAACGCGTTTCATTAAAAACCTTTGTTTTCACGATGTGAATTGGAGTTTTAATATCGCTCGTAGCAGGAGAGCAAGCAGATATGAAGCCAGTCTACTCTGTATATTCAATATTTTATATGGATGTGAACAAATGGTGCATTAGTGTGTCAAAAAACCGATTAAGAGTTACTCCGCTCTTCTTAATAATTTACTTCTGGCTTTTCCAGCAGCCAGATGAATGTTCTATTTTTGAGGCGCGCACTCCAGTCCACATATCATCAGAAGCACATTGCACAACATCAAGCCAAAAAGGTTGTTTATCTTGTATACTCACCAACCAATTATTCATTGGCAGGCAACCCATTTGCCAAGGTGCAAGCCTGTGCCCTTATCTCGAACGACGCAGGGGAGTCACAGGTGTTCTCCCCATAAGACACATACCAAGGCATCACAGAATGATATAGCTTGACTCAGCAACACTGTCCTGCCCCGCATCCCAAACTTCCCAAAAGACAAACCAACCATCCACGTGGTTCACACGTTCCCTCACTCAACCCGGATCCACACTAGGCGTCCTAACTGATATTTCGCCCAACGCAAATACTGATATGAACCAGCCATCCAGCCTCACACCATCCTACGAACTAACACTCTTGCTCCTGCTCTACCCTCTATGAGCTGTTGGTGAACCTACAACCAGCAGTCAGCAACTTTTCCATCTACAGGGTAGGCCGCCCGAATATCTCATACATCGTCGTTCTGAAGAGCCACTATCCCAAAGTTGTCAATAAATGCTTCTACCACATACATGAACAGGATGATTCCAAGAAGTCAAGGGGGAATAGTATTTAAATTTTAACCCAGATGCATTGAATGTAGCGGAAAGGTTATGAGGGTAGGTGCCTACGAAAGGGTAATGCTGTTAAGCTTGCCATGGCCCAAGACTCAGCAAATTGATAGCCGGAATGTGCAAAAAATGCCCATTTAAAACCATCCTCAAACGAACGTCCCTAAAATGATGGATAATCGTATTTCCGCTGGTCGCATTTAATGCGCAAATCGCGAATTTTTAAGGGCTTCGTGAGAACAAAAAAGCATAAAGTTACAATAACGCGCAATCATAATCACAAAGTACAATCACGCACGCACCCACTCACGTGTGTGCGTGTTTGTGCAGGTGCGCGCGTATTCTGCACAGCTGGTTCCGTATAGCTGGTGTTCCGCACAAGAGGATGAGGTGCTCCAAAGGCCACAGTAACGGTTTAAAAACCAGGTGAACAATTTATGAAGGAATACAATGGCTAACGGCAGTAAAGTGTTTTGTATTTTTTGCTCAGGGGAAGCGGTAACAACTGATAAAGTTGACCCAACGCTCCGTCCATATCTCCCTCCAGTAGCGCCAGAAGAGCGAGAAACCATGAGGAATCGAACAGAAGGAACGTCATGTTCGTGACACGGCCAGATATGTGCACCGACGCTTCGGTGTTTCATAGCAAGCATTCGTGTGATTCGTAATTTATCAATCTTTGCTTCCTTGAGGTTTGCCCGCGGGAATTTTTCAGCTGTGTTGTTACGGTGGCTATTGAAAAACGCCGCCTGCTGGCATGCAGCGTGCCGCACACCCCTGATTTCCTGACAAGCACGCAGTTGTTACAGTGGCGCTGTCCGCTAGAACATATGCGTACTGGCGTGAAGCACGGTGCTCCTGGCACTAGAATGAGCATGCGCTGGCTCTGGATTGCGCTGCTACTGCTGCAAAAATGCGCTGTTCCTGGCGCTTGCGCTACAGCAGCATAGTTTGGGAAGTATTTAAACAGACAAAGCAAAATTTTGTAACAAGGTCTTGTAGCACCTTGTTATCTCGTCTTTTTTCAACTCTTGGAACTGTACTGTCCAAGGATAGAGGCTTTATATCTTAATTGTATCCATTGTAGCGGACGTGTTCCAAGATCCCTTTGTTGTGGGCTGTCTTCACGGCCATGCAGGGTTCAAAAAAAGAGCCCCTACAGCGCGTAGGTCTGCTGCTGATTGCGGTTGCACCCATTACGCAAGCTACGCAGGTCTGCCCCTGGCATCTACTTTGCACATCTTTGCCCAAAGTTCACATTTGCACCTAAAAAAATAGAAGAGACAAGGCAACTATGAGATGAAGGTGTCCACAACAACTGCAGGTAAAGAAAATTGAAGTGCTTACCTGCTGTTTATGCCTGCAGTTAGTGCCACAAAAAAGACCTCGAAAAACGGTGCAATTTGTGATGATGGTGTGCAACGCAGGGAGTCATAGAAAGCTGTTCCCACTGCATCCACTTTTAAAGTGTAGTTGTTCAGCATTCTGTGAAGCCTAAAACCAAAAATTGCATAGACTAAACCTTGGAGTCCCATTGGCAAATACGCCGCATAGGCATGACCTCTTTTACGTGAAATAGGCCGTATGACCACGTAAATATAGAACCACTACATAACAAAAAGCAGACCATCTCATGGATGAGCAAACCGCCTTTCAAAAAGCGCGCACGGTGACATCACAGTGTGTCGCTTGAGGGGTGTGATACACTCCTTCAGCCATTGATTTTCCTAACTTGTACGTGACTACATAGTTTTCACTTTTACTATGATATCGATGCGTCGTCACACTCACATATTGCCTTGTTATATAGCTCTTTAAAGCACTTTTTGTGAGCGTTAGGTACAATTTGTTCTTTTTATTGCTACACAAAGCGTCTGCTACAGCTGCAGATAAGAATGAAACGATGAAATAAAATAGCGGTTTATTGTTTTTTGAGGAACATGCAGTCATAACGAAACTGTGACTCGTTAAGGTGAAATTTTCTATTAACTAGATCGTACATATAAGAACGGGAGTTCTAAATGTTACGTTCAAAAGAACAATTTAAGCAAACCAGAATTACGTAAACAGTCTTCGGCCATCTCAAGACTGCTATACTGGTATTTAAGTGACATAGTGAAGGGGCGTAAATATTCTCCGCGTTAAGTGTAATGCAAACAAACAAAAAATCATTCTGTCATACGTAGCACACTCAATGCGACTGACGTGCTTCATTTCGCCCCTTCAATGGCGTTCACCAGCATAGCCCTGCGGTGTTGGTTTGTTGTTTTTCTACCAGCTGGCGGCTTCAGGAGTGCTTGTCGATGTTCATCTAGGTCGCATTGAAGAAACGCCTACACGGCGGCAATATTTCGATTGTGTCTTGTGTCACAGCGGAATCCGCCACTCTAGCCAATCAATGGGCTGGAGCATTGTGAAAGGTGAAAACGGCTTTGCTGTTGGGGTCGTGTTCGCGACCTTGCTGCGAAGATTCTTCGAGAAATTCTTTGAACACGGCTATGCCTGTTTTTCGGGGATAATCTAGTGAATGATGCTGCTGGCGAAGACTGAGGGGAGGAGGCCGGTTTTACGTTTTACAGCAGAACCACCCCTCTTTTCTCTGGCGACACAAAAGTCCATGCACACCACTCATAAAAATTGACCTCACCAAACTACAAGAAAAAAGGTGTTCAAAAGAGAGTCCCGGAATCCAAACTGTCTTTTGGCTTTCCGAGCCACTAAGTCACAGGAGGCAGTCGTGGTTTCTGTGACTCTTTTTCGATTCTCTTCGCGGCACAAGTTTGTTAGCAAGAGAAACTGATACGAGGAGCGAAAAACCAAAAAAAATTGTCGCCCTTATTGGTCGCCGGAGCTGTGACGTCGAGCGTTTCGCGTCCCCCTCGCGTAAGTGTCGTGTCGTCTACGTGCAGGCGGAGTGGAATATTTTAAAAAGCAAAGCTTTACTACTATGGTCCAGTGGTTTCCTCGAGTTTGCGCAAATTACTTTTTGACCTGAGACAGATCCCCAGCGAAACACCCCTCGATGCGCACCGCGTGATTCGCCTGGCCGGCATTTGGCGCCTGCGGGCGCCGACAGCGGCCGCCACTGCCGCTGCGGCCGAGGCAGCCAACCACCCCCGAAGCCTCCCATGCATGCGGCGCGGGTTTGCTACGGGCAAAAAGACTTGTCTCGCGCCCGGGGAAGAGGAAGGGGGCGTTCGCCATAAATGAACGCCGCGTTGGCCGCGGAGAACGCAGCGTTCGCCCGGCCTGCTTCTGTAAGCGTTGCACGGAACCGAACGGCTTTGTGACGTGGTCGCCAATAGAGCTAAATGAAAGGTTTAACCAAGAGAAACCAAGACTCCACCAGGCTAATCCATGCTTTTGCTTTGTATATCCAAGGTAAGCTCAGCTAAGGGGTAGCCATTTTTACAAGCGTCCGGGTTCCGCCGGCGGGGCGTTCTTTGTGTTGTTGCTGTTAGGGTGGTGTTTTGTAACTACATGGTCTCGCTGTTCAGAGTTGCGACAATTTTACAGGGCTTTTGCCGTGCTCTACGTGAGGACAGCGTCCGCGATAATGGAACATATACAGACGGGGGTGCGGAAACACAGCAACTGCATCCGATAGAGGTAAGTAAAGTTTTCACCACGGCGAGAGATTTCCCCTCGTGGAAAAACTTCGTGCGCAATTTCTGTAAAGAAAGCTCAAGTGTGTAAGATGTGCTGCTCAAATAGTATGCGGTCATTTGATTAAATTACGTCCACCCGCATTTCTCCGTTCGTGGCCGGTTTTCGACGGCCTGAGCACGCCAACGGGGCAGCATGGTCGTAGGCGCGAGCAGCCGCCGAGGCCTTACCGACGATAAAACGGCGACCTTGAACGCGCAGCCCGCTGCATGGCCAAGGTGCGGCAAAAGTTTGTTTTACTTCCTCTGGCGCTTTTATTTCTCCTGGAACACGGAAGGCTGAATGCGCTTTGATGAGTTTGTCTCAGGCTGACACAGGGACGAAATTTCAACATGAAAAAAACGGGCAGGTGCTCGACAGCGGCTTATTTTGGAGCCCAAACAAAACGCATTCCGTACAATTTCGGGATGCGTAGGTATTGGTAGAGTATAAGTTTGCGCGTAACAAAGCTTTTGGCGATGCCCGCGCACCTGCCAGAATCCGGAATGCCAGGATGAATTGTCGTCTCTGCAATCCGATACGCTGTTGCCAGGTTGGGCGCAGTATGAGGAGGGAGAGGGTTGGTGCAGACTCCTTACTGGGGTCCTGATTGAGCAGAAGGCGAGAAAACCTAACGAATCAACAGCTTTTACATGCATGTATATTTTTGAGACTTTATCGTCGCGTGTTGTTGTGCTTGCGTAAAGCACGTAAAGTTGAATCTCGAAATCGTTGCATCGCCCCTTCAACTGCTACCCATGCGCAGTAATTTTGTCACCATGAAGGCTCGCGGATTACAACGGGTGTTCATAGCAGTCGATGGACAGGACAGCATACCCACTGCTGCTTTAATGCAGGCAGTGTTTCCACATACTCAGGATTCTTCATGTTCAACATGAGTTACCAACCAGGCAGCCGTCACTCTCAGTATAGTGTTTGTGCAGGTAAACAAGTGTGAAATAGGTTCCCTTCGATAACAGTTCGTTCAAAATGTATGAACTGTTTCATTGCAGTGGCCATGAACCAAAAAAAAAAAAATGCCCGATACCTCGAGGAAGCTTTTGCAGCTTTGTGGTTAAGTGGTACGATAAACCTTGTGAAATTACCTTTTTTCAGCTTTTTCCGCATTGGCTTTATGCAGATACTACACCTATCAAAACTCTCGCATTTTACTTTTACAGAGTCTTCTTGAAAACTAAGTTATCCTCTTGAAATTCTTAATATCTTCCGATATTTTTTTTGTTTTTTCTGACGCCTTTTTTTCGGGACTGATTTTAATCGACTTTTTAATTACAAAAGAAAATATACGCGCACAATTCTAATTGACAAACTTGTACTGTAGTCGCAGTTGCGTGAACTGTCGTCTTTTGCACCGGAAGATTTGGCTGGGGTATCACCAGAGGTTTCGAGCCAATGTTTTATGAGTTTGCGAAGCTAAGCAACATTTGTTAGTCAATATCAGCAGTAAGCAGTTGAGCATACTGCCTCACTGAAGCAAGTGGAGTGGTGTACTTTTTGGCGTTACTTACATAAATCCAGGTAGTGCAGTTCATCGCATGTGAAGTTGTTCTTTCATTCCCAATTTTTTTTCATTCTCATTTCAAAACCACCCGCGGGGCAAGGCAAGTGACGTACCATTGACACCATATGTAAGTTGCTGAGCCTCCAAAAAGCACTTCAACTTTGTAAGTTGAGTATATACTCTCACCATTGTTCGATATGGCAAAAAGTTGGCCGGCAAACATAAAGACATGAGTAAGCGAGTTCTGATATGTAAGAAATGTTCGAGTTATTTAAGATTATTAATATTTATTTGCCATAAAGTTTTTGTTAAAAGCCTTTTCCCATCCTTCCCCATCCTGTGTAATATATTGAAGTGGGCGAGGACAAATACTCGGGGAAAATTAGCATTGCGAGCATGTTTCTCAACGATGACGCGTGCTGACAAAGAAGTTGATAGTGTGAAATAGGGTAAAATACACTTTTAGTCAATGATGTGCCTGCTAAAAGTACGTAATGTTCCCTCATCTTTCTCCCAAAATGAAGAAATGTTTAAAAATATTGCCGGTGATGATGAGTATGCTCCTACTCAAAAAGAATTCTCTCAATTTAGCTCAATGCTTTAATTCGTTGCTATGTCGCCGCTTACTTTAGAATCGTATTCAGTGTAGTATTTGGCCTGGGTCAAAAATCAGCGCACCTCAAAACATTACAAAAATTAATTGAAGATGTTTGGCCGGGAAAAAATTCTTCGGCAGTTGTACTAGGACGGTTGGTGCAGCTCTGCGGCTGAGGCGTTCTGTCACGTAATCCCAATCTTGTACCAGCCCCGGGAATATTTTTAATAGAGGCGAAGAACGAAAACGACCATCTCTCGAGATGGCACCCCGTAATTATTATTCAGGTGGTTTATATTTTAACTGTACTTCTCTAGTATGGTACAAGTTATCGCTGTAGTGGTTAAAACACCAAAAATTTGAAATTTTATTGGTAATAAAAATGCCTGAAATGTTCAAACGTTGCAATTTTACAAATCTACAACTTTTAAATGTGGCTTTGCACCGTGTACTGTGCACCGTGTGACACAGATGTTCAGCGCATAAAGCGCCAAAATTTAAATTTTTTTAGTTTCCACAAATACCAGGTTAACAGATGCGTAAAAGCTACAAAATAACATTTACATTAGCCTGGTCTCTTAGCTCATTTCAATGCCACCTAAATTCCATATATATATTGTTGGAGTATTTGTTTTATGTTTTTTGAACAAAATGTTGTTTTGTGCTTTAGTTTCACCGGTGGAACGTGTATGCTACTAGATGTTTCTCCTAAATAATTTAACGTTACGAACCCCGTATGTGAGCTGAGATTCTCAATTTCAAAATAGGAAACAGTTGGTACAATCTGTGAGATGTTCGGCAAGGTACGTCCTGTGAAGTTCTGTACACACATAACACAAGTGCAATCACTTTCGAAAAGTGATATTTATCGTGTCTCAATACAGGGTCAGTGCGCTTGCGGTGGCTGGTGCTAGAGGTAGGTTGTGCGTAGAAGGCTTTTGATGCTGGTCCTGTAGCTGATTCTTGCGTAGAAACTGTGCTCGTTAAGGGCCCATTTCTATGTTTTGCTGGCAGGTGCGGTCTCGCTTGCCCCAGCAACGCATGTATGTAGAAACTTGAAGTTCCCCATCATCGTGCTGCAGCTTGCACACCGTAGCATTTCGTTGATAGGCCCCCGGTATGGCGAAAGGTATATTAGCATTCTGTGGGCTTTCAAGTGAACTAGTCTGAAAAATTTGACGCAGTGGTTAAAAATGAGGTACCCTGAATGTAAAACTTTTTTTATGCTTTAGGGTTTTAATGGGGGGTGTGCAAGGTCATATTCGTGATCAAAATACGGAGAACCACCTCCGTAACGAGCACACTTTGTAAGGGAAAATCGACACAAGCGAAGCAGACAAGAAAATTTCTGTGCCAGCAATGTCCAGCTATACCTAAGCATACTCAGAGCGTTGTGTTTCACTCCATGACAATTGCTTTGTACTGCTATAAGACTAGAAAGCGATTGGCTCGATTTATGATTGCCAGCTTCACGGCGAAGTGCCAATTTGGCCGCTTCGCACTAGCTGGAGACGTAAAATAAACGTTTCTAGCGCCAGCTACAACAACTACACTTTGGAAAAAAAGCCTACAGAGCGTGACTGGTACAAACACAAAGAACAAAAAAAAAACGTTCCGGACGGGCCACGATCATTTTTGGCATGGGGGTGCAACAGCTCGCCTTAGACGGCGTAGGGGCGTCATGGTAGGGAAGGAGAGCGAGAAAGAGGGAAAGAGCCGCCAACGGCCCATGTGCGGCCGGGGTAAATCGCATTAAGGGGTGTGCCGGCGGCATTTCTCCATCACTTTTAAGAAAGACCACATTGGGGGGGGGGCAGTAATCCTGCTGCACTTGCCGTTAGGTATATCGGAGTATGGTATTTTTATCTTATATAGGCGTAATATTTTTCAATTTATTCTCACTCCAAATATACTGTTACAGAAATTGTTCGACATACAGGATAATCCGATGCAAATTCTTTCCGTCAGTTGTGTTCGATTGTACAACTTTAGTTTTCGTCCTTCTGTTTACAGATGTAAGAGGTGTCGGCGTTCCTATTTCGCTGCCCTATATTTTAATGAAAGAGAGGAGGACATCTTCACGGCACTGGTGAGAACCGTGACCGTCATTTGCGAAGTAGATGGCAACATTGGCAAAAGGCACTTGGCTTGAGTTCTCCTCAGCTTTAGAAATATTAGGGTGCATTCAATTTTAAACTAAACTAAATGATCTGCATGTAAGAAAGATGCTAAGAGAAAAATTGTTTGCTCTTTAGAAAGTCTGGCTGACCTGTTTAGGCTTCGTAACATTTATGGTTACTTTGACCACAGGTATGGGAACAGCCCTGACCCTTTACTTTTTTGCTTTCTTAAAGGCCAATTACACACAAAATTTCGGTTTCTTGAAAACCTTACTTAAGCAATATAGTCTGTCTTACAAAGACTGCAAGATACAAATTACCAAAATTCAAATACGCGTGTGCAATGAGCAAACTGCCACAAAAATCGCTGTTTTAGAAGCCGAAACAGAGAGCAGCACGAGCCGTTGTGGTCAGGCTAAGGTAATGTAGAATTGATTGTGGCGAGGCTCCAGTAAGTTCTATGCGGCCCGCAGTGCAACTTTAGCTTGATGGTTTAAAGAACAGTGTTTGTGTTTATGCTTTTGAAATTGCGTTCATATACCCATTTTTTAAATATTGATTTTCTTGTGCCTGCATTTTTTTTAAGTTTTTGGTTTCACGTCTTGTAGCAATGGCATTGCTGCGTATTTATTTGTTCTTTCCCTGCCCCTGCACGCTGATGATTCCGTCATTTTTGGAATGAAGGGCTTATCCAGTTGTTGACGTCCATCGTTTTTGTCAACATAGCTAAGAAATGTTTTATATATGTTATTGGAATCAGTTAATTTTATTACCAATCCCATGTTGCATTACTCATTCCGCTATTAAAGAGGTAAAGTTATTCTAGTGTCGAAAATCGTGTGGCGTCCAAAGAGGTTAGAAAATCTCTAATTCATTCCTTGTACGTGCGAGTGCTAGAGGTATTCCTTCAGTGAAAACAATCCATTTCAGTTGCACGCAGTAAACCACTGTTCACCATTTGCGTGTGCTCCTAATTGTGAACTGTCCTACACTATTTTTGAACATTTCTAGTGCTCTAAATCAGCGCTGGCAACCTTCACAAGACTGCGGTGTCATTTAACTCCTTGAATGCTTAATTGGCTAAAAGGATGTTTCTTACTGTTACGTATCAGGATATGCATTGTAATTTTTAGGCAGCCCCTGTGTCAGTAGTCAAGGTGCGAAGTCAGCGGAGACGACGAAGAAGAAGAGACTAAGAAGCGCGAAATTTCTGGAAGCTGGTGGAAAAAGAGGAGGAACGGGGAGAAGGAAGACGAAGAGCTGGTTCGCAGAGATTGTGGTTCGAGGCTCTCCGAAGGAGCAGGTACCAGAGGTCTGGGAATCCGCAAGGCACCAGCGGCACTGCCTCGTTGGCCTCCTCAAGCATTTGACGCGAGTGCTTATGGACAACGGTGGCTCCGCTCCGCTGGCTTCAGCACCGGCTTGCACGGGCACACACGCACCAGTGGCCTCGCCCCACTGGCCCCGTCACCATCTTCACGGGACTGCGCTCAGGGAGCCACCTCAGCGACAACTGACACACGACTGCCGCAACGATCGGGTGCAACGCAACAACAAAAGTGCGCTAGGAAAATGTCCTTGTAGAACCTATAGGTACCGATAGCTAGAGCGTGAGGACGCTATTGTAGTTTAAGGATTGAAAGCCATTTGGGCTGTGTTTTGTGTGTAATGTATTTCAAACACTTTTATTGTCTATTTCTCTTGTCTCAACTTGATCCCTTTGGGTCCGGACTCCATTCTTCTACCGAGGTGACGCGTGACAAAAACATTGGCAACATCAAAAGTGCGCTAGGAAAATGTCCTTGAAGAACCTATAGGTACCAATAGCTAGAGCGTAAGGACACTATTGTAGTTTAAGGACTGAAAGCCATTTGGGGTATGCTTTGTGTGTAATGCATTTGAAACACTTTTATTGTCTATTTTTCTTAACTTCCCAATACCTTTACCAACCTCAAAGTACTGCCAGGATCCCTGTTCCAATTGTCACCTGTTTACTGCGGTAGAAGAAATTGATCTTGAAAAGGTAATGACATTGGCGAGTAGCTTGGGGGTTTACTAAGTGAGAGATGTTGGACATGTATGAGAGGGAAAATCAGAGATGGCGAGAAGAGGAAGAGAGAGCGAAGCGCTGGCGGATGTCGAAAAAGAAAAGCTAGCCCAAGAGAAAGAGTTGGTCGAGTTAAAGCTATGTTTAGCAAATGCGAGCGCATCAAACCGAAGTGGTGAACAATCCCCAGTATCTCCGGTACCACAGACGTCCAAGAGTCAGGAAATTTGCCCAAGAAAGCTCATGGCTCCCTTTGATGACAAATAAGATGACCTTGACGCTTATCTACATTGCCTCAAATGAGTAGCACTAGGGCAAGGCAGGGAGAAAAGTCAGTGGGCGACCGCACTGAGTCTATATCTGGTCGGTGAACCTCTTAGTGTTTTCGGAAAAATGCCGGCATCAGAATCTATGGACTACGACACGGTAAAGACGGCATTGCGGCAAAGATTTAGACTTACTGCCGACGGTTCCCGCGAGAAATTTCGCAACGCTAAGCCAGAGGATGTGGAAACAGGGAAACACTTTGCTTCACGTCTCCTGAGTTACTTTGAGCGGTGGTTGGAGATGTCCAACACAGAAAAGACGCTTGAAAAACTTCGTGAGCGAATGGTGATGGAACAGTTTCTTGCGTGTTGCAATTCCCGGTGGCAGTATTTCTGAAGGAGCGCAGCCTAAACACGATTGAAGAGATGACTACTGCCGCAGATCAGTACTGCGAAGCTCAGAGGCTTAAAAACTTGGGCAAAGTGAAGGAAGAGGGCATGGCGACGAGCACAGAATCACCGGAATGTATGACACAAAGGTTCGCTCGTAGGGCTCAATCGCGTTTTTTCTTTGCAATCCCGTAAGGCATCTGGCTGTTGATTGCCGAACTGATGCTAACTCGAGACAGGCACCTTCGACTTGCCAGCTGTGTAAGCGAAGAGGCCATACAACAAAAGAATGCCGTTTTCAAAACCAAAAGAAGTCAGCTTGTGCAATAAACGCGAACAAGGTCGGCCCAGCCCCACCAAAGCCAATCGCAAGCCCCAAAGAATCACAGACAACACTGGAGAAGGAGATGATCGGGTGACACAAGAATGTCAAATGCCTGTTGTAGATGACGAACTGCGGGGAGAGCGAATTTCAGTTCTCCGGGACACCGGAACGAACACGTTATTGGTGTGGAGGAGCCTTGTCACGGAAAACGAGTTTACTGGGAAGGAGGCATAAGTGGTTCTTGTAGATGGAACGGTAAGGTGCTGGCCGGAAGCTATAATTCAAGTTTCAACCCCTTACTACACGGGAGAGTTAATAGCCAAATGTGTAGATGAACCACCGTCAGAATTGATTCTGGGTAATGTGACCGGCATTAGGGAAGTGAATGACCCTGACACGAAATGGACAAGCAAGTTAGCCGATATGAATGGAGAAAGAAGATGCCCAGATGAAGAACAGAAAAAGAATAAAGAAATAACAAAAGCAATCATTTCAACACCGATAATGTCTATGACAACGCGCGCAATGGCTGCAATTGAGAAAAAAGAATTGCTACATGAACTCGCTGATTCAAGTGCACCAGCGTTGGACAGGTTACCCGAGAAAATCACAAGGCAACAAAAAAAGGATCCATCTTCAGAAAAGTGGTGTCGACAAGCCTATTTCATTGATCCTCGGCGACATTTCTAAAGTACCAGAGGAAAAGGTTGGAGCACGGACAACATTAGAAGCAGTACATACGACAGCCCCTCGCACCGAGTCGGAAAATTTTGTCAAGATGAAATTGTACGAGAAGGTCACTGTTACCGGAGCGCGGACGAAACATACAGTGGACCACGAAAATCATATAGTCAGAAAAAACAACGAAGATGGCAAAGAGTGGTTGAACAGAGTCAAGAAGACGGTCGACTCAACGTTCACAGGGAAACTCAAGGGTGTTACCAAGCTTGGTGGGGAAGCGGAGACGCAGGTCAACGGATAAAAGAACTGCGTGGACAGAAAGGGGTTCGAGGAACAAAGTGGTACAACCCGAAACATTACATTGGCGAAAGACATTATGTCGGACCCGCTTATACGCCAGCTCATGGACAGAAAGTCGCTGGCAATCCGAAACAAGGTGGTCTATATTGTAGAGATGGAATTTGCCAAGGATGTCAGAATACAAGAAATCGCTAGCTGAGCAGAATACTGTGAATTGGTAGATTAGTGAAGTAGTTGTATATTTTGCTGAATGTTCAAAATAAGAAAGATGTGTTAAATTAGCAGGTGAGCAGTGCACTAGAAAAACGATAATATAATGCTATAGCAAATTTTATGAGTGAGTGCCGTGATTAACCAATCAGTAGTCTATGTGTTAGTAATTGCTGGCCTAATACGTTAGAAAAAGAATGTTTTTGTGAACTTACACTAACGCGCATGGAAACTGAAACTTTGGCGAAATTTTCAGTGATTATCCTGTAGTGTTATACATGTTGTGCTTAGGACTGAACTGAACTTTGTTGTGAGAAAGTGACTGACTGTGATTTGTTTTGTGAGTGCGTGTTATCGACCACAAACGTGGAAGCAGTTTTTCATCAAAAACTCTTGACTACGGGGGCAAATGTCAGGAGTCAAGGTGCGAAGTCAGCGGAGACGACGAAGATAAAGAGAATAAGAAGCGAGAAATTTCAGGAAGCTGGTGGAAAGAGAGGAGGAACGGGGAGAAGGAAGACGAAGAGCAGGTGGACAGAGAGATCGTGGTTCGAGGCGACCGAAGGAGGCGGGACCTGAGCTCTAGGAACCCGCAAGGCACCAGCGGCACTGCCCCGTTGGCCTCCTGAAGCATTTGGCGCGGGTGCTGCTGGGCAACGGCGGCTCCGCTCCGCTGGCTTCAGCACCGGCTTGCATGGGCACACACGCACCAGTGGCTTCGCCCCACTGGCCCCGTCACCATCTTCACGGTGCTGCGATCAGGGAGCCACGTCAGCAACAACTGACACACGACTGCCGCAACGATCAGGTGCAACGCAACAACAAAAGTGCGGTAGGAAAATGTCCTTGTAAAACCTATAGGTACCAATAGCTAGAGCGTGAGGACACTATTGTAGTTTAAGGACTGAAAGCCATTTGGGGTATGTTTTGTGTGTAATGTATTTCAAACACTTTTATTGTCTATTTCTTTTAACTTCCCAATACCTTTACCAACCTTAAAGTATTGTTTCAACTTGATGCTTTTGGGCCCCGACTCCATTTTTCTACCGAGGTGACACGTGACAAAAACGTTGGCAACAACAAAAGTGCAGTAGGAAAATGTCCTTGAAGAACCTATAGGTACCAATAGCTAGAGCGTGAGGACACTATTGTAGTTTAAGGACTGAAAGATATTGGGGGTATGTTTTGTGGGTAATGTACTTTAAGCACTTTTATTGTCCATTTCTGTTAACTTTACAATACCTTTACCACCCTAAAGTATTGTCTCAACTTGATTCCTTTTAACTCCATTCTTCTACCGAGGTGACGCGTGAAACCCTGAATCACTTTTTGCACATAGTGCCCAATAGTGGACTGATACAATGTTGTAATACAATTTCCCTAGTATAGCTGTTGTAAAATCTCCTATATCTGTTTGAGCGTTTGCAAATGCATTTAAAACAATTAAGGGCACTTCAGCAGTCGTGTTAAGTAATGGGCCTTGGAGAACGTTCGGTGAAGACGAAGATGAAGCTGGCAGCGAGCTCAGCAGACGCATAGACGAAGACGATGAAGACGACTAGGCGAGGCGACAAGATGGCTGTGCATTGAACGGTTCCCTGTACATAAAGTAAATATATTGCCTTTTCCGAGACGACGGCATCCGCGCTTGCCTCCCTGGACGTTTTCCACATGGTGCCAAACCCGAGACGTCAAGATGCAGGACGAGGTGAGCCACGGAGCGGAAATCAACTCTTCGACTGCATTGCTCACCCCGAAGCGAGGAGGAGGCGTCGAGGCAGACGAACCGCCTAAAGAATGCCCAGAAAAGCCTCCTTGAATTTAACGAGCAGCTTATCTCCGAAATGACGTCCACTCTAAACGAAACAAGGTACGTCGACACCGCTGTTTCTTTGGTCTGGCTCCAGCATAGCGCAGACCGACTTGCTGGAATCAGCGAGAAGCTGGAAGGCCTTGTTTGCAGAACCGCGTTTGACGCCCAGCATTACGACGCTTTAGAGTCTGTCAAAAAAGCGTACCGCATCACCCTCCCACTAGAACGAATGCTTTACAAACGAAACGACAACACACGACCGAAGCCAGTTGTCCCGAGAGAAGAGAAACAGCAACCCCAACCAGAAGGTGGGTCGACTAGTTCAAGCCAGAGTAAACGAGATAGAGAGGAGACAGAGGGCTACCGCAAACAAACCACTTCAACGGCATCGATAGGCGTTTCGGTAATCGGTCATCGACCTCAGCGATCTTCAACTGTGATTGCTCCGCCAAATCCAACGACACCGTTTGCCTCTATAAGCGACCGCTCGGCGGACACGGCCCTGGAGGTACGCCGGGCAACTGTGCATCTATCGCTGAGAACAAAAAACGCCGTACGCCGTGATGCCGGAAACGCCAAATCAAGCCCAGAACGCAGGATATAAAGCATTCTCGCAATCTACTTTGGCCACATCAGAAACAGAAGAATGCGCCCTGGACAAGGAGCTAGCTTGAGAAGGTGACACTGTCGGAGTATATATGACTGAAGTGCCTGAACCCTCCTCTTCGTATACAGCCATGACATGTCCAGATCGTTTTGAGCAGAACAGCTACCACAAGAGAGAATACGTAACTCTAGGTGATGAACAACTCCGCAGTAGAGTGAGGAACTCTGTACAGGAATGCATAGAGGCTTGACTGCAGGAAGAGCGGACCGAGGTTCCGGAGGTGCGTAGCTGCGACAGGAGTGCGTACGGAATAAGAATGACGACCAAGACAGCATTAGTGAAACAGCAGCCAGACCACCGCAATGGCAGGGTCACGACATACGAACTGCGTAAGCCTACTCTTTGTGAAAACTCGGACCACCCAACGGCGATCAAGCACCTTAGCATCGGTCTAAGGGGTACTGCGGAAAACTGCACATCTCCAGGAAAGAGATCAAAGAAGGACTCTGAGGTGATCATTATGATGTCATCGGTTAACCAGGCCACTAAAAACACTCCGAAATTGAAGGAGCCGGAAGGAGCCGGAGGAGCGCCGAGAGTACCCTTCCTCCAGACCGGTGAGGGGACTGGCCCCCTTAAGTGTCCTATTAAGTAACCGAATTAATATATTTTAATACCTGTTAGTGCCTGCCTCTTCCTCTCAACTCTGCGTAGAATTAACCACATGAGAACGGTGACCCAGCCTCTTCAGGGCTTGTCACAATACTGTGGCCCCATATAAGACGCCCAGGTAAACCACGGCGTTGCAAATAAATCCCGTTGAGAAAAGGGTGATGCGTCGAGCAGACCTGTGCTCCTACCAGCGCCTGCCAGACGTCGGCCGCCAGCAGGGGCAATAACTGTGCCGCAGCCTAGATTGACTCCGACGTAGCAGGTGATGGCCGCCTTCATCACACTACAAAGAGCTGATGTAGTTTGGTGGCCAATTCGCCAAACTATGCTCCCTCTGACTTGTAAAGATTGATCTCAAGTCCCGAAAAGTGACAGAATGATTGCGCGAGCTCAGCGACTTTCCGAGCCTGCTCTTTCGACGAGAATACAACCGCAACGTCACCGCGTAAGCCAAGGAATTTAGTTCGTCTCCGAGGCCTAACATTTTGTTTGACTTCGATGCCTTCGCCATCCTGAACTGTGGTTCTATACACATTGCTAAGAGAATAGCGGACCTGTAGTAGCCCTACCGGAGCAACTTTCCAACGCTGATGGGGTGTCCCGCCTTCTTATTCATGATGATGCCTGTGGGAATTTCGGTGCAACAGATCTTTAATCTACGATTTCGTCACCTATCCCACACTGATGGAGGAGCACCCGCAGAAAACCATCATCTACTTGTTCGCAGGCCTTTTTGAGATCGATTTATAGGACAGCGAGGGGGAGAATAGCTGACTCGGCCGGCTCACTGACAGTCCTAATGCGGTGTGTGTTGGTGCTGATGAAGCGACCCCAAAATCCTTATATCTAATCTGCGCCCACCCTATTGCTGAGGACGAGATCATGTCGTATGGACAGGATACGTGCTAGGATTTTTAGTCTTTCGATATCGGGCTGATATACCTGAAGTCTTGGACAGTGGATACGTACGATGAGACCTTTTTTACGTATACGATCCAAATTACTGCACCGCATTTTAGGTGGGACCAGTTTATGTTTTCGGTGTTTAACAAGACCGACAGCCAAACAGGGCTGTTTTCCTCGTGGAATGCGTGGTAAAATTTGGAGGTGATCACAAGCAGTAGCGGTGACGTAATCTTCAGCAGTTTCTTTATCGCGCGTTTGACGTCTTCGACCGTTGTGGTGTTAAGTACTGCCTTAACGTTCTCCGGGACCATGGGAACCTCGCCGACGACATCCCACGGAAGAACATTGAGATTAGCGTGCAAGGACAATAGCTTTTTGTTGTACTCACTGAAGGCAGCCGCCACCTTGCCTCTCCCACGAATATTGCCACAAAGGTAGTGTAACTGGGAAATCGCTGCAGTGGGAGCCCTGGCTCGCTCGAAAGCACAAAGAAGTTTCGATGGAGGTGCTTCGAAAACCACTCGTTGCTCCCTGCTCCGCACAAGAGCCATGCAAAAGCGCTGTTAAAGCTCAGATTGGATGTCCTCTTTCGCAATGCGAATGTCCTTCGAGAATTCCCTTGGCGTCTCTGCATCAGCTTCTAAATGTGAGTGCGGGTACTGCACCGGTCGACTTAATTACGCCTTTTTGTTTCTCGCCTTCTGCGGCCTGATTGTGATCGCTGCACCTTTGACTCGTTGTAAGAAGTGCTCCCAAGAAACTCCATCGATGGTTTTCAGCGTTAATAGATTTGATTTCGCCTCTTATGCGTTATACCAAGGCCACGTTATCAAGTACCATAGAGTAGTTCATCAGCCAACGGCCGCCGACCCTTCGGTTGATTTCGCACCAAATTCTCATGTTACATGTCACCAAACCGTGAACGGCGAAATCACAGTAATTACGGCGTAATGAATCACAGTCGAATATGCATTCCCTGTTAAGTAAACCCGGTCTAACAGAGCCTGTGTTGTGGCATGCCTTCTACTGTAACGGGTGAACGACCACCCACCCTGAATGGCCACATTGATCAGGCCGCGCTCCCGAAAGGCAGCTTTCAAAACACGCGGAGAAGTATCCACAACTTCATTAGCACGTGATCTGTCGCTGGCATTGACAACTCAGTCTGTCAAAGTCGCCTACAAAGACGAGTCGACCCGAAACAGCAGATTGTCCAGAATGGAAAAGAAGCCCACACTCGCCGCCTGATCAGTTAAAAAGCCTGTATGCTACCCGCTGACAACGACGTCGAAAGGGCCAAACGCCCGTCCTTTGTCTAATCGGAGTCGATTACGGACAAGAAATTTTATTTCAGAATTGTTATTGCGGTTCCGCCCGTTAGGGTAAGTGTGGGGGTGTAAAAAGACTAAAAATGGTGGCCACAAAACGTACAAGCTTTTGGGCTCCTTTTGGAGAGGCAACTTTTGTTTCTCTTGGATAAAACCAGCGCGAACTCAGACGAAGACAGAAGGAAGTAACCACAAGGACAGCCGCTGGTCTAACAACTGAATTTTTCATATCAGAAAGGGTGAATATAAATACTGAACACAAACAATAAAGTAATAAAAAAATCGCGCCAATCCACCCCGTGAATGTGGTTGGAAAGCAAAGCTGTAAACGGAACTCCTAACAATTACCCATGTGACGTCACTTAAATTCACTCACATCGCTCTACAAATAGCAAAACCAGAGAGAAGTGAAATGGACATAACCACACCATTTATTACATCAAAGAGATATTCTTGTTAAGGTTAAATCAATGCATGTAGCATGAATGGTGCTTGGTTGAGTTGTATTAGTGTAGCACAAGAGTGGAAACTTTTTTTATAAAATTAAAGTAAGCTTTAACCCGGTGTTAGACTGTCTGTCTTCTCCGTCTCTGCGCCGCGGATGGAGGCGACGAGACCTGCGGCAGAGAAGGAGGAGGAGGAGGAAGAAATACTTTTGTTCAGATTTCTGAACGGCTCAGAGTGCAGCCCTTGGGAGTGATTCCTTCTTCTGTGGAGTCTATATGCAGTCCGCGCGGCCTGTGTTCTGTGCACCCGCTGAAGCTGGGTAGGTAGACAGGGCCTGGACAGCAGCATCTCCCATTGCTCTTGTTGGGTAGTTGACGGAAAAATAGGAGTGTAAGAAAGAACGTCGCACATCCTGATTACAAGGCGGAGTGTTTCTACTTCTAAGCAAAATTTACATTCAGGGTTGTAGCGATTCGGATACATTAACTGAAGACGCGTAGGCTGTGGGAAGGAGCCCGGATTGTATGAGCCGAATGATAGTTTGTTGTTCTCTGGAAATGTCAGGGTAAGGTGAAGATATGGTCTTTCTCAGAAGGCGATAATGCTGGGTTATCTCCCTTAACGTGACAAGCGGGTGACTGTCCTCGTGCAGCTCCATAGCAGGGGAGGTAAAAGCGCAGGCTTGTTGTGTGGGCGTCTTTGTTGCCCTCCATTGAAGCGTGAGGTGGTGTCCAGATGACCTGAATGAAACCGTTTGGGGAGTGGATTTTTAGCACGCTCAGTGCAGGTCAGGACACCCAACCCTACTAGTAATTCCAGTAGGCTTGCTGGGAATCGATTACTACCCTCCGAACCCCTGGTTGAGAGAAAGCCAAGGTGATGGCTCCCTCTTCTGTTGCCGTCATTTCTTGGGTCCTTAGCGAGGTACACGCAAGGAGGATGGTTCTGGAGGTAGCCACGATGATCGCGTATTGCTGCCCTCGATGTTTGGAGGCGTCTGTGTAGATAAGTGAATGATCCCCAACGAGGGTGGTGTTTAGCGCTTGAGCCCGTGCTTTTCGCTGACCCTCGTCACGTGAGGGGTTTATATTTCTAAGCAAAGGGAGTATCTTCAGTTTTAGTCGCCAACAGTCTGGGAGAACGTCAAGTGGAGTGACATTGTGGACTGCTCAGCCAATCTGGTGAAGCATTCGGTTACCCATCGCAGTTCTGAGTCTGACCTTCTGGTTAGAAAGATGGCCTTCTATCAGCTCTTCCACCGTGCTGTGGAGCCCTGTGCTAAGCAGCCTCTGTGTGGACGCCCTCATGAGAAGACCAATGGCCTGCTTGACCATCTTTCTAATCATTATATAAAGCATCTCTATATCATCCTTGTCGAGAAGAAGACCGGGGGTTGACGTAAGTAACTCTCGAGAGGACAAAAGCTTCAATTAATCGAAAGGTACCGAATTCTTTTAGGCCTCGCTTCTTGGTGGCAACTCGCCTGATCATGTGTATAATTTGAATAATGCTGTTTTTGAGGCGCTGCAATAAGACCTCTCACTTGGTGTTAGCCTCGAGATGTAGGCCTAGGATCTTGATGCTGGGGCTTGGAGTGATGGCCTAGCCATCAAGGAGTATTTGAATGTATTCCTTGGTTTGGCGTGAGGGCGGACGACAAGCAGCTGTGTTTGTTTACGTGAACACTGGAGTCCACAGGCTTAAGCCCATTGGCATACTAGAATTGACCCCGCACGGGGCACCTTGAGCAATCTTGGTGACGGTACTGGCGATACCGCGGACCCCGAGCCCCCAAACATACGCTGGATCCAACCGTGGCAATGTGTTTATAGGTGAAGGGTTAGAAACCACGAACGGTGGCCGTCGGAGCCCAGGTCAAGCTCCGGCGGATGGGCTCCCTGTCTGTTCACCAGGCAGGGAGCTCCGGGACCTCCTCAGCTATCAGGGTAAGGTTGTGGAAGAAAGTACCCCCGTCCCCTGCTTTCCAATGTATCATATGGCATTTTCACACCCCCCCTCCAAACGTGATCGGTCCCTGAAAAGGGGCCGCACCGAAGTATCTTTTCCTCCTTTGTCTTCGATCTCCATTCCAAAGCCCGATAATTTCTCGCGCTTCCTGGTAATGGAATCCCTGGATAAATCAAACCCCATCACTTCCCAGTCTGTCTTTATCATCTCCAAGTTTCTTGAAAGCCTTGTAGGCAAATCGTACAAAGCTAAAAAACTCACAACGGGAGAAGTCCTAATTGAAGTTCAAAACAAACAACAATCCTGTAACCTCTTGAAGCAAACGCGCATGGTCGATGTCGACATCAAGATCACGCCCCATCGCAGTCTTAATAGCTGCCAGGGCGTGATCTCTGATAGAGATCTAATAAATGAGACTGAAGCAGATCTGCTGGACGGACTTAGCGATCAGGGCGTAACAGCTGTGCGGCGAATCACGATACGCCGAAACGACCAAATAATACCTACTAAACACATAATCTTGACATTTAACCGCTCAACACTTCCCGAATCGGTCAGCGCAGGTTTCCTTAGATGTCCGGTCCGACCCTACGTGCCGAACCCACGCCGCTGCTACAAGTGTCAGCGGTTTGGACATGGCACTAATGCTTGTCGGGGTCGACTAACATGCGCCAAGTGTGCACAACATGATCATGCATCTGACAACTGCCCATCACAAACCCTCATCTGTGCTAACTGCAAGGGACCCCACGGGGCCTACTCTAGAACATGTGAGAAATTCAAACAGGAGAAGGAGATCATCAAGGTAAAAGTGACTGAGAATCTTACCTTCCCAGAGGCGCGAAAGAGGTTCGCCTCTTTCCCCCCGGGGAGGTATGCCGACGCAGCTCGCCGGGGGGCGGAGCGGCGTCTAGTTTCGGCGGGGACCCAGTACCGCGAGTCGGACCTGGTCCCGCCCCCGCCCCCGCCCCCCCCCCGGGGTTGGCTCAGGCAGCCCAACCCGCCACCACGCCACTTGCTGAGGCAGCAGCGGTTGTGGTGGCAACCTCTTCCGTCGGGACCGGTGCCGCTCCCGTCCGTGCCTCCCCATCGTCCAGTGCGTTGGAGTGTGCCATGGACACCACGAGCCCCGCACCGGCTCCCACCGCCACCGCACCGCCCGTGCCACTCCTGGTGCCTCCGACACCACCGGCGGTGGCGGGTCAAACGAAGGGCCCCCGAAGGGGGGCCAAGTCCGGGGGGCCCGGTTCGACGGGCACACCCAGGACATCGGACGACGAGATGGACGTCGTGCCGTTCTTGCCTTCAAAGCAGCGCAAGGAGCGGCCTCCGTCGTCCAAGCCTACAGATAGGCCACCCAAAAAGCCCAATCCAAGAGTCACAGCCCCGAAAGACAACAGATAAACATACATACTCCAGTAGATCTCACACTAAATAATGGGAAGAGAAAATATTGTTCAATGGAACTGCAGAGGCCTTATGAATAATCTTGACGACGTGTATGAGATTCTGCATACCAATCAGCCAAGTGTAATCTGTGTTCAGGAAACACATTTGAATTCTAAACACACAAATTTCTTGAATAGTTACCTGGTATACAGAAAGGACAGGGATGGCTGCACACACTCTTCTGGGGGTGTGGCCATAATCGCCCGGAAATCCTTAGCATGCCACCCTGTCACTTTGAACACCGTCCTTGAGGCTGTAGCAATACGCTTAATAATATTTAATAGGTTGATAACGGTATGCTCCATATACATTCCTCCTGATGTTTCACTTTTAAGCTCTGACTTCGAGGCGCTGGTTGACCAGCTGCCCGAACCATACATCCTGACAGGCGACCTTAATGCTCACAACACTCTTTGGGGCTCTTCTCGCACGGATGCCCGAGGTCGCCTTATAGAAAAATTCCTTACATCTTCAGGAGCATGCCTTTTCAACAATAAACAGCCTACATACCATAACATAGGACACAACACATACTCATGTCTTGACTTGACGATTGGCTCCGCAGTTCTTTTTCCATGTCTTGAGTGGGGTGTGGGCACTGACCCATATGGCAGTGACCACTTCCCCACCTCACTTACATATATAGGTAAAGGCCCAAGCAGTTCATCTTCCCATAATAGGTTCAATGAAGCACGAGCTAACTGGAACACATTTACAGAGACATCCAAACTACACCACACATCCATAGGACACCTACACGTTGAAGAAGCTACCCATCTCCTCACGGCGCACATCCTCGACGCCGCCGAAAGATCCATTCCCCACGCCTCTGGTGCCCCGCGCAACCAGCGGAGGCCGTGGTGGAATGAGGACTGTAGGCGGGCGCGAGAGGCCCAGAACAAGGCGTGGGGTATCCTTCGCCGGTACCCCACGTCGAGTAACCTCCTCTTGTTCAAACGGGCCAAGGCGTTAGGAAAACGTGTGCGCCGTGAGGCAAAACGAGAGAGTTGGCGTACATTCATAACATCAATTAACTCCTACACAGACACACGGAAAGTATGGACACGAATACGCAAACTCAACGGACATCAAACACACAGCCTGCCTCTGGTCAGTACAACAGGGGACACACTCGAAGACCAGGCTGACACACTCGCACAACACTTCCAACACGTTTCTAGTTCAGCACACTACACAAACACCTTCATGAAACACAAACTCGTGGCCGAAAAGAAACCTTTACATGACAATGACAGGTCAGCCACCTCTTATAACTCCGAGTTCACGCTTCATGAGCTGAGGGGTGCTCTGAGCACGTGTAAACCCTCAGCTCCAGGCCCAGACAACATTACATATACAATGATACAGAACTTACACACAGACACTCTTGTAACACTTCTTCACCTTTTCAACAAGATATGGCTTTCGGGGCACATTCCAAAGTTTTGGAGGGATGCCATAGTTGTAGCATTCTTGAAAGAAGGGAAGGACCCTTCTTCTCCCGCTAGCTATCGACCCATTGCCCTGACCAGCTGCCTGTGCAAGCTTCTCGAGAAGATGATAAACCGGAGGCTCGTGTACTTTTTGGAGTATAACGGCCTTGTCGAGAGCTGCCAGGCAGGCTTCAGGGCGGGGCGATCCACGAATGATCAACTTGTGGCAATAGAGTCATATATTAAGGATGCCTTCATTCATAAACAGTTCTGTTTAACTGTGTTTTTCGACCTAGAAAAGGCCTATGACACCGCTTGGCGTTATGGGATCCTTACTGACCTGAAGTCATTCGGTGTTTCTGGTAATATGTTTAACACCCTTGCTAGCTATTTGTCTGAGAGAACCTTTCGCGTCAGAGTTGGTTCTGCACTGTCAAAGGTACACGTGCAAGAAAATGGCGTGCCGCAAGGCGGAGTTCTAAGCTGCACTCTCTTCATAGTAAAAATGAACTCCCTTGGGAAGGCACTGCCGCCTACAATTTCTTACTCCATGTATGTAGATGACGTGCAGATATCTTTTAAATCATGTAATATGTCCATCTGCGAACGTCAAGTCCAGCTCGGCGTCAAGAAGCTTGCCGGCTGGGCAGACAAGAATGGGTTTAAATTGAATCCTGCAAAAAGCTCCTGCGTTGTGTTCTCCAGGAAGCGCGGGGTCCATCCGGACCCAGACATTACTCTTAATGGCATGTCGCTTCCTGTGAACAAGGAGCACAAGTTCTTAGGTGTGGTGTTTGATCACAAACTCACATTCATTCCACACATCAAGGAACTTAAACATAAATGTCTTAAAACAATGAATATACTTAAGGTTCTCTCCCATCAATCTTATGGTTCCGACAAAGAACTCCTACTACGGCTCTATACTGCTTTGGTTGGGTCTCGTTTAGACTATGGCAATGTGGTATATGGGTCGGCGACTAAAACAGCGTTGCGAATGCTTGACCCAGTGCTACACTTGGGGCTTCGTCTCGCCTCGGGTGCTTTTCGCACTAGCCCTGTCGAGAGTCTGTATGTCGAGTGTGATAAGTGGAGCCTTGAGAACCAACGAACGTACATGGACTTGCTATATGCTTTTAAAATTTCATCACTGAATAGTCATCCTTTTTATCCTGTCTTTAACGATACATCAACATCTCTGCTCTTTGGAAATCGCCCATCCGTTCCTCTGCCCTTTTCACTTAGAGTGAGAGAGCGAGCCTCGGATCTCAGTGCTTCGTTTTTAGATGTGTACAGTCATCCTTTTCTAACAGTTTACCGCCTTGGCAAGTTCGCCCTGTGTCGTGCGACCTTTCTTTTATGAGACTTGACAAAAATCGTGTACCACGAGCTGCAATACTGCAGCACTTTCTGTCTTTGCAGTTTAAATACACATGTGCAGAATTTTATAGTGACGCTTCTAAAACCTCCAGTATGGTGTCGTGCGCTGCTCATGGTCCTAATTTCAATGCAGCCAGAACCATGAGCATGCACACATCAATTTTTTCAGCAGAAGCGTATGGAATTTTACTGATTGTACAACACATCCTTGAAAATAACATTCCCAATTCCATCATATATACAGATTCTTTGAGTGTTGTTCGCGCACTCTCATCGCATACACCCCCCAGAAACCACATAGTTAATCTTGTATTCTGCACTATCATGTCCGTGTATGCACAAAAGCATGAGCTGGTCCTCTGCTGGGTCCCAGGACACGCAGGGATCTCTGGGAACGAGTTGGCAGACGAGAGGGCCGGTGCGGCTGCACTCAGGAACACTGTAGACATAACAACCGTACCCTACACAGACCTCAAGCCACACATAAGACAACACCTGCGCAGAACATGGCAAACACACTGGGACGAACAGACAGACAACAAACTACATGTAATAAAGCCACACTTGGGACGGTACACAACTGACTCACACAACAGACACACGGAAGTCGCCTTGGGTAGGCTGCGGATAGGGCACACCCATGCGACGCACTCGTATCTGCTGACGGGATCATCTAGACCCCAGTGCAGCAGGTGCGGAGAGGCCCTATCCGTGATGCACATTCTCATACAATGTAAGGCACTCGACACTACACGACGCAAACACTTCCCTCAACTACACACACGACATATTCCACCACACCCGTCATACTTCTTAGGAGACGATGCCATGTTTTCTGTTCAACGCACCTTTCAGTTCCTATCAGAAGTTCACTTTTTGCAACTCATCTCATACCACCCATAGCTTTTACCCCTGGTCCTATACACCAGCCACATTATTTATTTTTAACCACTCTTGTTCTTCACCCTGGCCATTTACACCAGCCGTGCTCATAGTCTTTAACTGATTTTATTTCTTGTTCTCTCCTCATCAAATCACTTTGTGTTTGGCGCTCTTTGCCCATGTCGGCCTTGCGCCAATAAAAAGCAAACCATCATCATACTAGAATTGAGATGCCACGCATTGTTGAGAGCTTCCTTTAACTTTTGTAACTCGTAGCACATGAGCAAGGTGCGCACAGGGCTGCCCGGGCGCCCACTCACGCACAGGGCGTGAATGGGCGCGTGACGCTTTCACGTGGCATTCAGCGAGAACGCAGGGGGTAAACCCGTAGATGTGCTTGGTGAGTACACCACCTGTCTTAACAGTCTTCGCGTGGGCTCGTAGCTAAATCAGTACGACAACGAGCTCTCGCTTTGTTAGTCTATTAGTTCCAGGTTCGATTCCTGGTGGTGCCAGTAAATTTTTTATTATTCGTTCCCTGGAGTTTTCTGGTGACACCAACGGTCGCGAAAGAACCCTTGGGGGGTGGAGGTAGAAAGCTTTGCTTTAAAAGACAATGCGCATGAGCAAACAAGTTTGCAAAGGTCACGTTGATACCACAATTAGATGTGCGCGTGTTACAATCATGGCACTCGCAGATACGCAATCTCTTTAGGATAGAGACACATGCTTGTTTTGCTTACACACTTGTCACCTCGTTCAGCCATATGGAATGCCTCCATGATTTCGCGGGTTGTTTGATTACGGTGCCGAAATAAAATGCTAGTGGCAGGAAAATTAGGTTCGCATTGGCTGCACTTAGCGCAATGCGAAGAAAGATGGGATGATACAGGGCTTTTCAATGACAATTCATGTTTTCTTAAATGCACGTTGATACAGCGGCCAGTTTGGCCAAGATAGGCTCGGTCACAAGGCAAAGAAATGCTGTACACAACTCCCGTTGCGCATGCGACATACCGATTCTTGTGGTTGACACCACAACCAGCCCCTTTCTTCTCACCTCCATGCTCTATCTTTCTGTCAAGCCTGCCACAGACACAACGCAACTTGTTGCGGGCCGTGATAGCCACTTGCACTCCATAGCGATTGCCCACTTTTTTTAGGCGGTGTGTGATCGTATGAATGTATGGAATGACGGCAACTTTTTTAGTTTTTTGTGTGTCCTCAGCAACATCCCGGCCGCCGGACTTTGTTTTTAGGATTTTTACAAGTTTTCTACACGCCCATGACAAGAGATGCTGTGGAAATCCCGCCTCCCTTAACATTTTAACTTGCTCATTGAAGCTGTTTGTAATCAAGTGCTGGCACGATTTCAAAATTGCTGAGCGAAAACATGACAAGGCAAAAGCGTGTTTTACAAGCTTGGTATGGCCCGATGAGTAGTTCATCAAAGGCTTGACCGATCGTGGCGCATGCATCCAACAGACATGCTCCTTATCATACCGAAGATAGAGATCCAGATACTGGATGCCATTCTGTTTTGTAGTTTGAAGCGTGAAATTGAGTCCCAAACACCTTTGCCTAAATACCTTTAAAATATCCACAGTCGCTCTTAGGCTGGAGGAATCCTCAAAAATAACCAGGTAGTCGTCTACGTAACGGAAAACATTAGTGGCCATACTGTTCAGTCGTTCTCAAGAGAGCGATCACTTTGGCAAGAAAAATGTCGCTTAGAATTGGAGCCACTCGCGAGCCGATACATACTCCCGACTTCTGCGTGCACACTACGACGTCCCGACAAGCAACCAAAGAGTTTAAATAAAAAGTCAAAAGTTCCAACAAAACTGGAACAGGTATGCCGCTTACATTTTTAAATGCCATTTCGTCGTTATCATTCGTAATGCACTCCTTCACAGCGGGCAAAAGATCGGCATGGTTACTTCCTTCGGTCTCCGTTTGAATTCGCGCTGGTTTATCCGAGAATGTCTCAATTGCAACTAGCCCAGTTTGCAACCCTCCTGCACTTTTGTTTCTCGCGTGAAAGCAATGCCTACATTTTTTTATTCAGAAGGTCAGCCAGCCAAGGTTTCCTTTTCTATGAGGTTAGACTAACACCCATTTAACGTGACAACCGTCAATCCCTCTAGTGTAGTTTTGATGGCTTTTATGGTTCTGCCTTTCTGAGGCCCTTACGGATCAGGTGCCATTCCCTTCCGCCGGTAGAGATTCCTCTACAGTTCTCTGACTAAGTCTCTCCTTGGCTTGGCTTGATGGTGGCTGCACCGCGTTGCTTGCCGCGTGTACTTCAGCCCCGTATCCACTCCCGTGAGGCTCTCGCTTTGCACAGTGCTGCAGCGACCTTCGTCGGTGGCTCATCGTGCACTTCGTCACACTTTGTGCATCCTTGCTGATCGTTCATGGAAGCCGCCCCTCTCCCTCTGGATAGGCCGCCTTCAGATACTGCGTGTATTTCTCGCCGTCGTCTGTAGCGTTGGCGTAAAGTGGGGGGGCCTCGGCCAGACGCAGTTTCTTAGCCTCCAACACAGCGCCATGGCAAATTCATGTACTAGCCCCGAATTCCCCCTTGGTGAGCCTGGGGAAGTATCATTGCGTTCTTATGACCAGAGCAACGCTGCTGCCATGTTGACCTTGAAGGCGTACTAACTATCATGGCAACAATACAAGGAGGCGCAGCTTGCGTGGGGGGTGAGGTGGTGCTTTCACCCTCTCCTGCCTGTTGGATACTGCCACTCCCCTCCACGCCCCCTCCCAATTCCCACCCGGCCATCGACGCTACCTAGCCAGCTCCAGTTGGGCCGGCAAGTTGCGAGTGCAACTACTCTGCCCGGCGTACGCCGCTTCAGCAGTAAAGAAACCAGCTCGAATATTATTTTACTTTATTCGAGTTACCTGCGTGAACGGGAGGTGCGGCCAGAAACACTGATGCGCAATACAACGCAGACAAGTTTCTTTGTAATCAAGCCCAGCACACGCGCGACACAAGTCATCTCCTTCAACTCAGCTTCACGGCATACGAAGGAGGTTCTTTCCTTGCGCGAACAGCACTCATACTTCGTGTTGTGATTCATGGTGGGGTTGTCGGCATTCCTCTTGCAGCGCCAGATTGTCCGAGAGACCCGTCACGAGAAATTTCCGACTACATGACACGCTCGTCAGTATCGCCGTCTCGCCGTGGGGAAGCGGTGAGCTTTTGCACATGCGCGCCGAGTCGCACTTAGGAGAAGTGAAACAAAAAAATTCCGCCATCTCTACGAAGTTAATGATGAGGGGAGGGCCGAAGCAAAAATGCTTATCGGTAAAACCATGAAACATTCGCCCGCACATCATATAAAGACTCGACACGTCAAGCTTTCCACCACTCCGTTTACAAGCCAGTCGACGACGTCGATGTTTGTGGCGCTTATTTATGTAGGGGTTGTTTTGGACGATGAGAATCTCCATGGGTAAGTTGGCGAATTCGGTGTGTGACATTTTGGCCTCCATGGCCGTCGCCTTCTCCAGAGCGTCTTGTGTCGTGTACCCCTGGTACGGGTCTTGAGCTCGCAGGCGACGAACGACAAACTCTTTTCTTCCTCTTCTCCTTGATGGGTAGCAACGAACGCGTTGAACGTTTTGCCTTCTTCGGCTAATCTTTGGTTGGCCAATCCCTAGTGAGATCCTGCCACAATCATCGTTAATGTGCCGTGCCGTGTACAGCAGCAACGAGGGACGGGACAGGGCCAGATCAAGAGCAGCTTCGCCCCTAAAAGAACAATGCGAAGAGAAGTGTTTCCGCAGGCCCACCACCTCTCGGAGCCACATAATAGAACTGAGCATAGAAAAATGAACATCGGCCTGGCCTGCGGCTCACGCCCAGCATCCGGTCCCTTGGGGTTCCCTACCGCGTCGTTCTCAGCTGCTTTTATGGCTCTGACCGCAGCCGCTGTCGATTTCGCCAAATTGATCTCTTTTGTGCTCACGGAGTCATCCATCGTCTACGGAACAGCCCGCTGTTCGACTCTAGGCACGTAAGTTTGCACGCAGTCGCCTCTGGATAGCCACAAGAACCACATTTCTTTGGGCCAAAAGAATTTCACAATTATTCATTTTTAGCACGAAAGTGTTTTGGCCGGGATGAACATTTTACTTACGCCATATTCGTACCAGAAACGACGCCAGTACAGCGAACATAGAAGAAAGGATAGAAAACGTTTTATTGACGTGGAAGGTGCTGCCGTCTAAGAGAACTGAAGTGGTGCATCATGATGTTAACGAGCACCGGCAGTTGGCGCCTCGATCAGGCACCATATGCAGCGTCAGGTCTTAGAGCGATGGCGCCGCAAAAAGGCAACGATGCCCACAGAAAAATGCCGCGAACGTGATTAATTGGGTACGAAAAGAAACACCAGGCGGAAGCGGAATGCGTTCGCGTGTTCACGCTGAAAAATGTCAACCCTGCCTCTCGCGTTCAATAATATTAGCTTGTCGCAACGCAATCGTCTGCCATATACATAACGAAGCAGGACCGAAGTTGCCGCACCTTCGTCGAAGCGACGCGACAGCAGGACGTCGCTTACCAAGGACACCCTAAAGACAGCCGACGAGCCGCTCATCTTGCTCCTTGCCCTAGGGATTTCTCTGCACATTTCCCTCTCGCGTTTTACCGATTCCTAGGACAGAAGAATTACCCACAGTTTCTTGGTATTTTAAACGGTTTTTGTTGCCAAATTTACCCGAACCAAACGGAGGAAACGCTACCCTAAAATATTGTCTGCTGTGTGCTTGATAGCAGACTGAATTCTGTCATGAAACCACACAATCCCCGAAATTACGTTTAGGCAGAGCGGTGGGAAAAAACTTATACTATCTAAGAAATTTCAGTGTATACTATTACGCCATTGCACGACTGTACAAAAAAAGGTTTACAATCATTGCTTTTATAAAGATATTAGAACCATGTTCACGAAATTAAAATATTTTCCAAAAATGCACCCATGCCCTCTGTGCATATGAACAACCAGCGAGCTCTAACGTTCGGTTGCTGTTTACCCGGTGTTACTATAATCTATAATGGTTTATTCAACCATGATTAATCACACATTGCGTATTTGTGGAATGTACGTCAGTTTTGCTGCTGCTAACGTGCATCGCTTATCGTTAACTTCCTGCTCCTAAGATGTACGTATCATGACCAGCCTCTGAGGTGGTGGAATGGCTAAGGGTAGTGCAGTTACGCCTAACGATGTGTGTTCGATTCCGGTCGCTGTGGCTGCTTTTCAGATGAAGGCGAAAAGCAAGAACACCCGTGTGAACACACTTGAACACATGTAAAAAAGCAAGAACACATTTTAAACATCCCCAGATGGTCTTAATCAGGAGCTCGTTACTACAGCACGACTCATAGCGCAGGGGTGACTTCGGCCAGCTTTATTCGCCAAAATTTGAAAGCATGACAGGGGGTCTAGCCCTTCCGAAGTAACGTGGAACTTGTTTCTCATTGCCATGATGACGCTGCTCCACCGTCACAGCTACCGCGCCTGACCGACGGTTTTGCTTGAGCCCTGATTCACAAAGTAGCTGGTTGCGCCGGCGCTCTTCTAGGAGAGAAGCTCTTTTGTGCTCCCTACGATGCCACTTTCGACAATGCGTTTTCGGTTGATGCAAGAGTGCACATACATCATATATCATGCCAGGCAACGTCCCTCCCCTTTTACAACCGCCTCTCCAATTAGGTCTGGTTTCTTGGCGCATGCGCATGGGTTTGCCCTGGTGTAGTTTTTCGATCGGTTTCGGAAACAGCAATAACATTTCGCTTGCTATATGTTTATCTCTGGGTTTTAAGGTGGCAGATACAGTTTTCCATGCCTTCCGCCAAAGGTCACACGGTGTCACAGCGTACATGGGGGCCAACGGATTTTCCGTTCACGTGGCCATACAACGCTGGGCTTTAAAAGGTGTGCCGCTTCCGTTAGTGTAGTTCAAAGCTTTATTCTTTGGGGACATAGAAAGCCTTTTTGAAGTAAATACCGCATTCTTTTAACACCATGAAACTGCTGGAACGCCTTATTGGTAATGTCGTTGTTGGTCTAGTCTAGAAGACGGTATGTTTAACACCGACGAGTCCTTTGAAGTAGCGCTGGTGCGAATATCAAGCCGGTGAAGATATCGCGGCTGAACTTTGTAGATGTTCCCGCTATCGCATTGTAAACACAACTGATGACTAATATGTTCATTAAAGCGTCAGCTCTGCGCAGATTGTTTAGCATTTACCTTCTCGCTCGCATAAAGCCAAAACACCATTTTTACTTCTCCACGTGGATGCCAGTCAGGCGTTGCAATGTGAAAAAAAGTTTGATCGGTTCTGAAAACAGCAATAACATTGTCCTTGCAATATTTCTATCTTTGTGTTGTCAGGGGCAGCTACAGTTTTCCAAGCCATCCGCCAAAGGTCACATGGCTTCGTTTAAAATGCGTATGCCGACATTTTAAATGAGCAATGAGCTTGTTTTGATAAACGTCCTTAACTTGACGTGTATACGATTCGCTAGGAAAAATAATAGAAGTAGAACGCGGACACAGGAAACGAGTGCGATGTATTGCCGAGTGCACGTGGGATAAATACATCCTTGATTAAATTAGGGAAAACAGTTAGGCCTGGGAGAGGATGTCAGCTGTTGTCGTATGGAAAGCTTAGCTTGGATAACAAGATAATTACATGCTGGTGAGATTATAGAATTTTATGATAAAAGTTAGTTTGTATACCCGCACGATAATAGCTGATGCAAGGCCCTGGTGGAGGCAGCCGTCCAGCTGGCTAATTAAATATGTAGATATTGAATAACACAATGACGATGTTATTTGGCAGAGAAACATATATTAATTGCAATTGCCGTGTTTTATTGCGAAGCAAATAAACTCTAACCAGGTAAGGAACATTTCATGTCCGCGTCAGCACGAAACTGCCAAACTACACTGGCTAAACAAAGAAACATCCCAGGCTACTACTGGCTACACCCAGACTACAAAAACACACTACTGGAACCGCCAGTGATCGAACCTGGGCCCGAAGAGAAACGGAGCGAGAGCCCGCTGTCGTGCCGAATAAGCTACGCACACATGTGGAGACGAGGTAGCAGGCTGTGGTTTGGTTTCAAGACCGGGGGAGCGGGAGGGCGCTTTTTGGAAGCGACACGTGAAACATGTGTAAAGGGGGAGACAGTGAGAGAGATGAAGCCATTTTTGCGTATGCCATCCTCCAGCTCACTTTTCGAAAGACGCGCCTATCTGTTTTTTCGCGCCAACGCTGATGCGTTCGAAAACCCGTATCTGTGAATTCCAGCAAACGGCTTTCAGAGTAACTGGTTTCACTCGTTGTAGAGCTGCACTATAAAAAGTTTTCCTTCAAAAATACTTATGTTCTGGCAGCTGTCCTGACAGAAAGGTTCTGTACAGGTATGTTTCCTGTTTTTCGTGCTTCTGGTATTTTACGAGCATTTTCGGTTTCCCACTAGCGAAAATTTATGTCAGTTCCCTGTTTTTGGTTTTCCGTTTTTTGATTTTTCACAAAATTGTTCTCCTACTTAAGGTTCGGTTTTCTTTCACGAAAAATCTGTGTACCTTGTGTGTTTCATTGGCATGTTTTTTACAGACTATTTGTGTTGTGCATACATTGTGTTTTCCTAACAAATTTATGTAATGTTTCGCGTTCCTGGTTAAAGTGTTTTGCTCATTTAACAAGTATAACGTTAAACTGTTTTGTTTTGACTTATTTTCACATCAATCTCTGTCAAAACAGGCCAAAGCAAAAGTATTCAGCATCTTGACACCATTTTGGCTATGGTCCTTCCTAAAATACACTTTCTGTTACTTTGTCACATCTTGGAAGTACTGCAGTTGACTTCGCGGCTTTTTGCATCATGGGTGGGAATAATCATACCTTGAAAATAAAACATCACCCTGTATAATATTCTGTGAAACTGCCAACAGAATTGTTGGTGCACAGTACATAGCATAAAGTGACCACTGAGCAAACAAGAAAGCAAAGTAAAAGTATCAATGACATTATTTATTTTTCTGCCAAACTTAAGCTTTTTCGACCACGAATTGACTCAGTTTAAAACAACATATCCAAAATATCAATGAAATGTCAGGATGTATGAATATGAAAATATCATATTCCATGATATTGTGGCACAATGAACAAAACGAGGCTTTCAGTGACACAAGTGTTCTTAGTCTAGGAATATCACTTTTTTTTCAAGTTTCACCAATGCACACCAACTCGCCACTGAGGTAAAGAAAACCATTTACAGAGCGTATTAAGTGACGTTAAACTGAGGACAGCTTTCCTAAAGCGACATTAGGCTACAAAATATTTATATCTCTTACTACTACTACAGTACAATACTACAACGGTAAGAACTTCAAGAGAAATAGGAACACATTTTTTATACTTCCAAAAAAAAAAAGAACATCCATAAACTAAAAGCAGACATTTTTCGTAATTTCTGGAAGCAGAAGGATGCAATCTAACGCAAGTGACACGGTAATAAAAATTGAGGGAGGAAGATTGTGAGGCTTGGAACATAACATCTTTTACAACTTCATTAAATCACAAAAAAAGTTGGAAACATTTCAATGTAAATTTATATAGTAGCAGAATAACCAAAGGTGCCGCACATTTGGAGCAATGTGCTTTCGTCAGAGACACCTTCATTTCTGGTCAGAAAAAGTGTAGGGGAGGGACTAGTAGATTTTGTGGTCTTTCAACACAGTCATCAGAGAAGCGACCTTTGGAAACAGGAAATGCTGCTCTTGCTTTGACTTCCCCCCTGTTGCTCACATGTCCATGTTGACGGCTGCAATAACCCAGCAACAAGAGTAGCATACGTTTCGCATATATTGTAATCGCCAACAAAAAACATCTTTTAAAGGTTTTTTTGTATGGTATCATGCCGTATTAACAACCGCCAGTTGGTTGAAATTAACTGTTAAGCGAGACTCAGGAGCTTGATAACTGCATTCCGTTATCTTGTGCTACTGAGGCGATCCCGACGTGCTATGCCACCTGAACAGAGACAAGAACATATAGCAGACTGTCATCATTGCAAGTCGGTAAATAAATAAAGTTCATTATTTCTTCACTGCCCGTTTCACAATACGCAGCGGGAGCGCTCGACGTTGATTTTTTCCCACACCGGCCAAACGGCTTCCGCTAACTGATTAGCCAGTAACTGTTAATTATAATCACTATTAATATTTGCAGGTTATCCTACACAGCAATATCGATGGCTACATCAGCCTTGGCTTCATTAATCAGCAGCGGTTCGGCCCGTTGAATAAAAATCAAGACCGTCTGCTCTCACTGCGTAAAATGGAACTTTGTCTTGTACCGGCCCAACACGGCGAAACTAAACTGGCAGTAAGACACGCGTCCTAAAAAAATTGGCCTCAGGGAGAACCCGTGCACAAAATACCATGGTCCCGTAGTCCCTCCCGCATTCATCTGTCTTCCGTGCCTTTCACATCAATGTCAGGGTAGCAGGCGCAAGCTCACATGACTAATTTACAGCGGCAGAAGCGCCCTCCTTTTTTTACTTTTTTCATTTTCTTTGCTCTCTCAGAGGTAACAACGTGCTAACAGCATAGTCCGCGTCAAAGATTTTTGCCGCTTTCATTTGAAAGCTTTGTTGTCACGTACGAGCTCACTGCGAACTTCCCGAAAACAGGAAAGAAAAACGTGCACCCCTAGGAGGCATAGCCGTTCTCCAAGCGACAAGCTGAGGGGCTCCATTTTGTTTATATCGTCGAGGCTACTTCCAAATATGGCGGACCGGCAGCCCGTAGATACGCGGATTGCATCTGGAAAAAAGTCCCATCGACCTTTTTCTAGTAGCGATCTGCGCATGCAGGGCATGAAGTATAGCTACAGCTTTTACACAAGGCCAGCCATGGCCACAAGAAAAAAAGAAAAAGAGTAAAGCTTGGGGATACTCGAACCCATGAATATTACATCCGCAAGCACAGACGTAACATCTATCCTAAACTCCACGGCGGGAAACGCAACTTATCAGCCGAATTTCATTCCGTCTGGATGGAGCTTTTAGCAAGCCTCGCTAGACACCGCCTATGTATAACCAGAGACAACGCGCAAGTTGATCCGTGGTCATGAGCGGGCAAATAGAGAGGGAAAGAACAGCACAGCGGCCGGAGGCGTCATGCTAATAACATTCCTCAACAAAACAACAACAAAAATTCATGTTAAGCTGAGTGTCCCAATCCAGGCACAAAACAAGGCTGTTGTCGCGCGAGACGACGTATCGTTGCGCTACGGGGCTAGGGCTTCTTAACAATCTATTTTCATCCAACAACCAAAGAAAAAATAGTGTGGGCACAAATATAGAGGCATAAATAGGGACAAGGCGGAGCCTCCACATGACATAGTTAAAATTTGGTACTCGTCTATGGAAGATGCAAAATTCAAGAAAAAAACTGCCGCTGTACCTTTGTGCAGGCACTTACTAGGTGGCTATTTGCAAAGGGCCGCATTTGGAAATTGCAGGAGCGCAACAAAATGACGTCGGGCGGGGGGTGTTTTGACGGTCCAGTAAATTCTTGTCAAACTTTTAAAATATCATTCATATTTATCCTCTTATATGCTAATAATAGTCGAATACTTTCACGATTGCACGCCTGTTTTGGGTCCAGACCAGAGAATAACACAAAGTTTGTGTTTTTTCTGTTAACAAGTTTCTGTTTACAACCAACACAGAACATTTCTGTACGGCAACACACATTGTAGGTAAAAACTGTAAATTTGCAGAAATGTTTTGCAGTGTAGGTGTGTGCACTCAAGTTACGCCGCAAGGGTAATCGTTGTAGGGTCACATTTACAGCTTCGCAGTGCAATCGCCTTCACAGCGTGGATGGAAGCCATTTTTGTGTTCTATTTATTTCCTATACCAAACATTCCGAACACAGAGAAGCGTTGTCATAGTTTGTAAAGGCGAGAGGTTTTGTTTCCAATCACCGACCAAATACGTGGATTATTGCGGGTGCGGTTTAAACCACACAGACACTCTGGCTAACGAGGGAGTGTTCGTATGCGAGGCGAGCGAGCGGCGATAGTTTGAGCTGTCTAGTGCAAACCACGCCGCTTAATTTCCAATTCAACACCGCATTTCTCTTCTTCAGTAGTGTTCGCTGCCAAATAAGCAGTCGTAAGAAATAAGGGTGCAAAGCGGCTACATACTGGCGGTACCAGTTAGTACTTACTCAGGTACGCAGCACGTCTCACCGCCAATGTGAGCAGCTTGGCTGCGCATTCACAATGTCCAGCCTTGAGGAGAGCTTGTTTTTATTGTGTTTTTCAAATATCTGCTTCGCTTTACAGTGAATAAATGTTTAGAAGCCCTACAGAAGCTGCCAACACCTGTGTAGAAACCGGCATTTCCTTCAGTCCGCCCGTTTTTACGTTATTCAATAAATCTGCAAGGACGCAATCTGCCCAGGACAATCGTATTTGTATTTGTCCAATATTTCTGTTACGGGAACACACCCGCCTCTGTACCAACGATGGTTTGCACATAGCTTTAAAAAACTAAAGACAAATCACGCTGACCACGGTGCATAACACACTGCATAGATGTCTATACACTCAGCGATACAGCGTTTCTGTTTTGTTGAAATTAGGGGCCATAGGGCCCCCCAGATGCCATTTGTGACATCGCTATCTAGTGCATAGCAAAGAAACTATAACAACCACAGCGTTTAGGGGGTATCCTGATTTTTTCCGCTGTCGTGTCACTTTGTCGGCCCCTTTAATGACTGCTCGGCTGCTCTTAACGTGTTCAACTCCCGCAACCCAACAAACTGGAATGCCAGGAAAAAAGATTTTCGTTTGCAACATGGTTTGGGGTCGCGCCTTCAGAGACCTCTTGGCAGGCGTCATCGCCGGACATTGATGCAAAATGTCCGCCAACTCTGAACTAGCTGACTGTTTGAAGTGTTTGACATGGAACATTACCAAAGCTGACATTTTCCGCATTCGATTCTAAAAATTGATATAGAACTGTTCTATAAAAGCCAGTAAATTCGCTTAAGGCAGTGACAATCAGGAGTTCTCGTTTAACGTCCCGGCCCATCCCTAACGAGAGATGGCTGAGCCTGTGCAAACGATCGCAAAGCGCGTAGTTTCAGCAACATGGCTGATATGTGCAGTTGCTCTTTCTGTAAGAGGGCGATTATTGGGACAAGTAGATTTAAAGCTGTGGGGTAAGGTACTAACAAATTCTGGTGGCAACCAAAGTGGCAGAATATGCTATTTTTCTGTTTTTCCTACGTCTCCGCACTGTGGCAATTACAAACAGCATAAAAACGCTCGTTGTCAGGGTATAAAAATCCTTTTTCTTGGTTCGGAATACCATATTATGCGTCTTTAGTTTAAATGACGTTCCGCACCAAGTGTCAGCACATGCACCAAGCTGTGGGCACGTATTTACGTCAGTAACTGGCTTGCTCAATGTTTCGAGCTTTTTTCTGTGCGATAACTGTCATTGCACGTGACGCTAAACGCGTCCCACAATCTCGCAGCTTTCCGAAAACCATCCGGGCTCTGGCCACTGGCATGAAGTACGCAAAAATTATGGCATCGCAGACGCGATTACTGGCATTTTGTAAGGTAGTCGTAGCACGCTTACATCGGACAACAAATTTCAGGGATACCTAAGACTTTCTAAGATTGGGAAGGTGAAGGTCTAGAAGGTCCTTTTGTTGACATGCTTTTGAAGTTTCCGCCCAACTTTCCGATCACGCCCACCACCACTTCACCAGCCTCTGAAGACATTTGGGCAGCTCTTGGGCACTTGGACAGGTCAATTGTACAGCGCCTTGCAAAACTCATTCCGCTAGCTCTCCATCCACAAGGTCCTCCGGTTCACCCGCTCCTGAATTTTTTGTTGAACTTGACGCCCGCCACTACACGACCAACCTCTGCGCAGCAACCTTGAAAAGGTCCTTCGGTTCGCTAACGATCGCCTAAACCCTACTCTTCGACCCCGTTTGTGCCATCACCTCAAGGCCTCTCGTATTTTATGCCCAGCAGGGCCTAACTTCGTCTCCAGCAGCTGTTTAAGTTTCCCAGTGCATGCTTCGTTCTTTTTAAATGCAGAGCATTTCTTAGGCTCGCCCGGTCCACCGTCGTTGATGGCGGCGCCGTCCACACGCTCACTGCGCATGCGCAACTCTCCTCCTTACACCCACAGCTCCGCGATACTACATTATAAAAAAAGAAATAGTTAGCGGCGCCCAGTTTCGATCCCATGACTCTATGGCCGCAATGATAGGTACGCGGTGCTCTTCCAACTACGCTACAAATCCGGGACAGGAGCAAGTGCTACGAACGCGCCTTATGTCCTTGACTCATTCAAACTACGTAAAGAAGCTACTGATACAACGAAGGCATGCGAAGCTGAACGTCAAGGGAAACGACGAACTGAAAACTTTAGAGGGGGATGCTGAATTTCCCGTTGGAAAGCTGTTGCGGGAAGCGCCACGCGCCTTGCAGCTCAACCAGCTCCGTCCGCAGCGCCTCTGATGCTGATTGTGGCAGGATGCCACCAGGAATTGGCCAACCAACGAATCCATCACGAGATAGGTTCGCGTTCAACCACCGTCGTCATTTTCACGTAGGGGAACCGCCGAAGAAGAAGAAGAACGAGAAGACAAAGCTGCGGAGAGGAGGGTGTGTACATTGCTCTCAGCCGGTGCACCAATGTAAACAACCTTGACCTCACCAAAGCTGACGGAGACTACCGATTCTACCACAGAGACAACATCGAGAATTGCATGATGGACGAGTTTCGGCGCCTCGAGAACCACCGCCTACTCACCGTAACAAAAGAGCACTTGCATGCCTTTGCCACGGGTGTGGACCCGGTCGCGGAATTCCTTCTGGCGCTAGTAAAAACCAGATCACTCAACATAACGGCAACACAATGGAACCACACGAAACCGCCACGATGCTTCGCATCCTCATCAGGGTTCCCCACGGAAAGATGGTGTAATTTTTTTCTTAGAACCCTCCTCCGATCTTTCCCCAACACGGCTGTTTTAAATGCAGAGCATTTGAGTAACTCACGATGTCACCCGCATTGACGTCCATAGTCCGCATCGCACCCCCTACACTATATAAACAAAAAAATTGGGCCCATCTCCCCGCGAGGGGGACTCGAGTAAATGCGTCGCATAGGGGGTGGGTGTATTGCGTTAACGTTTAGTGTTTGGGGAGTTGGTGGTGGTGAATGCGTTGTATCAGCAGCTTCTTGACGTTGTTTGAATGAGTCAAGGATATAAGGCGCGTTCGTAGCCTTTGAATCTGTGTCGGCTTTGTGGCGCAGTGGGTAGAGCACCATGTGTAATTCCACGCCCTCCATAGCTATCTCTTTCCGCCGGCGCACAACCTAACGCAAACACCGAACTGCTGTCAATCGTATACACTAACATACGTAGCCTCTTACCGAAACGTGATTCACTTTGCAACCTTATCGACATGACCGAATGTAATATCGTTCTGCTAACTGAAACTTGGCTTAACCCTTCCACTTCCGATTCTGAACTAGCTTTCTGTTTTCCCGGCTTCACAATTTTTCGGCGTGATCGTCATGATAAACGGGGTGGTGGAATTCTCATTGCCGCTCACACCAGTTTAAATTGCACTGAGGTAGCCGTTCACTCTCCCCTTGAAATAATGTTCGTCAACTGCAAATATTCATTCCCCCCCGTCATCATTGGAGTATGTTATCGCCCTCCCGACGCTGATGCTTCATTTGTTACTAGCTTCCACGATGTACTTTATCTCTTGCATACCTCTTATCCTAACATTCCGGTTATTTTAGTAGGCGACTTCAACTTTCCTGGAATAACCTGGTCCGACATCCCTCTAACACTTTCGAAACACAATGTTGATAGTGACTTTGCTAACACGTGCTTAACATTTGGTTTGTCCCAGCTAGTTTCCTTTCCAACACGAGTTACAGAGCATTCCGCAAACATCCTTGACCTTGTTCTGACGTCGCATCCCGCAAACCTTGCATCTTTAATTTCCCTCCCAGAGATAAGCGATCACGTTGTACTGCATGCCACTTTTTCAAACCAACTACCACGGCCGAAACTTACCAAGAAGACAATCACACTGTACGATAAGGGAAACTACACTGCTATTAACAATGAACTATCCATATTCAGCGATTGGTATCTAACTAGTTTTTTTCAACGCCCCCTGGAAACTAACTGGTCCTTGTTCAAGTGTAAAATGCATGAGCTGAATAATAAGTACATTCCCACTACCACAATCACTGAACGGCCATCCTCACCTTGGTTCAATGCATCCCTCAAGCGACTTAACAACAAAAAAAAGCGTTTGTACCGTTCCGCTAAACAGTCGAACAGCGCCAGCGCTTGGAATAGATACCACAACGTGGCTAAATTATTCAGATCACTTGCAAAGAACTCCAAGCGTTCCTTTTTTTCTTCCACTTTGCCTAACATGTTACGCAATAATCCAAAGCATTTTTGGAAAGCCATTAATCCTAACCCGCAGCGCTCCTTAGCATTGCTTCACGAAAACGGTACCCCTATTCCTGAACATGCCGCCGCCCCATGTACTAAATTCCGTCTTCTGCTCTGTCTTTACTTCTGACTCAAATGATACGCTTCCAGACTGCCCTCCTTTTGATAACCCAGTTATGCCGGACATTGCTTTTGATCCTAACGGTATCATAAAATTAATAGATGCGTTGAAGCTTACTTCATCCGCTGGTACCGGTGGTATCAATTCTAAAATTCTAAAAAACACTAAGTTGTTAACCAGCGTTATCCTTTCGCACATATTTCAGCAATCACTTTCATGCGGTGTGGTGCCGAAAGACTGGAAGCTCGGCAAGATCATTCCTGTCCCAAAGAAAGGTCCAGCATCTTCTCCGAATAATTATCGTCCCATTTCCATCACTAGTGTATGCTCTAAATTAATGGAACATGTCATATATTCACATGTCATAAAATTTCTCAATATCGTTAAGTTCTTTCACCCCAGCCAGCATGGATTTCAAAAAGGTTTATCATGTGACACTCAACTTGCTCTCTTCATTAACGACCTTAGTTCCAGCATCGACGTTAACATACCCGTAGATGCCATTTTCCTTGATTTTGAGAAGGCTTTTGACAAAGTATCCCATCAAAGGTTATTTCTCAAGCTCTCGCGCCTTAACCTTAATAACCTGGTATTTAATTGGATATGCGAGTTCTTAACTAACCGCCAACAGTTCGTTTATGCTAATAACCATTGTTCCTCTCTTTCCACAGTGTCTTCAGGCGTACCTCAAGGTACTGTTCTTGGCCCTCTACTTTTCCTAATCTACATTAATGACCTGCCTAATAACATATCTTCTAACATCCGCCTTTTCGCCGACGACTGTGTAATTTACCGTCCTATCCGCAGTACTAACGACTCCACCACCTTACAATCAGATCTTTCTCTGGTGCAGTCATGGTGCGAAAAGTGGCTAATGTCTCTTAATATTCAGAAAACATGTGTCCTGTCCATTCACCTTCGCCCGGCTTACTCACCCGCTAAATACTCTATATTTAATTCTGAAATTACACCAGTTAGTTCATGTAAATACCTTGGCATTACCATAACTTCAAATCTCACCTGGTCATCCCATGCCATGAATATTATCAATGACGCTAACCATGTACTTGGCTATCTTCGATGAAACTTGCGACTCGCTCCGCCTTCCGTTAAACTTCTCACTTATCTAACACTTGTCCGCCCAAAACTGGAATACGCATGTGCCGTTTGGGATACCCATCAAATCAGTCTTACTAACACACTTGAATCGATCCAGAACCATGCAGCCAGATTTATTTACTCAGATTACTCCTGTCTAACCAGCGTAACCGAACTCAAATCTTGAGCAAATCTTGCTGACCTAGTGTCGCGGCGCAAATTTCACAGACTATGCCTTTTTCATCGCTTTTATCATTCCATACACCTAAACCAGGCTTTCATTCCTGCTCATCGCCTTTCATGTCGACAAAGCCATTCGAAAGCTGTTTATCCTGCTCGTGCGCATACTGCCGCACACCATTCTTCATTTTTTCTTCAGACATCTAGGGACTGGAATGATCTGCCTTTTGACGCCGTGCACCACTCCTGCACCACTCATTTCAAAGAAGCCATCGCACAAACCATCCTTCAGTGACTTGTTTACCCCCTCATGTAACGCCCTTAACGGGGCCTTTGAGGTATAATAAATAAATAAAAATGAATGTACATTGCGTTCCGCCCGCAAGGTCGTGGGATCGAAACCAGGCGCCGATAAGTATTATTTTTTTATATAGTGCAGGGGGAGGGTGGCACACGTGTTGTTGAGAGCGAGGAGGGTAGCGTGGTGCGGGAGAGGAGGAGTGGGGGAGAGGGCGCACCTGCGCGCTAAGCTGTTGCGGACGGACGGCGGACGCTACATGTGAGTTAAAGAAATGCTCTGCATTTAAAATTTTTAAAGCCTTATAAACTCCACTAGTGGGTTCAGTCATAAAGGAGGCTATGGTTCAGTATGGTGTCAAAGAAGCTTTTGACCATCATCATCATTACCCTCTTGTAGGTCACAAAAACAAAACAAAACAGACGAACATTTATTAAAAGGGATGGGTCAAGGCCACATGGGGAAGAGGAAGGAGGGAAGATGAAGACCTAAATAGTGTCCCAACATGAAGCAGTCCAGAACCAACCGCCAAAGTGCAGATAAAGTCTGTTTGATGCGGCCCTTCGGACGGATCCAGTCCTCGTAAGCGAGTACCCAGGCAGGCCGATGTGAATCCCGTGGCCCTACGAGACCTATGCAGTCCCATACAAGGTGATGGATGGTTGGCTTCAGGGACTGCCCACAGGCGTAGCAGACGTACGAAGGGTCGGATGGTGATGCCACCGCAGATGAAAGGTCTTCGGAAGCTGCTGCCGTGGAACTGCCGCTCCTCATTGTTCTATTCGAGGCGTGCCTCTACCTGGCGACGACGTCATCAGTTAAAGCGTATCCAGAGCGCGCACGGTTAAGGAAGACATGTGCAGCGCGGCTAAGCCCAGGAGGCACTGGGTCTGGGTTGATGGGCAGTGTTGAAAAGATCTCCTGTCGGCGGCGCTATTTGCGGCAGCGGCGTTCGCCATCGGGATCAAAGCAGAACTCCTCAGTGCGGGAGCCGTCAAGCTGCGGGCGGAAATTTCGACAAGCCTCGCTCGCCAGCTGATGGGCCCACTCACTACCGAGGGCTCTTGCGTGCCCTGGTGTCACGCGAACGGTCACAGTAATGCCAGTGGGCAGTCGCAACGTTGCACAGAAACGTTTAATGTTATGAGCGAGTGAGCGCCGTCTCGGTGGTCCAATGAGATAACGCAAAGCCTCTGCGCTGTCCGTAAATATGCTGATGCTTCGGTACGTTTGGGGATCAGCTGCCAGTAGGCGCACAGCCAGGTGGACCCCCTCGTCGATGGCGCGAAGCTCCAGCGCTGTGGCGGTAGGTGGTATGGTCATCTTGAAGGTGCGGGTTGTGTCTACGGCCGGTACGTGTGTAACGGCGGCGAGGGACGCCGTTTGTAAATGGCGCCGCCACAAAGCAGCCACGAAGACAGAAAGTGTTGCTGAGTCTTCTGTGTTCAAAGGAGGTGCGGTGACCGAGGGAACATGTCTATGCGATGGGTAAGGTCCTTGGTGACGTGGAGTGGGTGCTGGCCGTTGCTCAGTAATGAGCTCATCCTCCCAAGGTGGAATGTGCTTATGTATGGTTGGCACAGACGTGTAGGTCACATGAGCACGTGTGGCGCGCACATGGAAGAGCGTCTGTTCAAATGACCATTTGTGGTGCACGCTGAGAAGCAACTCTCTGTCGCGCAACGATGCGTGAACTAAAGAAAGAAAACATCCCCCTCGCGAGGGGTACGATCAAATGCAGAGCATTTCCGCGGGGGGCGAGCGTGGAAGTCGTATGGATTACGTATTGGTTGTTGTTGTTGTAATTGTTGTCTTCCAACGTAGACATTGTCGATGAAGTCGATGTGAAACGTGAAACGTGCCGTGAACCCTGAAGAATCCCCCTTCAAGCGTAAAGGGTTCGCGAGCCCGAACCTGCCCGACGAAGTAACGCCGATTCGCATGAGAACAAATCACCGGTTTTTTCCGGGAAAACCAAAACAGGAAAAAACAAACAGGGCAGGTTGGGAGGCAACAAAAAGAGAGCACAGCAAGCAAGCGCCGAAAGCGCGTAAAGAAAACATTGCGGTGGTTGAAACCCTGCTTGTCCAGAAAGGTACAGCATGGTGCTGTACACTCACGACGACGTCTTCAGTCACTTGTGCCGACGTCGGGTGAAGAGTGTCCGCCTCGGACGTTGGTTGCTCCTCGCGGTACGGGCGTCATGGTCGTGGCTCGCAGCCGCCCGCGGCCGCAGCTGCTCTCGCATGTCCCCCGGTGCGCACTGTCCAGCTGCTCCTGTGAGCGCCGCTTTTAAGCCACTCTGTTGGTTGTGCGCATGCTCCGTGTTCTGTTGTACTACACGTGTCTGTTGCGGCTCACTGTTCATCGCACACGCGCGCACGGGCACCATGACGCACTGACGCCACTATCAGTGTTCGTCCGGCACTCACTGCAGTGTAATCACCCTCCGCGGGCGCACGTAGGGGCTGCGTCCCTACATTCCCCCTCCCCCAAGACCGGACAACACGTTAGTTGTCCGAGAAGCGCTGGGGGGCTGCCGTTGAGGATGCCTTCTCCTGTGGGTTTGAAATGAGTGCCGGTGGAGGTCCTCCCGCCGAACCTTGTTGCTGCAACGTTGAGCGGATAGCGTATCCTGGAAGAACATTAGAAAGATTAGATTTCTTCTACAGAGAGTCGCACATAATATGCCTTAAGGTCGTCAATGCCTACGGGACCCGTATCCCACCCTCCGTGCAGGTTGCGAAGGTGCAGGTCGCGGCGTGCAGGTCAGCTGCGCGCGGCGTGCAGGCCGTGCAGGTCAGCCGAGATGTGCGCTTTGTTACCTTATAAGGACCTTCCCATCGGTCAGCCAGGGAAGCAGCAAACCCTTTTGCTGCATCGCTCAACGGATGCTTGCGGCGCAGTACCAGGCCACCCACGGAAAACTCGACCTGGCGCTGTCCCTTGTCGTACTGCTGGCGCTGTTCGAGGCGTGCCAAGTACAGGTGTTGCCTGGCTTCCTGGAGGGTCTCGTTCATGCTGCTGCGGAGATCCTGCGTATACTTAACGTAAGTGCGGCGAGGGTGCACCTCGACCTGGTCACTGAACGAGTGTTCGATAGGAAAGCACAGGTCGCGACCAAAAAGCATGACTGCTGGTGTGAACCCGGTAGAGCGATTGATCGTAGTCCGAGTGGCAAACGTCATTTCCGAGAGGTGAGCATCCCAGTCTTTGTGACGTTCAGTGAAGGCCACCAGCATCATCTTCAAGTTTCTGTTGACCCGTTCCGTAATGTTAGCTTGTGGATGGTACGGAGTAGTCTTCTTATGCACTACGCCCAGAACCGAACAAGTGTCCACGAAGTTCTTGCTGGTGAAGTACGTCGCAATGTCTGTTATGAGCTGTTCTGGAAAACCAAAGCGGGTGGAAGTGTCCAACAACTTCTCCCAGACCAAGTTACAATCAAGTCTACGTAATGCGTACAGCTCGACCCACTTGGAGAAATGATCTGTGACGACCAGAAGGTAGCGATTGCCCTTCACTGATCTTGGGTATGGACCCATCACGTCACACGCTGCGATTTGCCAAGGGAAGCGGCTCTCGACTGACTTCATGAGGCCAGGTGGTTTGCTGCCTCTTGGCTTGACAGTGTCGTGGTAATATTCCAGAAAAGACCTTCTGAGGCGCTTTGGTACGAATACCCGGAAGGGATACTCACCACTGTCGGTGTCTGCGCTTGGAATGTACCGCAGTAGCAAGCCGTCCTGGCTTTGGACGTAGCAGTCGTAGTCCGGGGCCCTCGCCGCCGTAGTATCGTCGTTCTCTGCGGCCGTAGTCGACTCCCGAATGCGCTTGCACTGCTCGTCGGCCTGCTGCGCTTCAAGCATCTCCTGGCGACTTACAAGGGTTCCCCAGGCTTCTCCAGGCGTTGTAACCGCGAAGACGTGGGGTTTTGGTTGCTGTTGTGCTGGTAGGGGTGCGCAAGACAAGGATTCCGCGGCTTTGTTGCTGGTGCCCTTCTTGTATTCCACTTTGTAGTGATACTTCTGCAGGTTTAGCGCCCAGCGTGCGAGGCGACCTGCAGGGTTCTGAAGCCGTGACAACCATGACAGTGCTTGGTGGTCAGTCTGTATCGTGAAATCTGCGCCATCCAAGTACATGTTAAACTTTTTGAGGGCGAACACTATGGCAAGATGCTCTTTTTCTGTAACTGAATAGTTCTGTTCGGCTGCTGAGAGAGTGCGGCTGGCCAATGCCAGAGGGTACAGTTCGCCGCTATGCTCCTGTAGCAAAACAGCCCCTATGCCGTACTCACTTGCATCGGTTTGGACAACAAAGGGGCGGTTGAGATCTGGCAACCACAGGCTTGTGGTGTCGGCGATGGCTGTTGATAGCGCCTGAAACGCCTGCTCCTCCAAAGCCGTCCAAGACCACTGGGCGCCCTTCCTTAGCAGCTGATAGAGGGGCCGTGTCCAAGTCCGCACAGTTCGGAATGAAGTGCCTGTAGAAGCCGACCATACCCAGGAAGTGCTGCAGACTTTTGACGTTCTCTGGTTTCGGGAACTGCAAGATCGCCTTGAGCTTCTCCTCGTTTGGCCGGACTGAACCTTGGTCCACAACGAAGCCCAGGAGCTCGATCCTGCTGGCAGCCAGTTGTACCTTGCGGGGGTTTACTGTGAGGCCTGCGTTTTGCATGCGCTCTAACACAGCCTGCAAATGAACAACGTGATCCTCAAGGTTGTCTGAATATACAACCACATCATCCATGTACGCCATCGCCTAGTTGAACTTCGCGTCCCCCAGCACGATGTCCATCACGCGCTGGAAAGTTGCTGGGGAATTTGACAAACCGAAAGGCAGCTTCACGAATTCAAACAACCCTCTGGTACAAGTGAACGCTGTTTTCTCGATATCCTTCTCCGCTACAGGGATCTGTAGGAAACCTCTACTACAGTCAAGTGTGGTAAAAACCTTTGCTGAACCTAGCGCATACATAACCGCATCGATGGATGGAAAGGGATATGAATCTCTCGTAGTTATCTCGTTTAGGCGTCTGTAGTCTACGCACATGCGGATACTACCATCTTTCTTATCCGCCAGCACAATCGGAAATGCCCAAGGGCTTTTTGATGGCCTCACCGCTCCTGTATTTATAATCTCCTGCAGGGCTCCGTCCAGCTGTGGTTGCTTGTGGACGCTCAAGGGCCTTGGGTTGAACCGTAGTGAACGCGCATCTCCCGTCTCGATGTGGTGCTCCAATATGTTCACTGTACTCGGAGCTTCCGTGAACATCGCTGCGAAGGGTTGTAGTACTGCTGCGAGCCGCGATTGTTCCTCCGGTGGTCCTGCGAACGACATCAAGGTTGTTCGCAAACCATTTTCAACCTCTCCGGCGGTGGTCTCCGCTGTCAGCAAATCTGACAGAGATTCTGGTGGTCTTGCTGCAAAGCTGTTCAGCGGTGTTCCTGGGCCGTAGTGGTAGTTCCCAGCCTTCACGTCAAGCACTAGCCCTGTCCTGGCCATAAAATCGCGGCCTAGAATGGCTGGACAGGAAAGACCGGGGAGGTACAAGAAACGTTGCCTGTGCTTGCGACCATCTGCGATTACCGTCAGCCTCACTGCCGATGTTATCGGCACGACCTGATCCGAAGCTGTTCTGATACTGGTGCTTACGTGCCGGAATTTGATCTTCCTCGGGGAGCACCATTCTCCGACAACGTCTCCAAACACAGAAACCGTTGCTCCAGTGTCCAGTAGGCCAGGTATAGTCAGGCCAGCTACCTTGGCTGTAATGAAAGGCGCATTGTCAACGTCTGCAGCCTGTCCGGCAAGGGCCAAGGGCCAACAGCTCACCGTGCGCTGATTGTTGCTCGCTGGAGGCCCTTCGTGTGCCTTTTGCACCATGTTCCCGCCTTCCATGTCGTCCATGTAGGGTGCGGCATGCTCGAAGGCAATTGGTGTGGAATTTCGGCTCTGCTCCTGCACCCTCCGTCTGCGCTGAGCTTTGGGCGGCCGTTTTGGCCGCTTTGGAGGCAGTGGGTCTTTGCACTGCTGCGTCTGCGGGTTTGTGCACTGCTGCCTGCCGCGATGCGGCGAGTCTCGCCGCAGTTTCGAGGGGCGTATCTCGATTGGTTGCGCGAGGGGGTCTGCACAGCGTGCCGCTGTGTGCTAGGATGACCAGAATACCAGTGCATTGTCGCGTGCGCCTGTCGGCTGCACTGTGTCCAGGCAAGGTGGCGCCTCCGAGCTCGCAGAGCTGAGTACGCGGTCTGGTGGAAAGCCGCTTGCCGCCTTTCCTTGTTTTTTGACTCGGGTGATTTGGAGACGAATTCCTTGCTGATGTCTGCACAGATGGATTTTCGATGGTTAGGAAATGTCTCCCAACTGCGAGGTACTTGCCTCTGGTCATTCCGGCCGAACGGGCACTCCCACGACGGCGCCTCACCGCCGGGGTGAGTCGGCGCTTGGAAACCATCTCCCATGGGGGCGCCGCACCGCTGGGGTGAGTCAGCGCTGCAACCATCCCCCACGGGGGCGCCGCACCGCTGGGGTGAGTCAGCGCTGCAACCACCTTTGCCATGAATGATCGCTGCTCGCTTGTGGTTTTTCTCCTGCGATTGCCGGTTGTCCGGCCCCGCGCCCATGAACAGCGCCGCCTTCCTTCCTCGTTGCGTTGTTCGCTTGGCTCGGGGCATCCGCTGTTTCATCCCTTGGGGTGTGCGGTAGGTGTACGCACACAAAGCCTCTAGGCATGCCTCTTTAGGCGGCGGCGGTTGGTAGGATTCCGTGGCCATCAGCGAAGCTTGTATGGCTGTGGCCTTCTTGGCGAGGTCTTCAAAGTCTGACAACCGCCGGGACCGCAAGTACGGCTGGAACCTGGGGTGGCACTGTCGGATGACCCGGAAAACTTTTTCCTCCTCGGGTGCTACCGGTTCAGCCCGCTGGTACAAGTCCTGCATATAACGCACTTATCCCCGAAGGCTTTCACCTTCTCCATGTGTCCGAGCGCGAAGTTCGTCTTTGATTCGGTACGCATATCCAGGTGGCAAAAAGTCCACCTTGAAGCGTTCCTTGAAGTCCGTCATGTCCTCGAATGGCTTCTGGTGACGTCTCCATACGCCAGCTTCCGCCCGCAAAGCAACTGGCAAGATCCTGCTAATCAGCACTCTATCTGAAATTTCCATGGCTTTGTCGCGACGGCGACAGAGAGAAGCGAAGACACACGTCTGCACGCTACAGCGCCGTGGACCCAAACTGGGGTCCCCGCTTTATTCCACGCTCGTGCCCAGCGCGCACCGCAAGCGCGTGGTCAGCACTCGCCACTCGTGGCTCAGCCCCAGCGTCATCGTTCCTGGAGCGTGCCCGTTTGCGGCAGCAAACGACGCAAGCTGCTGGGGCGCCGCCGCATAGCCCCCCCCTCTTCAGACGGAGTGTCGGCAAAACGGACAGTCTTTGCGCTGGGATGTTCACGGGTGGGGCTGCGAACGGAGGGGAGAGTGGTGGTGTTCAGGGTGGAGTGGTGGATGGTGGTGTCGAAGGCAGGTGGTTCGGCCTCGGTGAAAGCGGGCTTGAGGCGATCGATGGAAACGACAGTGTCGCGGCCGTTAACGCGAACTGTAAACGTCTTTTCGCCGCGTGAAATGACGAGATGAGGGCCGGTGTAGGGCGGTTGAAGTGGCCGGCGGGCACTGTCGACACGGATGAAAACGTATTGGCTGACAGAAAGACTTGGGTGAATAAAAGTGGGTTTTGTGGAACACGGCCGTGGCGGTTGGGGACGGATATAGCTGAAAAACCGGGTTAAATCCTGTACGTAGGATGGGCCAGGAGAGGAAGGGTTATCCTGAGGCCGTGGAGGGACCAGGAAGTCTGCCGGTAATCGCAAAGACCTGCTGTAGACCATTTGGGATGCGGCACAATCAAGATCATCTTTGATGACAGTGCGTAATCCTAGCAGCACAAGAGGAAGGTGAACTGCCCACTGCTCAGGTGATTCGTGAGCCATCAGCGAGGCCTTGAGCTGACGATGAAACCTCTCGACCATGCCGTTGGCTTGAGGATGATAGGCCGTTGTTTTTAGGTGAGTAACACCGAGTAGGCATGTCAAGCGGCGAAAGAGTGTGGACTCAAATTGGCGGCCACGGTCTGTGATAATCTCCGACGGCACGCCAAAACGGGCGATCCACGTCGACATAAGCGTGGAAGCAACAGTCTCAGCCGTAATATCGTCGATTGGAGAAGCCTCCGGCCAGCGGGTAAAACGGTCGATCACTGTCAAGATGTAGCGGCAGCCCTTAGATGGTGGTAGTGGGCCAACAAGGTCCATGTGAATTGTGGAGAACCTTGAGTCCGGTAGTGGAAAAGTAGCCAGAGGCGATGTGGTATGCCGAGAGACCTTGCATTGTTGGCAGGCGAGGCAGGAACGGGCCCAGGCGCGTACGTCAATATTCATGTCCGGCCAGACGTATCTCTCGGCAATCAAACGCCGTGAGGCACGAACTCCAGGATGAGAGAGACGGTGAATAGAGTTGAAGGCAATGCGCCTGAGAGACGCAGGAAGGTACGGCCGTCTGCGGCCTGAGACCGGGTCAATGTCGCAAACGATGCTGATTCCCGAATCAGGGCATAGAATGTCCTCGAGGTGCAGAGAGGAGCTGTTTGAAGAACGTAGAGTTCGGAGCTCCTCGTCATCGCTTTGGGCTTGGGCCAACTACTGAGAACTGAAAGCGGAGCGCTGTATGGCGGAAATACGGCTAAGGGCGTCAGCTGGAATGTTGTTAACTCCCTTGACATGCCGAATGTCCGTCGTAAACTCTGCAAGATAAGCCAAATGTCGCGTCTCTCGGGGAGAATATGTAGTCTTCGATGACTTGAAGGCGTTCGTAAGAGGGTTGTGATCGGTGAAAATCACGAAGCTGCGGCCTTCGAGGAAAAAACGGAAATGCTTCACAGCGAGGTATGCCGCCAGGAGTTCCCGTCCGAAAGTGCTGTACCGTTGCTCAGTGGGAGAAAGCTTCTTCGAAAAGAAACCGAGCGGGTGCCAGCTGCCGCGGATGTGCTGCTGAAGTACACCTCCAATCGCACAGTGGGAAGCATCTGCCATCAGGCTTGTGGGAGCGTTGTGGCGCGGGTGCACGAGGAGGGTAGAAGAGGCCAGGCGCTCCTTGGTGGTAGTGAATGCGCGATCAGCAGCTTCAGACCATTCAAGACTGCACTCGGGAGACTTGGAAGTTTGAAGGAAAGTTTCGAGAGGTTGAACAATGGCCGCACAGTCAGGGATGAACCGTCGGTAATAATTCACCAGCCCTAGGAAACGGCGAAGTTGGCGCAAGGACTCAGGTCGGGGAAAGTCGATTATGGCCTTCACTTTGTCTGGCAGAGGGCGAATTCCATTGCAGTCAAAGAAATGATCGAGAAACTGCAACGACGGCAACCCGAACGCACACTTTTCGCTATTAAGGATGAGGCCATGCTCTGCTAGGCGTTTGAAAACTATCCGCAGATGGTGCAGGTGCTCAGATAGCGATGAACTGGCGACAAGAACGTCATCTATGTAGGCGAAAACAAAAGGTAGGCCACGGAGGACGACGTCTATGAAGCGCTGAAAAGTCTGAGCTGCGTTGCGCAACCCCAAAGGCATCCGAGTGAATTCAAAGAGGCCAAACGGTGTAATGATGGCAGTTTTCTTGACGTCATCCGGGGCTACGGGGATTTGGTGGTAGGCTTTTTGGAGGTCAAGCTTTGAAATTATGGTACATCCACTGAGGTTATTGGTGAAGTCCTGTATATTAGGTAGGGGGTACCTGTCGGGTACCGTGGCCACGTTCAAGGAGCGGTAATCACCACAGGGTCGCCAGTCTCCTGATTTCTTCGGGACCATGTGTAACGACGAGGACCAGTTGCTCGATGACGGGCGAGCAATGCCGATTTCAACCATGTGGTGAAATTCCTGTTCCGCGATATTATGTTTCTCTGGAGCCAGTCGACGCGCCACGGCGTGCGTAGGTGGACCGGTGGTGATGATCTGATGAACGACGCAATGCTTCACTGGCTTTGTCCAGTCTGGAGGGGCAGTCAGGGAAGGAAACTCGTTCAGCAATTCCCGGTACGGAGAAGGCAGGTCACAAAGAAGCGTAAATGCGAACGGATGGACTGGAGACGATTTGCCGATGACAGAAAGGCCGGTTTTGGCGTCCAGGATTCTTTTTCGGGCCATGTCAACCAGGAGGCCGAAGTGCGAAAGGAAATCGGCTCCTAGAATGGCGTGACTCACGTTGGCCACGAGGAAAATCCAGCGAAACGCACGGCGTAGGCCGATGTTTACCATCAGGGATTTTTTTCGGTACACGGGAATGCTGGACTTGTTAATAGCTTGGAGATGGCACAGTGGTGCTTGAGTGCGGTCACAGGAATTAGCGGGGAGCACACTCACTTCAGCACCAGTGTCAACTAGGAAACGTTGACCACTGGTTGCATCTGTGATGTAGAAGAGGCGACTGTCGCTGGCTTGGGAATCGGTCGCCGCCGCTAACGATCCCCCGTCCCGTTTCCCGGCCAGCCGCAAGGACGGGTGCAACGTCGCGCCGCTGCACTGAAGCGGCGATGGTACCAGCACAATGAATCAGGGGGCTGAGGTGGCTGGCGCGTTGTGCCTTCCTGGCGAAATACTTGCAGAGACGGGGTACGGCGAGAAGGGCAAAACCGGCGAGCTCGAGGGTTGCGAGGCGGCGGCGAGCTGTAACCAGCCGAGGAGAGTCGTGGGATCGAAACCTGGCGCCGGTAAGTAGTATCTTTTTATATAGTGTAGGGGGAGCGATGCCGACTACGGATGTCAACGCGGGTGACATCGTGAGTTACTGAAATGCTCTGCATTTAAAAAATACTACTTACTGGCGCGAGGTTTCGAACCCACGACCCTGCGGGCGGAACGCAAGGTACATGGTGCTCTACCCACTGCGCCGCAAAGCCGACACAGAATGGAAGGTTACGAATACGCCTTATATCCTTGACTCGTTCAACCGTCGGCCACAGGTGCGCCCTCTCCCCCGCGTCCTCCTCGTCATCTCTCCGCTGGCAACGCCCTCTCTCGCCCTGTTCGGTTCGGGCGCACAACAGGTGGAGACGTGCGCAACACCCTCTCTCGCCGCGTTGGGTTCGCGCTGAGGAACAGCCGGTTCGCGCGCAAGAACAGGTGGGGGCGCTCGCATCGCGCTCTCTCGCCGCGGTTGGTTCGCGCTTAAACCACATATGTCGTTCGCGCGTGCTCCGGTGGCTAACATATGTGGCGTGATCGTGACGTCAACATCACGCGTTCGTGTGGTGGCGCGATTTCGGCGCTATAACACTCTCTCGCGAGGGCCATTGGATTGGATTCGATTGGATTGGCTTGGATTGGATTTGGATTGGATTACATTAAAGTGGATTGTGTTGCGTCATAGCCGCGCCACGTTGCGTCATAGCCGCTCCACGTTGCGTCATAGCCGCGGCAGGGGGTTCACGGCACGCTTCACGTTTCATCATCGACTTCATCGGCAATGTCTACGCTCGAAGACAACAATTATAACAACAACAACCAATACGTAATCCATACGACTTGCGGGCGCGCCCCCCGCGGAAATGCTCTGCATTTAATCGTGCCCCTCGCGAGGGGGATGTTTTGTTTCTTTAGTTCACGCATCGTTGCGCGACAGAGAGTTGCTCCTCAGCGTGCACCACAAATGGCTCATTTCAACAGACGCTCTTCTATGTGCGGGACACTCATGCTCATTTGACCTACACGTCTGTGCCAACCATACATAAGCACATTCCACCTTGGGAGGATGAGCTCATTACTGAGCAACGGCCAGCACCCACTACACGTCACCAAGGAACTTACCCATCGCATAGACATGTTCCTTTGGTCACCGCACTTCCTTTGAACACAGAAGACTCAGCAACACTTTCTGTCTTCGTGGCTGCTTTGTGGCGGCGCCATTTACAAACGGCGTCCCTCGCCGCCGTTACACACGTACCGGCCGTAGACACAACCCGCACCTTCAAGATGACCATACAACCTACCGCCACAGCGCTGGAGCTTCGCGCCATCGACGAGGGGGTCCACCTGGCTGTGCGCCTACTGGCAGCTGATCCCCAAACGTACCGAAGCATCAGCATATTTACGGACAGCGCAGAGGCTTTGCGTTATCTCATTGGACCACCGAGACGGCGCTCACTCGCTCATAACATTAAACGTTCCTGTGCAACGTTGCGACTGCCCACTGGCATTACTGTGACCGTTCGCCTGACACCTGGGCATGCAAGAGCCCTCGGTAGTGAGTGGGCCCATCAGCTGGCGAGCGAGGCTTGTCGAAATGTCCGCCCGCAGCTTGACGGCTCCCGCACTGAGGAGTTCTGCTTTGATCCCGATGGCGAACGCCGCCTCCGCAAACAGCGCCGCCGACAGGAGATCTTTTCAACAGTGCCCATCAACCCGGACCCAGTGCCTCCTGGGCTTAGCCGCGCTGCACATGTCTTCCTTAACCGTGCGCGCTCTGGATACGCTTTAACTGATGACGTCGTCGCAAGGTGGAGGCACGCCTCGAATAGAACAATGAGGAGCGGCAATTCCACGGCAGCAGCTTCAGAAGACCTTTCATCTGCGGTGGCATCACCATCCGACCCTTCGTACGCCTGCTACGCATGTGGGCAGTCACTGAAGCCAACCATCCATCACCTTGTATGGGACTGCATAGGTCTTGTAGGGCCACGGAAGACACACCGGCCTGCCTGGGTACTCGCTTACGTGGACTGGATCCGTCAGAAGGGCCGCATCAAACAGACTTTATCCGCACTTTGGTGGTTCGTTCTGGACTCCTCCATGTTGGGACACTATTGAGGTCTTCATCTTCCCTCCCTCCTCTTCCCCATGTGGCCTTGAGCCATCCCTTTTAATAAATGTTCGTTTGTTTTGTTTTGTTTTTGTGACCTACAAGAGGGTAATGATGAAGATGGTCAAAAGCTTCTTTGACACCATACTGAACCATAGCCTCCTTTATGATTGAACCCACTGGTGGAGTTTATAAGGCTTTAAAAATTTTAAATGCAGAGCATTTCTTTAACTCACATGTAGCGTCCGCCGTCCGTCCGCAACAGCTCAGCGCGCAGGTGCGCCCTCTTCCCCACTCCTCCTCTCCCGCATCACGCTACCCTCCTCGCTCTCAACAACAGGTCCGCACCGCTCCCCCTACACTATATAAAAAAATAATACTTATCGGCGCCTGGTTTCGATCCCACGACCCTGCGGGCGGATCGCAATGTACATGGGGCTCTTCCCACTGCGCCACAAAACTGACACAGAATCAAAGGCTACGAACGCGACTTATATCCTTGACTCATTCAAACAACGTCATGAAGCTGCTGATACAATGCATTCACTACCACCAACTCCCCAAACACTAAACGTTAACGCAATACACCCACCCCCTATGCGACGCATTTACTCGAGTCCCCCTCGCGGGGAGATGTGCCCATTTTTTTTGTTTCGTGGCGCGCACTCACTCACTCACGGTGCCAGGCTTGCAGCTTTTCCACAAGAGTGGTTTCCGGCTCACGTTTCTCCCGCCCAGTTCCTCCAGCAATTTTTGGACGATTATCTGTACCCTAGAACAATTTTAGGGGCAAAGCACCTTTGGTCGCGCCTGTTCCCTCCGCCGTTTTGCGGCGTTAACACCCCCACTGCGCACGCGCGTCCTCCTCGCGCTCCTCTCCTCTCCTCCGCGGCATTCCTCCTCTCCTCTCTGACGCTCCATTCCTCTCCGGCATATCCCCTCTCCTCTCCGATCTTTTCCCCTCTCCTGGTTTTCGCAACGAATGGCAACACCTGCGGCTCCGCGCGCTATAATGCGTAGCAGCTTAGGGTTAGGGGCGCGACGGTAGCCGCGAAATACTCCGCTGGTTGACCTCATGGCTTCTTCGCATACTATTCAGGGTTCCCCTACGGGAAGATGGTGATATTTTTTGAAACAACGCATCTCATGCCCGCCCCTCTGACCTTCCCGCGTCTGGCCGGCGTTGTCCTAACAGCTGCGCCTCTCCTCCTCTCCCTTCTCTGATAGCGAACACTCTCTCCCAAACCACTGCGGGTTGGCGCAGCGCGCTCTCACTCCATTGCTATGCGCTGGTGGGTGGCGCTGCGCTCGTTGCTGCGCGCTGCACATGTGCAGTACTCTCTCTCTCCACGCTCTCATCTCCTTCGGGCACTGTGAATATAAAGCGGGATGGCGCGCTCCGACGGTCTCAGTCGACGGTCGTCCGCGTTACGCTTGCACTCTCGCAGTACTCGACGATTGCTTGATGCACTCGTCGAGCCCCTAACTGTGCACTTTACGGACCACAACGCACTCATTCTCGTCTGCAATAAAGACCGTACATCAGCATACGTGTACTGCACGTGCATTGAATGGTGAAAATGGAAAATTACGCCTACCTCCCCTTCGCGTGAGAATCCCTGTATAAGCGTAATCAATACGATGGAAAACGCCAATGGGACCCCCCATGATGTGCGTTGCATCACACCAGGGTTCCCGCGAGGGGAGGTGGGCGTAATTTTTTTTGTGACTCACGCGTCCCGAGAAGCGTAGGTTAGAGACTGCCGCCTTGAAGGGTGCACAACTAATTGACGATATATCTGCCCCGTTACCCTAAACTTCTCAGATTCTGCATGACTGAGAAGCACATTCAAAGATTCCCGATGGAGCGAAGAGAATCGTGAAAACAAATTTGGACTTGATTTGAACCCCTGCCAACGGAATAATATTCGAGCTCTCATTCTTTAAACTACAGCAGGCCATCGTCCTTATTTTACTAAAGGTGCACGTATACAGTTATTATGGCATTTGATATATAAACCTGCAAAGGGCAGCTAAATGATTAAAAGAATAATTTTCGCTTTGTTAAATAAATAAGAAAAGGGCACCTCAACTACCACGGCATATTTTTGTGGTTGACACAAGGGATGTAGTCCAAAACGTTCAGTCTTTGTGATAGATGAAGATAACGACATACATCGATATCGTTCCGTTCATTCGTTCCCTACCAGCTCCCCGAGGTCCGGTTAGTGTGGGTCCCTGGCCACGAAGGAATAATCAGCAATGAACTGGCAGACCCAATTAGGCAATTTGACTTTTGGTGGTCCTGTTGTTGTGGGTTGTCCAATTGACAGTGTTCTGTTGGGGGCGAGGTTGAGGCGTTTTCAAATTTAACAAATTATAGGGCAGGCTTCCCTTCGTGTATGCTTTGACTATATTCACCTCTTTCACTTCATCTTCATCATCATCATCACCACCAGCCTATCTACGCCCACTGCAGGGCAAAGGCCTCTCCCATTATTCTCCAATTATCTCGGTCCTGGGCCAACTGTGACCAATTTATCCCCGCAAACTTCTTGATCTCATCTGCCCATCTAACTTCCTGCCGCCCCCTGCAACGCTTGCCTTTTCTAGGGATCCACTCTGTTCCCCTAATGACCAGCGGTTATCTTGCCTTCGCATTACATGCCCTGCCCACGTCCATTTCTTCTTCTTAATTTCTACTAACATGTCTTTAATACCAGTTTGCTCCCTGACCCACTCCGCTCTCTTCTTGTCCCTTAATATTACAGCTATCATTTTCCGCTCCATTGCCCGCTGAGTCGTTCTCAATTTAAGTTGAACCCTCTTAGTGAGCCTCCACGTTTCTGCCCCGTAGGTGAGTACCGGTAAGATGCAGCTGTCATACACTTTCTTCTTCAGCGACAATGGTAGGCCGCTACTCATTATCTGAGAATGCCTGCCATAGGCACCCGACCCCATTCTGATCCTTCCAATTATCTCTGCCTCATGGTTGGGATCTGGGGTCACAACTTGGCCTAAGTAGATATATTCGCTTACCACTTCCACTGCCTCGCCACCTATCTCAAACTGCTGTGCTGTCCCGAGGTTATTGATCATTACTTTAGTTTTCTGCATATTAATTTTCAGGCCCATGGTTCTACTTTGTTCGCCCAGTGCGGAAAGCATGCTTTGCAATTCGTCCCCCGAGTTACTTAGCAAGTGAATGCCATCAGCAAATCTGAGGTTACTTAGGTATTCTCCATTAACCCTTACTCCCACCTGTTCTGAATACTTGTAAGCATGCTGTGAATAACATTGGAGAGATTGTGTCTCCTTGTCTGACACCCTTCCTTATTGGTATTTTACTGCTCTCCCTATGGAGAATGATGGTAGCTGTAGACCCATTGTAGATATCCTCTAGTATTCTTACGTAATGCTCATCTAACCCCTGGTTCCGTAATGCCTTGCTAGGGTTTCGACCGAGTCAAATGCTTTCTCATAATCTATGAAGGCTATATATAGGGGTTCAGTATACTCAGCGCACTTTTCTATCACCTGATTGATCGTGTGAATATGGTCCATTGTTGAATAACCTTTACGGAACCCTGCCTGTTCTTTAGGTTGACTGAAATCTAAGGTTGCAGAGATTCGGTTAGCGATTACCTTGGCAAATACCTTGTAGACGACCGACAGTAAGCTGATTGGCCTGTAATTTTTCAAGTCCTTCATGTCGCCTCTCTCACTTATGGAAGCCTAAATACTCCGAATCTCGTAAATGCGTGATGGAAATCAGAAAATTTCGATGCGGTATTCGCCCTTTATATTTTTATCTACACAAATTTGGTCAGGCTTTATTTACTGAATGTCCTTTGTGCAAGGTCCCGGAAACTAAAGAACAATTTGTTGTAAATTGCAGCAGCATTTTCTTGATGTGACGCGCGCACATTTAATAAACGTTTATTCTGCATAACCTGCCGTTATCTTCCATGGTTGTTCTTCCCATGGAGCTTCGGCCCTAGAAGTTTGCCACAGAGATGGTATGCTCGCCTTTCACTCCTTTGTAGCGATGACAAACCGGCGGCCCTACTAGACAGCTATTTATTCGTTCGTGATTTTTTTTCCTGAATGTTCGGTTAGATGCACATTTCTTTTCCTTGCCTACATACTTGTCTCCTATATTATTCTTTTTTTCTAAAATACACTGGGTCACAGCGTAATCATTAAAGGCAGCCTCTTGGCCAATTCCCAGCGTTAGTATGCACCATGATTCAAGGGTCCAATTAACCAACCAACCAACCAACCAAATCCAACCTACTGACCATCACGACGGTAGCATTCAGGACACACAATTGCACCAAGAAAACAGTTTTTTATGTCAGGGGCGTTTCTACTGCGATATTTCATTGTTTCACCTATGCAGCAGCCGCAAAACATAACCACCAACTGAAAAACATCTCAGAAGATGAAAGGGAATTCGACAATGGCACACCGGGAGCCAGAAGCCCCTTCCCTGCAGTTAAACACCACCAGCCGACGTCATGTTTTTCTGAGAAAATGAAATGCTAGGCTTTGATGGTGAATATTCTTGTGTTTGAAAAACGTTTATTTGAACAAGCGATACCGTGAGCTGAACACCGTGAAATGAATTTTATTGATTTTGGAATTAGTACGTGTCCGCAGTCAACAAGTGTGTCTCTGGGATGCATTTCCCACGTGAAAAGTGATTCATAGGCAACCATTACCAGGGGAAGTACATTATTGAAATAACCAATGGGTGTTTTACGGGCATCCTTTGTTGGCGTTATTTCTTGTGTGCTTTCGGGCATGGCAAATATTTGTATTGGCATTACGCAAGATCGGTTCAACAAAACCCACTATTGTTAGCGCCAGTTGTCCGCTTGCTTTTCTAAGGAAATAAAAAGCTTGTTTAATGCGACGAAGTTTTTGATGACGGGATACAGACGGCATGACGGGATCAATATCTGCATTTTCATCTGAATATTGAGAGACGACAGTTGGCGTGGCCTTTTATTTCAACACTCTGGCCAAGGAAGAAGAACAGTTGGTGATGATGATCATTTGCAGAAGATGATGATGCCGAGCCCATCGAGGCTAGCACTGATGAGAGTGTGTGATTATGGAGAAGCGCCGGTAACATAACACAAAGTACTGGGAGCGTAGTCACAGGGTCTCACATAATTTCCCCTCCGCGAGCGGAAGCGGCCTCCTGACCGCGAGTCAGTCGGTTGTACGGCGCTTGAATGGTTTCAGCCGAGATGCATGGACGATTTCAGTACCACGATGTTGGCGGTCTGTAGGCGGAGTTAGCGACGTGAGGCTGTAATTGACAGGATGAGTATCTTCTAAGATTTGATCTGGGCCACGAAAACGATGGAGGAACTTCTCGCACAGTCCAGGGACGCGAAGGGGTGTCCATCATCATCATCCTAATCATCATCACCAGCCTATCTACGCCCACTGCAGGGCAAAGACCTCTCCCATTATTCTCCAATTACCTCGGTCCTGTGCCAACTGTGACCAATTTATCCCCGCAAACGTCTTGATCTCATCTGCGCATCTAACTTTCTGCCGCCCCCTGCAACGCTTGCCTTCTCTAGGGATCCACTCTGTTACCCTTAATGACCAGCGGTTATCTTGCCTTCGCATTACATGCCCTGCCTACGTCCATTTCTTCTTCTTAATTTGTACTAATATATCTTTAACACCAGTTGGCTCCATGACCCACTCCGCTCTCTTCTTGTCCCTTAATGTTACACCTATCATTTTCCGCTCCATTGCCCTCTCAGTCGTTCTCAATTTAAGTTGAACCCTCTTAGTGAGCCTCCAAGTTTCTGCCCCGTAGGTGAGTACCGGTAAGATGCAGCTGTCATACACTTTCTTCTTCAGCGACAATGGTAGGCTGCTATTCATTATCTGAGAATGCCTGCCATATGCACCCCACCCCATTCTGATCCTTCTAATTATTTCTGCCTCATGGTTGGGATCTGGGGTCACAACTTGGCCTAAGTATATATATTCGCTTACCACTTCCACTGCCTCGCCATATATCTCAAACTGCTGCGCTGTCCCGAGGTTATTGATTATTACTTTAGTTTTCTGCATAATTATTTTCAGGCCCACGGTTCTACTCTGTTCGCCCAGTGCGGAAAGCATGCTTTGCAATTCGTCCCCCGATTTACTTAGCAAGGCCATGTCATCAGCAAATCTGAGGTTACTGAGGTATTCTGTATTAACCCTTACTCCCACCTGTTTCCAATCTAACGTTCTGAATACTTCTTGTAAGCATGCTGTGAATAACATTGGAGAGATTGTGTCTCCTTGTCTGACACCCTTCCTTATAGGTATTTTACTGCTCTCCCTATGGAGGATGATGGTAGCTGTAGACCCAATATAGATATCCTCTAGTATTCTTACATAATGTTCATCTACCCCCTGGTTCCGTAATGCCTGAATGACTGCTAGGGTTTCGATCGAGTCAAATGCTTTCTCATAATCTATGAAGGCTATATATAGGGGTTCAGTATACTCAGCGCACTTCTCTATCACCTGATTGATCGTGTGAATATGGTCCATTGTTGAATAACCTTTACGGAACCCTGCTTGTTCTTTAGGTTGACTGAAATCTAAGGTTGCAGAGATTCGGTTAGCGATTACCTTGGTAAATACCTTGTAGACGACTGACAGTAAGCTGATCGGCCTGTAATTTTTCAAGTCCTTCATGTCGCCTTTCTTATGGATTAGGATGATGTTCGCGTTCTTCCAAGATTCCGGTACCATTGCGGTAATTAGGCATTGGGTATGCAGGTTTGCCAGTTTTTCAAGTACAATTTCTCCGCCATCCTTCAAGAGGTCTGCTGTTATCTGATCCTCACCAGGTGCTTTGCCCCCTATCATTTCTTTCAAAGCCTTCCTTACTTCTTCGGTCGTTACTGGTGGGATGTCTATCTCTTCTGAGCTACTGTCTCGTTCGGCATTATCCTGTATGTCCCGGCTACTGTACAGATCCCTATAGAACTCCTCGGCCATTGTGACTATTTTATCCCTATTTGTGATGACATCGCCTTGCTTATCCTTAAGTGCATACATCTGATTTTTCCCCACGCCAAGACGTCTCTTCACCGCTTTCAGGCTACCTCCGTTCTTTACAGCGTATTCGATGCTCTCCATATTATACTTCCGTATGTCAGCTGTCTTGCGCTTATTGATTAACTTCGAGAGCTCAGCTAGTTCTCAGGTGTCCATAGCAGTACTTAATCCCATGGCCGGAACCGCGCAGAGCGATGGTTCACGTCGTAGTGGGTTTTCCGTTCGTGCTTCTGAATTTCCGTTCGACGTCGCGCGAGGTCTCGGCTGTTGGCGAGCCCCGAAACGTACTGCTCATGAGATGGTGCATCACAGGCGGCAAGAGCGTAGAAAAAATTTAATTCAAAAGTAATCGATGGGGAGCGGCCAAAGACGAGAGAGAATGGTGAATAACCGGTAGTCTTTTGCTTTGCGGAGTTGTAAGCGAAGGTTAGAAAGGGTAGGATAACGTTCCAGTTGCAATGATCAGGACTAATGTACATGGATAGCCTGTCCGACAGTGTCCGATGAAATCGTTCGGTCAGACCGTTCGTCTGAGGATGGTAGCTGGACGTTGTTTTGTGCGCCGTGTTCGAATCACGCAGAAGCTCTTCAACAACGGTATAGAGAAAAACCCTGCCTTGGTCACTCAGAAGGACAGGTGGTGCTCCGTGACGCAAAGTAATGTTGTGCATGCTGAAGTCTACCACTTCCGCCGTGGTGCCAGAACGAATGGGAGCAGTTTCGGCGTACCTAGTCAAATATTCGACGGCCATAACTATCCGTCGGTATCCACGGTGGGCTGCAGTTAGCGATCCATACAAGTCGATGCCCACGCTCTCAAAGGGAGGCCAAGGACAAGGAAGAGGCTCCAGTAGTACGGTCGGAGGAGTAGTGGAACGTTTGCGGTGCTGGCAAGAGGCGCACGAGCGGAAATACTTGGCCAAAGCTGTAGAGAGACCGGGCCAAAAGTAGCGGCTATGTATTCGCTCGTATGTTTTCGCGAAGCCAAGGTGCCCAGCGGTTGCCGCATCATCATATTCTTCGAGGATACGACGTCAAAGTGGACCAGGTACTACAGGGACCCATATGTTGCCATTAGGGTGGTAATTTTGGCGGTGAAGGACATCATGCAGGAGTTGAAACTTGGCCAGTTGATGACGCGCACGGCTGCTCGGAGGTGGAATTAGGACGAGTGGATTTCAGAAAGCAATTATAAGGACTCTGGTGACTAAGGGAATTGAATGAAACTTCATTATTTTCATTGAACTACTGGTTGTTGCGCTTATTCCTTGGGAAAGCTCTTGCTTGATTGAGTGAGGGCAAAAAGAGGAAGTTTGTGCCTTTCAACCTTCCAGGTAACGTTTTATGCGTAGAAAGGGGAGGTTCGCTATTGAAGTTTTGGCGTGCCTAAGAAAATAAAGAGCTCTCTCAAGAATTACGTTAAAAATAAGACACTAAAGGTACCTTGAAGGCGTATTCTACTTTCGTACAGTAGCATCCTACACAGAGTAGTGTAATGTTCTTACAGTGCGCGAGTGCGCTTGGGTTTGTGTGTGAATTTTCGTGAACAAATTGGACGCAGATTACACTACGACTATCACCTCGCCCCTATAGGCGGCACAAGACATGGCGCAGCCGTCTCGGGAAATAAAGATGGGAGAGAGACAGAGAAGAAGAAACCTTTAATGAAAGCTCAAGATATCAGAAACGATGGGCATTTTGCTTTACGGCACTTCGAAACGAAATTAGCCTTCGCACAGGCAAAACCACACACAAGAAAAGTTGTTGACACTTCATGAAACAAAAAATGTTCAAGGGAAAAACTCTTCTACTAACGCCCATTCCGTGACGACCCGTCGGAGGAAAGAAAAACCATACAATAATTGTAAACGCTCGGTTTTTCTATTTTCCAGGGGGTCGCGATGGTGTACAGAGCGGAAAAAATTTGATGTTCAAGGAATTCAGAACGTTCCTACGCTCGTTGGCCCAAACGAAAAAAAATTAGGTCGAATCCACGCTGTGGAGGTGATTGGAAATCAAAGCTTTAAATGACACCCACAACAATTGCCCCTGTGACAACACTTGATTTGACACACGTGGATCTACAAAGAGTGAAACAAGAGATTCTGCCAGTCGTTACGTGGAATTCGCAGGGGTGGCGTCCGGAAAGCAGCAGCGTCGACCACGGCCGGGTTAGAGCGCCGGATGCCACCGCTGAAGCACAGCCGTGCGTCGGCAGAAAGAAAACGGAGAGGAGCTTCTTTCAATGTACGAGACAGCGGGAACTAGCCATCCTGATGTGCTAGCTCGGGAATACACCACCGTGCGACACAAGCACCGACACCGAAACGATTCGGCATGTGATCGTTGGGATTCCCATTTATGCGGATTAAGACTAGCTAGTTTAGTAAGTTTGAGATTTGCGAGAGAGCTGAGGGAACTTTTATAACCGCTATTTATCAGAAACAGTTGCTCCTTTTGCCTTGTTATACTTAAAATGCAAACGAATTGGTATTCACAGATGTAGAAAAAGTACCATTCGTGGCAAGCAGTGCGCAAAACGTAGGGTTTTTCTAGCTGCCAGGTGCATGTGTGTGGTCACTACATTTTTGTTTTCTCACCCTGCAAAGTAATCTTTAACGTATCTTTGCCGTACGGCCACTTAATTCCGTCGGGTCCGGGTTACCCAGTAAGTGCTATCGAATAAGTTTTTCTAGCCGTGCGAAGGACGCGCACAATGGACGCGCACAATGGAAGGTGCTCGGAAACAGATTGAAAACAACCGTCGCTAAAGAAGACGACATAGCCGTGCCGGTGTCGCCGCCGCCGGCGAGCAGGCACCTTCGCGCGGGGAACTCTGGGTAAATTCGCCGCGCCATCTACAGTGTGCTCCGTGAGAGAAACCCTCCGCCACCCCCCAGCCCCCCGCTCCGCCTACGCCGCGTTGGGAGTTTATACTCCCGCACGCCGCGAAAGAACCGTTGGCTGTTGGAGGTAGAAAGCTTTGCTTTAAAATATAAGGTTCTGCGAAGCGCACATTCCGTGAAAAACAGTGTTAATACGGGCGTTTTGGTACATACTTAGTTCTATAGATAGCAGCGCTAGTACAGAATACAGAGGAGGGGACAAGAGACTGGGCGCACCTCAGGTTTGTGTATAGCATAACGACCGCAACAATGGAGTAGGGGTAATCTCGAAGACTTCGTGGAATCGGGGCGCGAAACATTACGAGATGTATTATAATTTTTCTTTGGGTTATTTATCTGTAGGTATAATTGTCGAACGGTTTCTCTCCAAAACTGAAGCGATTGTCAACACGTTAAAAACAATCAATATAATTGCGGCCTTGAGAGAATTAGGAAGCGAGTTTTATATTACAGTGATCTTCCGCCGTGCAATTCACCAACTCGCAATGCGCAATCTTGAAAAAGCCACACTTTAAAACACACAACAACATCGCGGACGATAAGGCCATTTTTTGCCCTTCTATTCGGAGGGAGCGGGATGAATATATATGTGGCAACACGCGCTGCGCATTAGAACAGTTCGAAACGTTGCAACAAACAATGTCTAAAAACGGTGTTTGACGTCTTTTGAGGGAACCCATGCAGCTAAAAATGGCACCGAACAATCTCCAGCACGGGTCCAAACGAGCTTAGGATTGACCTGACAGGCGGTAATGGCTTTCGCTAAGTTCAACTTTAATTGGGGGTTTTACGAAGCAGCTGAACTTGGCCAGAAAAAGGCAGAAGCTATTTAAAGAAATTAAAGAGGCAACACAGGAGTCTCGGATTTTTTCACTAACATCGAACACTCTCAGTTCAGCACAGGCGACTCCCGTTAATACCAAGTCCACGGGGATCGAAAAAAACATCTAATTAACCTAACTCACAACTAAAGAGAAAACCCAATAACAGCATTGTTACTAGGCCGCAACAGCCTTCTTGATTTCACTGATAATGTCGACATCCATCCTCAAGCCGAGCGTACGACTCAGCTTGCTTTGACAGCTGAGTCGTATCTCTAAAATCGAAGCCTAAAGCGTTCTCCAAAGAAAAGCTTCTAGTACGACGTTGTTTGCACAATAAAAAGTCGAGAACATTAAAACAGAGAGATGCGTACGTTGGCGCGAGTCTCAACTGCCCTGCTGCTTTATCAAATCTACGCTGACTCGGTTGCGTAGGCGCCGACATCAATGCAGAACACTACACTGTTTTTGCACTTGAAAGTTTGCAATATCGCCGAGAAAAGACGGCACCTCGACGCTTTTACTTCAAAATAACTTAAAATTGGCCGATGTAAGGGGCCTTGGCTTCGAATTGTCGAGAATTTTTTCCATTCGATTGCATGTGAAATTGCTCGGACAATCCCGTCACCTCCAATTAAACGAAAATTCCAATTGTGCGACTTGGAATTATCGAGAGTCGACAGTAATGGCAAACGTAGTTATTGCGAAAGAGATTGTCCAAATAAGCAGATAATATATATGTTGGAGTTTGTATATGTGGGTAGATTCATCACGCGACCTTTTTACTGCGACTAGATTGTCCCTTGTACGGTTAACTGCATCTAGGAATTAGTCATGAGGAAAAGTCTCGTAAGCAGTTATTTTGAGAAAGTCTGCAGGGAAATTTATGCCTTGAATAAGGGCGTACAGCACCCTGCAGGGCCGTTTATATCGGTGAAAGAAACAATGTTTTTTATTCGAACACAAAAGTCTGCTTACATGCATTGAATGGAAAAACATTATCGATACCATGACGGCAGTCACGTAATACTTTGTTCGTGGTGCATCATGTGATGCATCATGACCACAAAATTGTAATCTTCAAAGGAAAACACTTTCTACAGCTTTGTAATCAGTTGTGTAATCCTTGTATAGAGTTTCATCAATATGTAAATGATTACATCTTGTGTGTATATAAGAGTATATATTGCATCGATATGTAAATAATAAACATCGTGTATATAAGTGCATATACAATCACCCCTATAACAACGTGTCCAGTCTTTATATGATGCGTGGGCGAAGGTTTCGCGGTTTCACCGATAAGCATTAGAGCTTCGCCCCACTCATCATCATTCACTTGGAGAAGATTTCGGGATTTTTTATCATAATAAAACACGTAAAATGGCACACACAAGCTCAAGGCTTTATTTAAAGTATAGTTTTTGGTACCGGTCGGGAAGAAATATTGTCGTTGTCGCCCCATTCCTTACGAAGGAGGTCATGTGCGGAGCGCGCAGACTCGCAGTACGCGTCAGCTCCTGTGTAGAGCAATATTTAGAATAAAGGGAGCAGCCTGCTCCTAATAATGGAAAACAGCGAAAATGCAAGACCAAAAAAAAAAAATACCAGGATCGCGGGGCTGTCGGCTTTGGCAGGAGGCATTACGCTTCCCGATAATCATATGTAAGGTAAAACAGTTTTTGCCACCTTGCGGAACGCTCGAAAGTATGGCATCGCATCACTTTACATTTTCATGGCACGAAAGTGTGCCGACATGCACTTTGGGCTGCAAAAAATGTAGGTTGAGTTCCAAATAACCCACTGTATGTATAGCCGCATGCTGGTTTTATACGAGGCTTCTAAGCAGTATGGAGGTTTGTTGAGCAAAACGAGTCCCGGCTACGATAAAGATAGAGTAGCACTATGTTTGTTGAGACCTGGAGGGAAATTTGGTGCATTTTCCACCGCCATATCTTCCCAATATTAAGATATGCGTTATAGGAAAACTGCACACAAGATTAAGAGGAGAAGTAGTGTGTTAAGTTCAGACTCCTCATTTAATTATTGAAAGCCGCCAGTGGCTCATGTATCGGCGTCGCCTCCGCTTGTAGCTGTCACACTGCGTTCCTTTCATGCAACCGCAGGGATGCGAAGTTGGGAGCCGCCGAGTGCATCATTTGTGTTTCTTCCTTTTGTGTGGTAAAAGACGTGGGTGCTTATCCCGAGTGCCTTTGTTGGGTTGGTATGCGGTCAGCTCGACAGGGCAGTCTCAGTAAATGGCGGATGGGTGCAAAGCAGTGAAAACAGCCCCGGCGCGGGGTTCCCTCTGGGACAGCGCGGGTGCTGCTATTATGGCTTGCGAAAATTGGGAAGTAACTGAGTCGTTCGTCATGAAGGTGAACGAGCTGACGAGTGCGAAAGGATGCCGTCTCTCAGTGTCGATAAGGCGCGCGGCGTAGTTTTTGGGGATTTGCGAAGCCGGCGTCGGTGCTGTTCGTTGATGGGTCTTTAACCTCGGGAATACTCACCTGGGGTTGAAAGAGCTATTCCCGGTAGTCAGGCGGTGGGCGGCGGCGTCCCTTAGTCTGGGAGGGGATTAGCCACGACGCCCTCATTGTGCCGGCGAGCGCGCGCGGACAAGCGCTAGGCGGCAAGGCGAGGTCACTGTAAGCTGTTAACCCCGCGAAGACCGCTCTAAATCTTCGGCTTATGCTTTTGAGCGAACGCCGCCCGCTGAACATAATGGCGTGTGCACTCCGCGCAGTCAGTGAAGTTTGGGCAGCAGATGTCTTGTCTTTGTTTCTCGGTTGCAATAACGTACGCGGGAAACGTACGCAGGAAGCGCATAAGAGAGAGCGTTGGGTCACATGACCACAGGTGGGGACTTGTGTAGGATTGGTTGGTTCTTGTGGCCAATCAACGGTTCATATTTATTATTTTGAAAGGGGTTTTCGCTCTTTCTTGAAAGCTCCCTTTGGGGGCGTGGTATTTGGGACCAAAACTGGAGTGTTGGGTTTTGTCCGGGGTCGGTCGAGAGGGATCTAGTTCAGTAGAGATCTTGGCCGAACAGGCTGCTGCAGGCGGAGTGACAATGTAACCGTCATTCTGTCCTGATGTGCATACTTAGAGTAATGGAAATAGTCCAAATAAACCTAATATCCAGTTTGAAAAACAGTCCTCATCCTTCACGTGCTTCAAGCATCGGACGTCGGTCATAGGAGCGAGTCGAGATTGTCCTCTCGGCTCCAGCATCAAAAGAAATTCATTATTTCGTCTTCACGTTTCACCAGGAAGTTGGAGAGGCGAAATATAACTGAAGGGGAGGAGGAGCAGAAAACTTTACATAACAGTAAAAGCGAGCTCATTAGCGGGTGGGGTCCTCAGTCCAGGACAAATGAGTAGAGTAAGTTTCTTCAATTCATAGATTGCCATCCCGAGTAAACCAGGATTTGTTCCTTACGCCTGGAAGGGTTAGAAAACAATTAGCTGCTTGGAAATATTCATCGGTTTCGATTCTCGTAATATATGCACATATACTATTTATTGCGTCCTTTAGCAAGTATATCACGCATTTCTTGGGTTGAGAGTCAGTTCGTGATGATAACGATGGTTGCGATAGAAATTCGGAGCACAAAAGCCGCCTTCGAGTACTCTGGACAATGCTGTCTGGGGCGCGATCGCGAATTCGCGATGGCGTAGCACAAAACTTCCTCGTTGTATTTGCATCTAAATAAACAACGCAGACTCCGGATAGGCGCGTTCTTGTACGCATCCATAACAAAAGCCACTTTGTGACGAAGGTAATGTATGCCTTACAGCATGAAGAAAATATCCACACATCTTTGCGAGCCTCCCAAACATCCCCAAAACTACTAATGAGACGTTTGTGACGGTGCAGAAAAATTAATGCGTTGGGCACAGCAAAAAAATTCATCTGATACAAGTAAATAACAACGAAAGAAATAAAAGACAGCCGCTTCATTTCCTGCTGTGCAATGCGCGTGTAGGGACAAGCTGCTTGGTACGTATTTTTAGACTGTTGACTCTTAAGAGCATCTCAAAAATAGTGTATGAAAGCCCACGCATTTTGAAAACTTATCGAAGAGCTCTGAACGCTAAACCTTGAAAATAGGCTAGAAAGTACGAAATACACATGATCTCCTGACCGATGCTCTGAAGAAACATGTTCTCTCTCTCCTCGTGCGTTGCAAACTTGTGGGAGATACAGCTTAAAATAATTTAGATGTTTCAGATTGTGGCAAAAATAACTGAATTACTACAAATACGCTTTTTAATGCACTAAATATCCAAGCGGGTGATTTCTAGCACAGGCACTGCTGCCCTTCACAAGCGGGGTGTAGAAGACGACAGGGGCGCGAATCCCTAAGCCGACGTCAGAGCCAGGGGGCGCCACTCAAACATCTCACTGCCAATAGGTGCTATTCGTTGAAACGTTTAGCGGTCAATTTCTTCGCCTGGCAGCACTGGAAACGGCCACAACCATGGCCGTCACGCTAAGGGCATGGCACGGCTTGGGCCACTGGGCCCGCACGCCGAAAAAAAAAACACCGGCGTGCGCCATCTGCTCCGTTCAAATTCGATTATAAACGGTGGCGTCAAAATAGATGTTATTAATCGCACTCACATTGAACTCGAGGGAGTAGTGTGTGTTCGGAGAGGTAGAGTTTGTAACGTGAAACAGTCATGTGTTTCGCAACCGTGATTAGCATGGACAAGTACCGCCATCCCGTGGAGCCCGACGTAACGAGTGACCGCGCTCCACGGCCGGGCTACAGCGGCGGCGCGCGCTGTGTTGATACGGGCTTCGCGGCGGCGGCAGCGGCGAGAACAATGCAGCCCCGTCTCGACGTAAAGTTCCGCCAACAACGCGGGCACGTAGGTGCTCTAGCTGGGCCGTGGGCGCACTCACATGGTTGCATGGAGGAAAATAGGGGTGCCTGATCTGCGGGCAGTGCACACAACATCGCCTAAGAACGGACGCTTGGCCACAGATATGGCGGTGCACACTTGGTTGCCTGCATGTATTCCGCGCCATTGAATACAGGCTATAGGTAGCAGATTCGAACGTAAAAAAACTCTGGCCTCAAAGGACTAAGTTGTAACCAGGATAAATTACGTCTTTTCCCGGACTTTTGAATATTTTTCAGCTCGTTTAACTATACTACTACCGCTAAGAACTGTCGATACTCGGACGAACTAGCCCACAAACACATACTCTTATCTTTTAGTTGATATATAATATGTCAACAGTTGAGCGAATACATACCCATGAGAATTGTTATCTCAGTAAGTATGATGAATACCTATTACTCAAAGCGTTAGAGGAAATATTATGTGCTCCAAAGATAGGGAGGAAGTTCGAAAAGCCACGCGCTGTTCGAAACGATGAGGAGCGAACGATCGCAACGCTGGAAAATAGCATTGATAAAACAACACCAACTGTATTCATCAGGTACTGGGTGCACCTCGGTGGTTCAGGCTAACACCTATGCCTTTTTACTACGCATTTACCACCTTGCGAGAGTAAATGGGAAGAGCGTGAATTGTAGGTGGGGAAAAATAGGCACGTACGTATAACAAACACCATGGGTTAATAAAATTATAATGTGAGACGTGAGGGTAGAGGAAATTCGGTGCTCTCGGCGAACAGTTTCAATCAAGGAAACCTCCGCTGCATCATATCAGGATTTTCCAGAGCGCCTGGAAACAGTATAAGGGGTAGAAGGAGGAGAAAAGAGAAGTACTCATTTCAAACAAATTGATTGGTTCGAAAGGGAGGCTTGAAATTACCGAAACGTCGGGTCACTGGTTTATAATTTGGCGCGCGAAACACCTTTGGCATTCAAACGGGGTTGGGGTATAAAGAGGTGATATTAAAAATTGTTGTCCATTTTTCTTGTTCTCTGGGTTTTATTTTTTACAAATTCATTTTTAACAAGTATATAGTGTTTGGTGATAATGCGTTCCCGGAATTGTAATCATGTAGGGCAGCAGTTTGGGAGGTCGTTGATATTGTTGTTAGGCATTCTTCCAGTCTGTTAAAGTTGTGATTTAAAAAAATATTTTTCATCTATTGGACGGCGCATTGCAGCGAAATCGTTGAAATTGTTATTGTGTATATGTATGGGGTGTATTTGTGATAAAAGTAAAGCCAATGTAAAGCTTCTAAACGTATACTGTTGTAACAAGTTCAAGGTCTGTTGCGCTTGGTTGTACAGAGGCTATGCACACCGAATTTCAGGAAAGTTGGGCCTACCTTTGCTCCTGCATTTCTGGAGCCATATTGGCCTTTGCTTGAGGTTTCGCACCCAGTAGTATAGACATGCCTGTTGGATGACGGGACTGCAAACAAGGTCCAGCCACGGGGCGCACCATCCCCGGCTAGACTCAGTGACGAAGCGCCTGCGAAACAGCGGTTCAACCGTCGCCTAGTCACGTGGTACCGGAGAGGCTGGGCTCCGAGCTGGGCCAGCTGCGGCACCTCTCCGCAGTAGACCATGGGGCGTAACTGCACCACTGCCGCACATAAGCCCCGTTGTCTCAAGGTCATTGCGATGCGATGAATAATAACCTCGCCAGGCCTGGTGTAGAACCCCTTTGGTCAAAAACGAATTTGACAAGAAGGCAAACGTATATTGTCGAACGTGTGAAAAGATACTAGTTCGGCGAAGCAGCCTGGCAACATTTCAATAAACAACCAAATTTGTGTCGCAAAGCTGGTCTCCCGTCGTTGTTTGGCTTGCTGCCGTGCAAAAATTCTTAAACTGAAGCGTTGGTTCGCGTTTTTTAGCGAGGAAGAGCGCATGATTTCAACGACCGGGGTGAAAGATCAGAGCGATGAAAACGCCGAGATCGTAGCTCTTTGCGTGTAAACATAGAGCGAACCGAGGAACAGGCATCTTATTTCACTCGCGATGAGGGGCCTCTCTAGCGAGTCACCAATCCTGGAAGGGCAGTGCTCGTGCGTATCTGGGCTGTCAGAGAACTGCAAGCACCTGGCTGCGGCTCTTGTCTACTACGACTGGTCAGTCGTAGAATTTTAACTATCAGTTTTCGAGCTGTGTTAAAGCTTCGCCGTAGAATTATGAATAGTGAAGAAAAGTTTGATACGGCTACAAAAGAAAGTTACACATCTTCCTCAGAAACTCCGCCGTTGAACAAAAATTCATCCTGGTCCAGGATTCGAACCCGGAACCACCGCTTAACCGAAACAGTCGCTCTACCAAATGAGCTAACCAGGAGGCTAGTCGTTTTTAGCGCAAGAGCGAATTGATCAACCGCTCGAAGTAATGCCAAACTTTCCTTCACAGAAACTTGCTCCACCTTTGGGATTTCCCCTAAATCTAGTCGATTAACTTATGAATAGTGATCTGAGAAAGCGCAAACTGCATAAAAATATTAAGTGGGAGGAACAGGGCAACAGGCGCACTTTTGATATATCATTTGTGGCATCCACGCTCGTATTAATGGCGCAAGGCGAACTAAGAAGCGGAGAATCTGCATCTGGCTACCTTATGTACGAAAGCGCGTTTGGGAAAAACACGCGACGCCTCTTTTCTACAATCTTGACCGATTTTAGACTGTCAACTGTAATTTTGGGCTGTCGAACTGCAGCAGTAATGTAGTTGGCTCGGTCGTCATGGCGGAGGGTGTATTTTGGACGGAGGTGAAAAACTTGGCGGCGTATCTGCTCAAATCGTTGCAAATGTCAACGAAAGATGATGGTCGTCAGGCTCCCCTGCGAAGTAAATGTCTCCTTTCTCTTGCCCTCTCACCTCTCATGCTGTTCCTCCCGTGCGTCGCTCATCGAAAAATAAACACGTTAGCAATTTTCTGAATTCAATTAAAATTTACCGCGTTCTAGTGCTCCACACCGAATGCCTTGATGCAAGCGGTACCGTATGACGGAGACGGGCGGGAATTCGAAGCACCCTACTTACGCAACATGCGTTGCAAGCAAAACGGGAAAGCTATCTAGTGGCCCCTTTCGTTACTGTTGCCGTTTGATTTTATAAAATGCAACCACGGAAGCCTGAGGCGGCCGCTTTGTGTATTTTTATGGACGCATCTTTTATTAAACCAACCTTCCATGTATTTAAAAAGGAAAAGACAGCGAATATCACTTAATAATTGATGTGTTGCCCCACGTAAGCGCAATATTTTGTTTGGTTCAACAATGTCTGCAAGTATAAACATTGCTACCGGACTTAGCCGTTTAGATTTGGCTGTAGGTATATAAACCTACTGTGCAGCATGTGGTCACTTTGGCCTTGTGGGTTAAGGGAGGGAGCGAGAGACAGACAGGCATGCAGTCAGAGAAACGGTCACACCAAAATTTCCGCGTTCAAGAAGCCCAAGAACTATCGTCTTTAAAACGCAGACGACGTATATTGGTGCTATGGAGGTTCACCTCGCCAATTTCTGTAGTATCCATGCGAAGGACTGCCGGTGCTTTATTACCAGCGGCGAAATGGCGAATAATCGCAACAGAATTTGAGCACCCTTCCATGTCACTATACATTAGTATAATCACTTAAGTAATTTTGATGCATGCTGTGTCACGGTGTGTGGTGCCACAATACCACCCAGATTTTTGTGCACACTGTTATATCGGCCTTCCGTTTGTCGTTATGACCATTGCCATTTGGCACCTTCTGGTCACTTTGCATGATTTTAAATGAATATAATGAGAATTTATAATTGTGTATCCTGAATATCTGCAAGAATACTAAGTAAGCTTTATTCTGTTGTTTTGTGTAAATATTGCCGCGAACAATGCACTGTGTATTTATGTTTGGTATTTGCCGCACGGCTGTGCCGGATTGTGTTACCTGTGTGCTAAGTAAAGCTCGTGTTCTATTCTTTATTGTTTATGCGAATCGTGCCATCCCTTTTAATAGGGAGAGTGTCGCGAACTAACGTCACCAGCCTAAAATAGCCTTCTTTGATTTACAGCGTCCTGGACATAACTCGATGGTTCAAAAAAACTAGCGCGGAAATATAAATGCATTCAGAGCAGACGCCGCGGTGTTCGACTTGCCGACGCCAGTCTGCCCACGTCACTTTGTTGACTGCTGCTTCCCCGCCTATGTATTCTTTGAGTTGCTAGGGGAGCACAAGTTCACTCCAATTAACTTCTTTTTCCTTCAAGACAGCTGCGTCGTCTTTGCCTACATGACATATAGTTGACTTCAATTACTTCCAGGTGTTGCAAAATTCAGACACTCTGAGGGGTCCCGGCACGCATTCACACATTACCATTAAAACATTTTGTACGGTTAAGCTCTGCATATCCCGTAATCTTCCGCTGTATGGAAGTTAAGGCATATTCTGACCTAGGTACATTTCAGAGCAATGTTAAAGTAATCATCCTGCGAGGCTTAACGACTGAGCAAGTTGAGCAAGCTCATCGCCGTTTGTAATGAATAGTAAGTAGAACATCGTACGTGTTCGTTAATAGGCGCGCTTATCACGGCAGGCGTTTGTAATATACAGAAGATTTTTTTCCGTGAAGCGACTAAACTAGAAGATTTCCCGAAAAAATTTCGCCCAAAGGTGACATAGCGGACGCCGATAGGATAACGTTGCCCGCTCACTACTTGGGGCAATCGAAGCTGCGGGCGTTCTGCCATTCACCGGGCGATTCATTGACTCGAGCTGCCCGCGGGACAGCAGCGCCGACGTGCATTTGAGGCCCGCTCGAAGCGCGGAGGAAACAACGATGTGCCAAGGTAATTGAAGTCAAGGCTTCATTTCTAACTTGTATCTTGACATAATCAACACGCGACAGGTACCTTTCGCACCAAACAGACATCTGAAAAGCTCAAGTACGTGCTTGTACAGAGCCCAAGGGGTAAGCGCGCCGACAAAGAATGCCACGCGCCTTCAATGCGGTTTTATTTTAACTAGGCCTCCGGGTTTTCAGAGTTTATTTGTGGGGAAATATGGAAGGTGTTCATCGGAGTTTATTGTTTAGAGAAATATTCATGTTTTTCCGACTTTATATCTTTTAAATATACTTTTCTCTGAACTCCGTATTAAATTCCGTGTTTTCTCCTTCCCTCACATACTCGGAATCGTAGTTGAAGTACTATTTGGACACAAACACCTGTAAACACTTGCAAGAAATTTTTGTCGGAAATCTTTGAATTGCAGCCGCACATATATGTTGACAATCGCGAACAGTTAAAGACAAAACATGTACGTTTCTCTAGAATACAACCTTCAATGTCGTTGCTATTGTCATGAGTGGAAGAAGACGAGAACAAAGAAACTACGAAGCAGATGACATGCGCAAGATGCTCCGCCAAGTTGAGTGACACCAGCTACGGTCCCGAGCGCTCGCGACCATGGCACGAGATCGCGCCGGCCACCAGCCAATCGGGAGCGGCCAGCGACAGCGACAGGCGGGCAGAAGCGAGCCCGGGAGAGAACATCGAGAGAAGGGGATTGAGAAGCGTGGAGCGAGACCGCGATGCGGGGCAGTCGGGCGACCAGACCCGTGCCATGCCCAAAGAGGTCATCCACGACTGCAACCTCCAAGACGTCTCCTCCGCAAGGAAGTCGTCTCCCCGTGCGTCGGTGAGAGACAGCGACCGCGGCAGGCGGCAGAAGCGGCTGAAGAAGAAGACCGAGAGTGAAGAGACACCGGAACGCTGGCGGCCGGGTGCCCTGACCCTGGCCACGTCCAAGAGGTCCTTCACAATGGAACTCCTGACGCCCTCTCCCGCAAGCAAGTTGTCTCGTCGGACATCGGCATAAGGCAGCGACGTTCCAAGAGAGCTCGTCGGCTCCTCAGCGACGGGAGCTCGAAGCGCGTTGCCCTACCTTCAGCCACGATATGTCACGCCCTGACTGTGCTACCGGGAAGTGAGGTGCGGTGGAACATTTTCGGTGATAAACCACGTACTTTCTTTACTTTTGTTTGGACTGTAACGTTTTGCCAATAATTAGCCACGCTCACCTTTTGTTATCCATTTCTGTTGTTTTTATTTTGGGTGGTTTGGAGCAATAGAAGTTAGTCTCATCAGAAGTTTTTCGTTCTGTTATTATTATCCTCCCGAACCTGACACTATACAAGCTAGCATACCTAACGAGATTTTTGTTGCTGGTGGAAGCGCACTGCTTTCGATTTATGATCCTCAGAAGAGAAAACGCCCTTTCAACGTTTGCGCTAGAAATAGAGCAACAAGTCTCAGCGCGTAGCGAGAAATCCCTTGTCACTGCTCAGTGTAAACTCTACGAAACGAGAAGGGTTCAAAAATGCACACTTCTTAATTAGCTTAGAAAATTTGAGAAATCTTTTATGATCTGGCTGATGTCAGTGTAGGTAACCCTTGTTTAGACAAGTGTACTGGTGTTGGAACATCCCAAAGAAGTTTCTTTGTCGGGCCCGGGGGCAATTCGCAGTTATTGCCGAATATTACGAACGGCCAGTGGTCCTGATAACTTACCTGATACCCCGAAGTCCGACCTGTGATCGTCATTTCTGGCGGCCGTGTGCTATAAATTAGGTGTATATTGGTTAAATCCAAATCGCTCAAAATTTCTCCAGCGTGTATTGTTCGTAATTTTTGGGAATAAACCGAAGACCTCGATCTTTAATTATAATGCAAAAGCAAGTGGATGCTGACAAAGAAGGTGGTAATCATCTTGAGGGAAGGGCTTTTAGCTAACTTGCTAGGTGGGCGTAAATATTTTTCCAATCCCTAGGTTCCGTGTCCACGAAGCTTTGCGAGGCGCGTCATCTCCCTCTCTCGGGAAGCAGTAAAATGATGCACTTTTGCCCTTCCATTGTGAAGACACACAGAATCGGGCACAAACAAACACCTTACACGACCGTTTTTCGTCTATGGGTATTCTTTCGGCGGCATCACTACGCTGTTACGACGATAAAAAAGCGCGCTTAACCGCGGAGAACTCAGAAATCGGACATGTTTAGCGCGATGCTCGCGACGGCCGCCAGATGGCGAGTGCAAACACAGCGCCGCGAAAAGGCCTTTGTGCTGGGGAAGCCATTAAGGAACTTTGTAGAGTTTTATGGGCTACATATATCAACAAATTCAATTTGGTATCTGAGCGGGTCAGTGATGCAGCAAAACCACAAGCACACAGTTTTCCTCTCCTTAGTGCCCCACTGCGCCGTGACGGAAATCTATTCCGAAATTTTTAAGTCTCTTAGCCCAGAATTTTTGGCTGTACGCTGGCGCATCTGTAAATCAGTGAGGCCCCGGAACACCCTGCCTGGCAACCGGAGAGGAAGCCCATCGGTCAGAGCTTGACCAGAGCTCAGACGGCCGCCGTTCGAGGCCTCTAACTCGTCACTTTCAAACCTGTCGCCACGTTAGGTAACAGCTTAAGTATGGGGCTCGGGATACGCGGTGTCGCCACTCATCGTCACTAAGACTATTCAGGGTGTCCCGTGCGTGGCGCGACTGGCTCTAACACTTGAGTTGAAACCGCGGAGGAAAAGAGCGTGTAGAGGTAACAACTCAAAAAGAGAGGTGGTAATGCATTCAAAAGAGTGCTGAATAGCAAATTACATACTGTCGTGCTTCGTTTCTTGCCCATGTGATCAAAGGGACGTTAGTAGATGGAGGAAAAGAGAAACGAGCGAAAATATTCTCACAGGTAGAAGGGGAAGACAGGATTGTTGGTGACGTAAAAAGAACCACTGAAGCTAGTTTCTCAGCGAAACATGCATAAGGGTGGCCAATAGTTTTAATTTCGCAAGGGCTGAAGAAAACAAAGTAGCGCTTACTAGACGTCCTTGCTTGTGATGGGAATTACTCGCTAAATTTCAAGTCTTTAGGCAAAGTATTTACTGATGGTTGTTTATTTGAGAGAGAGAGAGAGAGAGAGAGAGAAAATGACTTTATTGAGAAATAAATATCCTGCGGAGGTGGGTTCAAGTGCGACGCAGGGCACCCCCACCCCGACTATACTGTCATCGTCGCGACGATGCCTCGGCCCGGGCTTCCGCGCGGGCGGCGCCACAAAGGTCTCCGAAGGTCACCCCCCGTTCCCCTCGCCTGCGCCTTTCTGCGCTTCTGCCGGCCGAGAGCCGCCTCGAGCCGCTGGATTGTCCTTCGCTGTGTTTCGTACTCGTAAGAGTTCATCGAGTCCGTGGCTTCCTGGGGCAGACTCTCGTCATACCCCCGCGCACTGTGTTCCGCACAACCCCACAGCAAGTGGGCCACCGTCGCGTTCGCACACGCGCACTCACTACACTTTGCGTCCACGTATACCTCGGGGCACACGTATCGCGCCAACACCGGCGTCAGTACCGAGTCGGTCTGCAATTGTCTAAACAGGACGGCTTGGGCTCGGGTGAGCCTCGGGTGCGGCGGCGGCCGCTCCCTCCTGCCGAGCCTGTACCACTGCAGGATTTCTCCACCGTTGAGTAGAGGTTCTTGCTCCGTTGGCTCTTCACCCTCCGTGCGTGAGACGCGGGGTGGCGCCGCGCGACCGGAAAGTTCACGCGCGACGGCGTCCGCAGTCTCGTTGCGGTTCGGGTACGCTCCCGTCGCGGTCCCTGAGTGCGCCGGGAACCAGCGGACGCAAGTGACCTACTCGCACGTGTCCCCCGCACGGGCACCACCAGCTATCTTCGCGGCCTGCGCTCACACCACGTTCTTCGAATATCCCGACATGCCTGTCCTAGAGTCACTCAAGATCGTGGTACATTCCGGATCCGCCAGCGCCAGCGCGATCGCGACCTCTTCCGCCTTCGCGGCGGTCGAGACCCTCACGCTGCAGGCGCTGCGCGTCTCTCCGGTCCTGGCCGACACCGCTACGGTCACGTACGTGTTCGGGCGGTCCTGGCACCTCGCCGCGTCCACGTAAGTCGCCCCGGCGTCGTCGTTGTAGATCTCGGCCAGCGCCTTGGCCCTGGCCGCCCGCCGTTCTCGGCTGCTGTCGGGGTGTACGTTCCGCGGCAGCGGCAGCACCCGCACTCTTCTCCGCACCTCCTCCTGCAGGCCGTTCTTCTCCTGTAGTCTTCTGCTCAGACCCAGGCCCAAGCTTTTCAGGATCTTTCTTCCGGCCCGCGTGGTCTGCAGTCTTTCGAGCTGAGACGCTCGCTGGGACTCCCCGATCTCCTCTAGCGTGTTGTGGACGCCCAGCTCCAGCAGCTTCTGCGTGCTGGCGCTGTTCAGAAGCCCCGGCGCCGCCTTGTACGTCTTGCGGATCGCCGCGTTGATGCGGTCCCTCTCGTTGCGCTTCCGCGGGTGAAAGGCGCCCACGTAGGCAACGTGGCTCGTGGCGAAGGACCGCACCAACCGCAACAGGCTCTCCTCCTTCATGCCGCTGTGTCTGTTGGCCACCCGCTTGTTAAGTTTGGTGGCCATCCCCATCTTTGTGATTACTATCTCCACCGTGGCTCCGTTGCCGCCGTTCGCCTCCAGCAGCATCCCGAGCACTCGCAGCTTGCTGACTCTGGGGATCTCCGTCCCATCGCACGTGAACAACTTGATCTTACTCGCCTCTTCCTCGGTTCTCTTGCGGTACCTGCCCGGCGGTGGAATCACCAGCAACTCGGACGTTTGCGGGGAGCACTTTAGTCCGGTGCCCGCCAGCTGCTGTTCGATCGCCGCTATCGCCTCCTGCAGCGAACTCTCGATGTGGCCGTCGCTCCCCCGGGGACCCACAGCGTAATGTCGTCTGCATATATCGTGTGTCGAACCCGCGGGATCCCCGAGAGGCGTTTGACCACCCCGATCATCACCAGGTTGAACAGCACCGGCGAGATCACCGCTCCCTGGGGGGTACCCACGCTGCCCAGCTCTCTCCGGCAGCTCCAGGTCCCCCGCTTGTAGTTCCACCGTCCGGTGCGACAGAAAGTCGCGGATGTAGTCGTGGGACCTCTTGCCCAGACCCAGTTCCGAAACCTGCGGCAATATGGCCGAGTGCCTGACTTTATCGAAAGCACTCTGCAGGTCCAGGCCCAGCACGGCTCTGTTGTCCTGCGACGTTGTCGGACGCTCTAGTATCTCGTGCTGCAGTTGTATCATTACGTCCTGCGTGCTGAGCCTCTCTCGGAACCCTAGCATCGAGTGCGGGTAGAGGCCCTTCTCCTCCAGATACCGCTGCCATCTGTTGTTCAACACGTGCTCCAGGACTTTCCCGACGCACGACGTGAGGCAAATCCGGGCAGCTCACCCGGCTTGGGTATCAGTATTGTCTTGGCCGCCTTCCACTGCCTCGGCAATCTTCCCTCGCGCAGCATCGGTTGATATACCCCGTCGGCGCTTCTGTCGGCCCGTCGCCTAGGTTTCGCAGGGCTTTGTTGGTGATTCCGTCGGGGCCCGCCGCGGACTTGCAGTTGAGGTTCTGCAGCGCCGCGCGGACCTTCCACTCCTCAATGTCGCGGCCCAGGTCCGGGTTGCTCGGGCCTCTGTAGTCGCCGTGGCTCTCGCTGGGAGTGCTAGGGAGATATTTATCGTTGAGCCGTTTACACGTCTCTTCCTTCCCCAACTTCTTCGTCGCGCAGTGCATGATCTGGGCGAGTCGGTGCTGCTGTTAACTCTTGCTGTTGGTATCGTCCAGCAAGTGCCTCAGTAGTTTCCATGTGCGGCTCTGGTGGAGCTGCCCGTCCGCCTCTCTGCAGATGGCGTGCCACTGCTGTGTGCACAGCTGGCGACTGTATCGCTCTATCTCCCTGCCGATCTCGGCGGCCTTCTTCCTGAGATTCCTGTTGTTTCTGTTCTTACGCCAGCGCCTCTGCAGGGCCTGTCTGGCCTATATCAGGTGCGCCAGGCGGCTGTCCATTTTCTGTACTTCTTCGTCGGTCTCCAGCTCCGTGGTCGCTCCCTTGATCTTGCGCTTCAGGGCGTCCGACCAGCTCTCGATGTCTGCGATTTCCTCGCCGAGCTCCTCGCTCTCCTCTCGGAAGCGATCCCACTTCGTGAGCTCGTGTTTGCGCTTGCCCCTGCCGACCTCGTCTGCCGACGCCGGCAGGTCCAGCTCGATTATGAAGTGGTCGCTCCCGAGGTTCTGCCCCGTGTTCTTCCCTGCCACCCCGCCTCTGGCCTCCTTCCTCTTGCGGGCGAAGGACAGGTCCGGGCTGGTGTCGTGGGTTATCGACGTGCCGATGCGTGTGGGCGCCGCTTCGTCTGAATACAGGACGAAACCGGCCTCCTCCGTCGCATCGAGCAGGGCCTTCCCCTTCACCGTCGTGCGGCAGTACCCGAGCTCCTTGTGTGCGGCGTTAAAATCGCCGCACATCGCCACCGTGTCTCTGCCAGCGAGCTTCAGCATCTTATGCATGGGCGTCTTGAACTTCTGCTGCCTGTGGCCAGGGTTACTGTATACGTTGAGAAAGTACACCGACTCCTTTTTCTTTTTCCTGATCACTACTTCGGTCGCGCAGTACTCGGTGGCGCTGCGCCCGAGGAGGTCGTCCTGCTTGACGAACGTTATCCTCTTCTGGACGAACGTGCACACGCCCTGCGTCTCTCCCTTGCCTCTTTCTGTGGCGCTGGGAGGGCTGGCGTGCGCCCGGTAGCCCGGGAGGGACGGCGCGTTCTCGGCGTGGGTTTCCTGGACGAGGATCACGTCCGGGGGTCTGTCCAAACTCTTGATGTACTGCTGCAACACCGCCCGCCGACACTGGAACCCGTTCGCGTTCCAGTGCCACACTCTCAGGCTCGCTTTCGTTCGTGATTTACTGGCCATGGTGCGGTGTTGGTTGGTTCGCTTGTACGTACTGCCCCGGTGTGACCTCGTCTCCATCCAGCATCCTGTGAAGGTACTCCTGTATCTTATCGAGTCTCGCATTCACGTTCGCCTCGAAAGCGTCCATCCGCTTTTCCAGCCTGCTGATGCGTCCGGCGCACCTCCTTAGGCGCAGCTCCCAGCTCACGAGCCTCTGCTTCTGCGCCCCTTGTATTCCTTCTTCCCCGCAAGGCGGGTCCTGATCTTCGTCCATCTCGGTTTCCGTTTCGACCGCGTCGCTCTGACCTTCGCGCTTCTGCAGCGCCTCCATCTTCGTCGGAGGCTCCGCCTCTTCTTCCTTTTGCGCCGGCCTCGCCGGCTTCTCCGGCCGACGCTCCTCGGATCTTGTCATCGCTCCGCCACGTGGCTTCTGTTCTCTTCCAGAACTCTCTAGTAACTTTATCGCCCGCTCGAGCTTTTGGCTGAGGCTCGCGTTTTCCGCTTTCAGCGCGGCTACCTGCTCTTGCAGTCTGTCGACTCTTTCGTCACGAGGTTGCAACATCCCTCTCCGCTGCCGCGGTGACCTTGAACGCCTCCTTCCTTTTGGTGCGCCGGCGATCTCCGCCCACATCACGTGCTCGCGCGACTGTGACGTGGCTCTCGACGGACTACGCCGCTCTTTCCGTGCGTTTTCCTGGCCGCCCATTGGCTCCTGTCGCGGGCGCCTCGGCTTGCCGACCTGTTGCCGAGTCGTTGCTCCCACTTCTTGCTGCCGCTGCGACCTCGCTGCTGCGGGAGCGGCGGGAATTCCCCTTCGCTTCTAGAAATGTCTTTCCTTGCTGACGAGGCATCTGTCGTCTGCTGGCGGCTCCACTGCCGCCGCCGCACCAAGTATGGCGTCTTGAAGCGGTTGCTGCAGCTTGCCGGCCCTGTCGGGTGAGCACCCCCGCACAATTTGCAGCGCGGTTTGCAGGTTTCTGCGTGGTTCTCGCTCGGATTTTGCTTTCCGCACGCGAAACACACGCTCTTTTCGGGCTGCGGGAACACGTCCTGTCTGTGCCCCACTCCGCCGCAGCACTTGCAAACTTCGCGGTGTTGCCTATACACACTGCACCTTGTGGGGAGCGCCTTGGCATGACACCTTCTGGTCTAGGGGGTGTCGCCCGCAGCCCCTCGCCATGGGCTCCCTTCCCTCGCCCTCCTCGCCTTCCGTGCGGCCACCGGGCCGCGAGACTTGGGGCGGGCGGTGGTGAGAGAGAACCGCGCGGTGACTCGGAACTCGGGACGCGAAGTGTGTTTCTGGTGATGGTGTGTGTGTGTATGCCCGGACGGGCGACAGCGCGTTGGAAGATGTAAGTAAAGAGTTCTTTTACGCAACCGCAGTGTGCCTCATTCCTTGGCATGCCGTAGAGAGCAGGCCCACATCTGGCGCCCGAACGTGGGGCTGATGTCAAGCCCACCCGTGGACATTTGCTCTCTGCGGCTGGCGGGAAGGGGCCCACTGCGGTTTGGGACGGCATTTCTTTGTTCCGGGAAGGAAGCGCCATTTTGGCAGTAGAGACCAGGGCTTTGAGCCGTGTAGATGCATGTTTGTAAATTAGTTTTGAGGGCAGTGTTTTAGTTTGCTTAGGTTTTACGGTGGCTGTAGATGCCTGAAGTTTTTCTTGCGTTCTTTTTTTTTCTCTGTTGTTTGGGTAACGGCCTCAGTGGTTACATTGCGAGTGTATTTAGCGTTTGTAGAGATATTAGTCGCTTGTGTATTTTGACGTGGCCCTACTGTGGTTTTTTTTTGTATTTTAATGTGGCTGTAGTTCAGCCCCGTTGGTCGAATGTATTGTCTTGACGTTCGTTTTTTGCTTCCATTATAGATTTGTGTGTGGAGTGTGTTTGTCGCGTTGCGTATGTAGTTAGCGCGGCTTCCTCTGTATTTCGCGTCTACAGTTTGGCGTGGTTGAGCCAGCTTTTCGTTGGGTAGTTCGCTGGAAATGGCTCCTACCACAAGGAGAGAGACGGGAGAGGAGGAGGAGCCGCAGGGCTCGGGGGGAGACTCAGCGGCCGCTGCGCAGGAGGCTGCTGGTCAGTTGCAGCCCGCAGATCTCGCCTCAATGATGAGGCAGATGACCGGGATGTTCGCGGAGATGACCCGAATGCTCGGTTCGGCGCTAGCTGCTCCCACCGCGGGTCCTGTAGTGCCGGTCTCGAAGCTGCGTTTGAATATCGAGGTTCCCTCCTATTCCGGCTACGGAGACGTGAAATCCGCTTGCGAATACCTGCAGCAACTGGATTCGTATCAGACTGCGGTAGGCGCATCGGATGATGACGTGTTGAGGCAGGTCCTGCCCGTGGCACTGGTAGGAAGCGCTGCGCGTTGGAGGCGCTGCCAACCGGCTTTCGAGTCGATGGCAGATTTTAAGGAGCGCTTCCGCGCTGAATTCCTGCCACCAGATTACGAACACCGTATGAGGGACGAGCTTGTCCTTCGCACGCAGCACCCTGAGGAGAGTCTCCTCGAGTACGTGCGGGCAATGCAGGAGCTGTACGAACAGGCCGACCCCGAGGCAGCCGACGCGGTCAAGGTAGCGCGCGTGTGCAGGCAATGCCACCCGCGTTTCAGACCGTACCTGCGAGGCCGGAGTTTTCGCAACTTGGAGGCCCTCGCACAAGAAGCCCGGGTAATTCAGGCGGATTTACTCGCCGAGCTTCACTACAGCTTGCCGCCGAGACCCGAGGAATCGCTCGAACCGGGTTGCGCCTGGTCGGGAGGGGGAGCGGATAACGGCCCCACAAACTCCTCGGTCGGAAGCAACGCAGGCGACGGAAGAGGGAGGCAGGACGAATCAGCCCGCTTGTGCTGGTTTTGTCGCAAGCCTGGCCACTTCTCCCGTCAATGCCCCGAGAAAATGCGTAGCACGCAGGGAAACTCAGATCGCCGGCGAGGGTGAAGGACGGTGGCTCGTCGTCGCCGGCGGGAAGCGAGAAGAGGGGGCCAGACAGAGGGGGCGCGAGGGAGCCCCCTGGACACCCCGAAGCTGGCGCCGACGGGCAGCTGGCCCCCTTCGCATGCAGGGCGCAGGAAGACCCCTCTTCGTCTGTCCCATTCATGCGAGTGCAATTAGTCGGTCAAGAACTTTTTGCACTGGTCGACACGGGCTCGACGGTTTCTCTCATCGGGGACGAAATCTTCGAAGCCTGCCGGAAAAGAAGAATCCGGGTCAGGCCCGCCGAGACACCCTTGAGCTTAGCAGCGGGTTCGGCAAAAGCAGACGGAGCTGTGAGACTCACGCTCGCTTTTGATGGCAGAAAGCGCAGACAGCGTTTTGTTTGCTTGCCTGGTTTGTCTGTTCCAGTCATACTGGGCAGAGATTTCCTCTCGAGGGAGGGTGTTGTGCTCGACATGGGGAGGAACGGCTACCAGTACGGGCCGCAACCCCCTTTCTTTCCTTTCGCGAACGCGCCGATGCACGGTTTACACCCGCACGGGGCAAATAAACTCTACTGCTCTGCGGAAGGCCAGGGAGAGGCGTCAGGAAAGAGGAGCACTGATGTAGAAGCGATCGTCGCATCTTTTTCAGGATCCGATGATCAGCGCCGAATGTTGGCGGAAAGTTTGCTCCCCTTATCGGAAGGGGGTGGCGGAAGCGCGCGCGTCGAGTGCAGTGGTTTCATGGGCGGCGCGGGCCACCCCGAGAGGGGGAGGAGAGGGCCGGACAGAGGAGTCGAGGCCGGCCGCAAAGGGAAAGCGGAGCGGCATCTCGCAGCGGCGCTTTCTCGCCCCCCGAGAACAGAGGCAGAAATGAATCTGTCTTGGGGGGAGGTAGTGAGTAAGGAAGAGCTCATTGAGGCCCAGAAAGCAGACGGTCTGTGCCAGCGGGTGCTGAAAAGGCTCGCGAGCGGCGTAGCTTGCACCGGTAACGCTGAGGGGTTTGACGCGTATCTGCTGGGCGACGATGGCTTATTACTTCGCTACATTCCCCAACTGGACGACGAAGAGGCGGTTTCATCCCCCTTTCGAGTCGTGGTCCCAAGGAAGCTGCGGAAACGGTTTATGCGGTACTTTCATGACTCAGCGCTTGCAGGACATGGCAGCGGCAGTAAGACTTACGACAAGTTATGCCGTGTCGCGATCTGGCCAGGCATGAGGAGAGACGTAATGAGCTATTCCCGCGCTTGCCCTCTTTGCCAGATAGCGAAGCCGCGCGCTGGGAAACCTGTGGGTTTCATGAAGCCGGTGGAAAGCAGCTACCCGTGGCAGATTGTAGCGTGTGACGTAATGGGACCCCTCCCAAGATCCGCGCGAGGAAACCAGTTCATTCTGGTTATAACGGACCACTTTTCTAAGTGGGTGGAGTTGTTTCCCCTTAGAAAGCTAGCGTCGGAGCGGATCGTAGAGAAACTGGTGGAGACATTCACTCGTTTCGGCTTCCCCTCCGACCTGATCACTGACAATGCTTCGTATTTCACAAGCAAAGTCTTTTCAGACTGTTGTCGAGCGCTGCACATTCGGCACAGGAAAACGAGTCCTTATCATGCTCAGAGCAACATCACTGAGAGGGTGAACAGGAACCTGAAGTGCATGCTGGTTGCGACAACCAAGGAGCATAAGGACTGGAAGGCGCGTTTGCCTGAGCTGGCTTTCGCGACTAGGACTACCGTAAATAGGTCAACAGGTTTGACACCAGGTTACCTAAATTTCGGTAGAGAGATCGCTTTTCCAATGAAAAATGCACTGCTGTACGCGGCGGCGGGTACGCCCCTTCTCTGTCGCAGTACGCGGCTAGGCTCCGGGAACGCCTTTGGGCAGCGCAACGCACGGCTCGGGAGAACCTCGACGTGGCGCGCATGGAGCAAGCCGAGCAGTATAACAAAGGCCGTCGTCACCTTGTGTACAACATCGGTGACCTAGTGCTAAGGAGAACGCACCCACTCAGCAACGCTGCACGCGGTTTCACCGCAGCGCTCGCGCACAAATGGCAAGGGCCATACAGAATTACGGCGCAGACGACTCTGCTCACGTATGAGATGCAGTCGCTTGAAAGCGACGAGCTGGTGGGTCCTGTGCACGTTAGCCATCTCAAGGCCTATCATGTTCGCACAGGCGATGACGAACAGGTGGTAGCGGAACCAGAAGGTGGGAGTCCCGCTTCTAATGACAGAACGGCCGGCGATAGGGTTCGCACCCATCGTTACGACCTGAGGGTGCGGTAGTGTCTACACCCCACGGGTCCGGGTCTCACGTGGTTCTACCACGGAGCAACCCGCACCGAAGTCACCGCTTCAAGCTTCATCGCGCCACCTGTGCGGTGGTGCGAGGCGTGGTTTTGTGCCTGGCCGTTACGATGCCAGCCTGGGCCTGCCGACAGCGGGCCCTCCCGGTGCGACCCGGGAGCTTCGCGCCACCGGCCTGGTGGTGCGGTGCGAAACGTTCGTGCCTGGGCGTTGCGAGTCCGGCCTGGGCCTGCCGACAGCGGGCCCTCCCGGTGCGACCCGGGAGCTTCGCGCCACCGGCCTGGTGGTGCGGGGCGAAACGTTCATGCCTGGGCATTCGAGTCCGGCCTGGGCCTGCCCAGCAGAGGGCCTTCCCGGTACGACCCGGGAGCTGTTGCCACGGTCCGGGGGTCCTACCGCCCTTCGGAGATGCGAGGCGGCTGCGGTTCGCCTCCTTGTCAGCGGCGGAGCCCTGTTCGTGGGTTGGAGGCCTGCTGAGCTCATCGCGGAGCTGTAGCCCTGGCGTGGAGGCGCCGGTGGGCGCAGAGCCTACAGCTCGCTCTGGGGCTGCGAGCGCCCATCAACCGGGTTTGCCCCGGGCTCATCCCGGCGTCTCCGGTTCCGGCGCCGAGCAGCGGAGATCGGGACACCGGGGCACTATCGAGAGGAGCCTGGCCGTTCGGTGGAATCCTGCGCCGGGCAGCCGAGAATGCGCTCCCGCGGACGCCTACATGGTGGCGATGGCGACAGAGCGGCATGCTGCCACACATCGACGGGTGCCAGCCCACCCACAGCCGCACAGGGCGGCCCCAGGCGCCGACCAGCGGTTCCTCGTGCACTAGGACCCCGAGGGCGATCTTCAATGATGGACCCGTATACCGTGTTTCAGGGGGGGGAGAGATGTGGGGAGCGCCTTGGCATGACACCTTCTGGTCTAGGGGGTGTCGCCCGGAGCCCCTCGCCATGGGCTCCCTTCCCTCGCCCTCCTCGCCTTCCGTGCGGCCACCGGGCCGCGAGACTTGGGGCGGGCGGTGGTGAGAGAGAACCGCGCGGGGACTCGGAACTCGGGACGCGAAGTGTGTTTCTGGTGATGGTGTGTGTGTGTATGCCCGGACGGGCGACAGCGCGTTGGAAGATGTAAGTAAAGAGTTCTTTTACGCAACCGCAGTGTGCCTCATTCCTTGGCATGCCGTAGAGAGCAGGCCCACAACCTAACGAGCAGGGATCCGTATTTCACCGTCGTCGGCACTTTCTCGCCCGACGACGATTGCCGACGACGAGAGCACGACGATTGCCGACGACTTTTCGATCCTTCGGGCGTCTATCGCCGTTCGATTGTAATCGTTCACGATGTTCTCTATTATTTCTTCCTGCGTGTCCTCCATGGAGATGTTGCGAATCACGCCTTTTACCGTGCCGTCCGGCGCCGCCTGATAGGCATACACATCGTACTCGCGGCTGCCGATCGTTAGAGCCTCGATTATCGCGTATTTTGAGATTCTCACCTCTGCGGGAGTGCTCACGATTATGATGTTTTGGGCCACGTTGAGGCACACCATGTCTTGCATGGCCGTCTCTCTTGCGATGCCCGTGGCCACCATAATTGCGGTCGCCAACTCGGTCGGTCTGACCTTCCCTACCTGCAGTCCCCCTCTTGGTCTGATGATAATTTTGTGCTCTTCGCGGGGGATGCTGTTGGGCATTCTCGCCGCTCTCGACATGCTTGCATTCACCTTCTTCACGAATTTCTCCTTCGATTGTAGAGACGTGTTCGACTTTGCGGCGGGCTTACCGGTCGACGGTGGAGATCGCGGAGCCTCCGCTCGTCGCTGCTGTGGCTTTCTCCGCTGGGTCGTCCACCCCGCGTGGTCGCCCGGCGAGAGCTCCTCGCCCGGCACCGCCACGGCCGTCCGACCTCCGCTGCGGTACAATTGTACTTGCATTTCCTCGTCCCGCTGTCCGCAGGCCTCCATGGTAGCTTCCTCGCTGAATCCCGTCGATGCGGGCTCCCCTCCGGTCGACATCGGCTTGAGCGCCGTCGGCGACGGCCCGGCCTGGCCGTACTCGTACTAGGCCTAACTTAGGCTTAGCTGAGCGGCCACGCCGCAAACATGAAAAGGGCCGTAAAATTCGGAAATTCGCAAGAACTCACCGAATTTTTGGTATTGCCAGGTCCGCTGAGCGAAGCCTAACACACTGGTAAAAAATGGGCACTGTGGGACCAATTAGTCCGCAATTATGGCTCATTAACTGCGGAGCCGATGTAACACACGTCCGCTCGCTCTGGCTGCTCGCAGCGCCCCCTTTGACATCATTGGCATCATTTCACATCATTGGCACTTTCCACTTTGCGAAAGGTGTAAGTTGAAAAGTTTCGCTCGCCTTGTTACATGTGTGTTCGGAAAACACAGCGCCAGTTGTTTTTTTTTTTGAAAATTGTTTTTCGGTAATTGGGTGGGTAGCATTTGTAAGCAAAAACGAATATGAACCACCTGAAGTTGTGATGAGAGATCTAGGAAAACTCGGACATTTCTACCAATGTAAATAGGCCCCTTTTGGGCTTTCTTTAGGTTCAACCACGTAAAGCAGTTTTCATACATTTGAATGGGTTTGATACACCAACAACAGCTAGCTGTGTATTATGAGGTGCGTAATAATTGATGAGAAAGGAAACTGTAACCAGAATGTTCGTCTGTATTACTTTAAACATCCAGTCAACACTCACTAACAGAGAAACCAAAACGGAATAAAGGGACAGTGGTTAAGCCGTAGAAAGAACGGCTGAGAGTTCAAATAAAACGGATACATTACGTGTAGGCCCTTGCACCATTCTGTCCCAGCTCTGGTCTTTGTAGCACGGTCATTGCTTGGTGAGGTTAGGGGAAGCAAGGGGAGTCGCCTACAAAGCAAGCAAGATACAGTGTGGCCCACAACCCGCAGAACCTATAGTTGATTTGAGCATTGTAAGTGAATTAACTAAGGGTGTACAAATAAAAAATTGCCACCAAAACAGAAGAAGTTGAGTTGAAACACGGGGCGTGCTGTTACTAGGTGGCGTCTTTACAATGGACCTGAAACAATGCGCGATGTGAGCGACCTATCTACAGTGTTTAGAAGGCGGCCATGAGAGCGTCTGCTCATGCTCCAAGGCCACCGCTTACTCGTACTCATCAATGGTGGCCCATGGAGTACGGGATATTGTCAATCTATTCACCTGTGCGTCTGGCGAAACAATTGAAATGCGTTGTGCGAAGACAACCTATCGCCTCTCTGTGGAAAGAAAGCCAATTTATCTTGCTACCTTCATGTATGTTGCGCTCGGGCAACGCATTTTACTTGAGAGGGAATACAGAACCAGCGAATGTTGGTACCAAAGCTATTGCAGCTATATTTTTATAACTGCATTGCACGCAGCAAGACCTTCGCCCCGAACTCTAATTGTACTATAGTCAGATAGTTACAACCACTTTGGATTCTTGAGATTTAGAAATTTGATTGCACTTTCCAAAACAAACATTGCGTTTGGTGGACGCTGCTATTGTTCTGAGTACTTTCTGGGCATGCTGGTTTGGTGTACCTGAAGAAGCAATTTGGAAAGAATTTTATTTCTTTCGGTCATATATCGTTTTGGATGAACAAAACGTTGAAGTATTTGGAAAGAATTTGACGACATGCATGTAAAGATGACCGCAGCCGTCCGGTGAACTAATTGACGGTGGTTACTATTAGGTGATCTCGTTGTGGTTTATTGACATTTTTTCATCTGGGCACACAAGTAACAATTGATGGCTTTTCGAGTATGCCTAATCTTGTATTTACATGTGAGGTTTTAAGTTTTCTCCAAACTCTAACATGAGGCACCGCAGAGCTGCTGTGTTGGTCATTGTTGGAAAATATGATCTGGTTGAGAAGAAGAAGACATCGAAACCACAGCACGAGCAGCGTGGCCCGTGACACCATCATCATCTTCATCAGTCGAATTATGCTAGCCACGAGAAGGTCGCCAATAACGCAGTGCTCTTCAAACGTGTCTGCTTCCTGGTCTTCAACAATTTGGTGCCGTGACCAGGATGGGAGGATTACACCGTTGAAGACTCCTACCGATGAAGTAGACCCATCGAGGAGGACGCACCGGCTAAGAACGACGCATTGCCCCAGCACCTGCTAGCGTGGCCTTTCCACGTACCGAGTTTCATCATGGACCGTCTCAAACGGAAGCGTGGGGCTCTGCGTGCCTCAACTACACGGATCATCGACGAAACGAAGGCCACAATGGAGACTACCCCGCTACCGACGGGTGAGCTGGCAGAACAGCTAAATATGCTCAAGTTGAAACAGACTCCCTTGAACGATATTGACAAAGAAATAGAGGGCCACGTCCCCGATGAGTAATTAGACGAGGAGTTGGAAGCCGTAGAACAGTACCGTGACTCTATCGCACGCATGATTTTCCGCGCTGAAAAGCATCTTGCAAACGCGTGCCCTTTAACGGCGACTGGTGTAATTCAGGCTCCAACCTCACACCAAGAACCAGTTCAGGTTAGACTGCCGAAGCTTGAAATCCAGCCTTTTCATGGAGAATTTATTCAGTGGCCTGCATTTTGGGACCAGTTCGACTCGACGATACATAAGAACTCATCGCTAGCCAACGTTGACAAACTGAAGTACCTGCGCAGTTATTTGAAGGGGAAAGCGGAAGGCGTAATCAGCGGATTACCAACCACTAACGACAGCTACCCCATGGCTATCGAACTGCTGCAACAGCGTTTTGGAGACACAAACCTAATAATGAACGATCACCTAAGCAGATTGCTTAACCTCCCAAAAGTGACCTCCTGCGACGACTTGAGCGGCCTCCAGACACTCAGTGAACGTGTACACACTAACGTTAGATCACTGAAGAACTTGGGTGTACACACTGAGTCGTACGGAGTCATGCTAAAGACTTCGCTGTTAGAGAGCTTACCCTATGAGCTCGTGCTCAAGTTCAACCAAATAATGTAAAGGAAACACCAGCAGGAGAAACGGGAAGTGAAAGGCCCAATAAACTATCGACGTTACTTGACCTGCTGAACCTAGAAGTGCGCAGTCGGGAAATTACTTCCATGATGACTGTAGCAGCAAAGGAAACGCCAATTAAAACGCCGTCACTCAACTGGCAAGTCAACGACAGCGTTGAAGGTTCTGTTTCCACGCTGCCAGTAAGTTTGTCTAGAGATAGATGCCTTTTCTGTGACTCCCCTTAACACAGCACGAACGACTGTACGGCTCAACTTTCTTTAGAAGAACATAAAGCCACGTTGAAAAAACTGGGTTGTTGCTTTCGCTGCGCGAGGCCCTATCACCGCGCCAAGGAGTGCAAGAAGGCAAGAAGACTATCCTGTAGAAATTGCAAGGGTCGCGACATCACTCCCTTGTGCGACCCAAACTGGAAGCGCCCATCACAGGAAAAAAATCACGGCTGTATCTAGTACGGCGATTGAGTCCGTGACTCCCCAGAGAACTGTTCTTCTCCAGACTGCACAAGTGTGGGTCAAGAGAACAGCTAGAAAACATCCGGTGAGACTGTTGTTTGATGGAGGTTGTCAGCGTACCTTCATAACAGAAACGCTGTCCAGGAACTTACGAACAAAGGTACTGGCCGAGGAGCACATGACGAATTCTGGCTTGGGGAACTCGTCGTTTCATAGTAAGAAGTACAAAAGAGTACAACTGACCCTGTACAGCCAGTGCGACCATCGTAGCTATCAAATTGAGGCTCTTGAAGTTCCCGCGATATAATAATAATAATATTAATAATAATAATAATAATAATAATAGTGTTTATTGATTCCAAAAAAACAGAATACAAATGCGGGTCTGCCAAAGCCACAAGGGCTTGAAGGGCAGTTCCCGGCAGCGAGCAACACGTCGCAAACAAACAGGCAAAAGTTGTAAAAAAAAGAAAGAAAGAAAGAAACAATGATAATTTAGACGAAAAAAAAGAGCAAGAAGAAAAGACAAAGGGAAAAAAACAGCACTGTTAAAGGCGATAGTGAAGGTCTATAAGAGTGTTTTTAATTTTCCTTCGACTAGTCATCGAAAAGAAGTCGTCTGGCAAAGAATTCAGCACCATCGGGACATAGTATTCGCGAACATGTTCACCAAATCTAGTTCTAGTTCGTGGTAAAAGAAAACGATCGCGATGACGTAAATCCCGCACAGGAGTGAACGGCTGGCAAAATTGCAGAGACCAAATATACTCAAGTACAATTGTTTGTTTAAACAACAAGGTAAAATCGGGCATGCGCAAAACACAAAAGACATCTTTGTTATCAAGGTCTGGTGTACCATACAAAACGTTTTTGAGTATCGAACGTAAAATAGCATCCACCTTATTTTTCCAGAAATCAGAGCAAAAGTAAAAACAACAAATTCCGTATCTTAATGTGGAATAGGCTAAGACAAAAGCAATTTTCTTACGTACTGTTAAGAAACAAAGTGATCTCAGCCCGTACATCAAACACGCAGTTTTCCTCAGCTGAGAACATATAAAGGCCAAATGCGTATTCCAAGACATGTTAGAAACAAAAAATATACCCAAGTATTTAACAGAGTCCACAGGCAAAATAGGAGTGCATTTACAGTTCGAACAACCAGGGTCATGCAAAAAAATTGATGTAACATTTGGTATTGGCGTTAGACTATTATGAAAGCAAACAAATTGAGTTTTTTTAGTGTTGATTCGAATTTCGTTGCTGCTAAACCACTTCATTATCTGTTCACAATCATGTTGTAGATTCCCAACGGCATGATCGAAGGCACTATGCCTAGAAACAAGCAGAGTGTCATCCGCGTACTGAAATACCCGGGAATGAAGTACACAGTTCGAAATATCATTAACATATAGGTTAAAAAGCAATGGTGCCAAGATAGACCCTTGCGGAACGCCAGCGTGCAGTACTTGTGGTGAGCTTGTAATTTTACCCAAAACGACATTCTGTCGGCGGTTACGAATGTAATTTTCTAATAGCAACAGGAATGGACCACGGAAACCATATTGGTGCAGTTTGTCAAGCATTACATCGTGGTTTCCAGAATCAAATGCTTTTTATACATCAAGAAACACTGAACAGGCAAATTCGTTGTGATCAATGGCATTATTAAGTACATCCGAAAGGTCATTCAATGCTTTTTGTGTACCCCTACCAGCGGTGAAACCATATTGGTTGGACGAAAGTATGTCGTGTTTTTCGATAAAGGAAGTCATTGTAAAAACCAAATGTTTTTCTAGTATGAGGGCAATTGTTGGCAAAATTGATATACCTCGGTAGCTATTGACACAATTTTTTACGCCTTTCTTGTAAAGAGGTCTAACGAGAGCACTTTTTAAACCTTGTGGCACGATTTGAGTTGCAGTAATATTGTTGACGATGGCAAGAATTACCCATTTAAGTTGATCAAAATGCGTACAAAGTAATTCAATAGATACACCATCCAAACCTGGTGATTTCCGCTGGTGAAATCCAGATAAGATATACCTTAAACCTTCCTCGCTACATGGGGGAAGAAACGCAGAATCTTTAACAGAACTAATACTTTGAGTCTTCGGATTACTACTAACGGCTTGACCAGCAGAGGAAAAGAAACAGTTGAACTCATTAGCGAGGGTAAGTGATGCCGCGCCAAAGTTTTGGGCAATTATATCAGAGGCATGTTTAGCTGTTTTGCCCCGTAACCGATTAATGGTAGACCTTGTTTTGGCCGGTCTATTTCGGGAATCGGTGAATACGCTGTGAAAATATTTTCTTTTTTCAGAGCGAAGCACAGCATTTCCTTTGTTACGGGCTGATTTAAATTGGGCTCTTAAATGGTCATTTTTGGGTGAGCGTCTGCAACGGGCCCAGGCCCATTCTGTTTCGGCTATTGCTGCAAGCACCGAAGAATTGATCCAAGGACAATCAATTCTCCGCTGTTTTAAAATCACTGTTCTTTTCGAAGCTTCCAGTATCGTAGTTAACTGGGAAACAAAGCAGTCATAAAGATCGCTCGGAGGAGTAGAAGCAAGCAAATGGTTCCAGTCAAAATTTGCTACTGCCATGTCCACTTGTGTTTATCTGTAATTACTACGGAGTGGGATTTCTGCGCATTCGATACGGCATTGTTAGAATCACTGAATACCCGGCACCCGAAGAAAAAGTGATCTGACATTTTCTGTTCAATAATGAAAGAAACTAATTTCATATGTTCGAAGCGGACATTCACATGATCAATGCATGATGACACTATCTTGTCACCTCGAAGCTCGACACGGGTTGGATTATTTATCGAAGCTTCAATTCCTTTATCTGCAAGAGTGTTTAAATAATCAACAACCAATGGTTGCTTATTTTTTATTGTGTTGATATTTACGTCCCCCACCATGCAAAACAAACCGGAGGGAATGCGTATGTCATTTATTTCTTCGATAAAGCGTCGAGGGTTTAGGTTAGGGGGCCGATAAATTGCAAGCAATCTGATATCTGACGTTGCTTTGTGAACATGAATCATGAGGGATTCAGCGGTGACGAGCGAAAAATCGAGCTGATCAGAAGCCCAGTTATTCTTCACGAACACTGCGATGCCACCCCCCGCCTTATTGCTACGCGTTCGAAAAAAACTAGAATAGCCTGCTAACGAAAATGGGTGGGTTATGTTCTCCGCAACGTTTATTTCAGTTAGTACGAAAACATCAACTGCATCTTTTAAATTGTGAACAATAGAGGAAAATTCATCCCAGTGCTTACGCACACTTCGAATGTTAACATGAATACATGTAAAAAAAACCAACAGTGGTTGACAGGAAATTATTTTAAAAACCCGAGAAATCTTTAAATAAAAGAGAGTCTGATGACATGAAAGAATCTGGTACGCAGGATCACTTATCCCCTTTAAGCCAGCTGTGTAAGGTCCGTTGCAGGAGAGACGCGAAGAGAAGGATCACCCTCCCTCTTTTTGAGGAACGTATGGCCGTTTTTTACCCAAACGAACTTATATGATTTGTCCTTCGCCGCCGTACGTGCAGCCCAGTACAGCTCCCTGTTTTTCTTCGTCAAGTTTTCTGCGAAAAACACAACTGGAAGGTCACCGTTCTGAGCAGATTCTCTGAGTTTTGAACGCTTATCCAACCAGAGGTTCCTAACTTTGACCGAAGTGAACCTAACCAAAACAGGTGCCGGTTTATTTAATAAGAGGGGCTAACCTATGAGCAGCAACAGCGTCACCGGAAGAAAAAGGGATGTCAAGCTTTTGAGCAAAATTTCTGAAGTCATTCTGAAGTTGTTCAATAATTGAGGCTTGTGAGGTTACACAAGTCTCAAGCTCTTGCACCTGTGATGACAAAGCAGTTACAGTAGCGTCTCGAGCATCATTTTCAGTCAAAATAGTGTCGTATTTTGTCGAAAGGTTGTCTAGAGACAGCTGAACTTCACTAACAACAGATTTGAGTGATTCAACTTGAGGTTTCAGCGTAAGAAGCTCATCAATTTTGATCTCCAGGGATGAGAGCGACTCGACACGTTCCTTAATAGACACGAGGATGTCCAGCTTTTCAGTAATGTCAGCTAGTTGCTCAGACACGGTATAGGGATCTGACTGCGAAGCCGCTTGGCCACGGCACTGTTTGCATCGCCACTTATCCCTCCTTGCTCCCATAGAAGCAAACGTTGCTTCAGCGACACCAGAATAAACAGGTCCCAAGTGATGCGCGCCGAAACACACAGAGCATTTCAAATGTTGTTGGTCTGCGACAATGTCTTGAGAACAGTGTACACATTTTAGTTCGGACATTTCACAGACACTTGCAGTTGGCGGCAGATTCTAAAAAAAAAACACTAAGGAAATTGCATGACCATGCTCACCTGCAGTAATGCAAAACAGTGGTCAGTGCCAGTTCACAACATGCCGCCAACTGCAGCTGCCGTCTTGAACCCGCTCCTTTTTATAGGCGATCTTGTGCAGTGATGCGCCGCCTTGCGGTAGACTGCAGCAAGGCGAAACTGCGCACTCCACAATGCGCAGAAGGAGGATCCAGCAGTGGCACGTGACGCCACGACCCGGCAGCAAGCGATGCGATGCAGATATGGCGGTGTAGTTCAATGAAGAGTGATGGCTGGCAGGAACGCGTCCGTTGCAAGGAGGAGAAGAAAGAAAAAAAAACAAAAATCGACCTGCAGTAATGCAAAACAGTGGTCAGTGCCAGTTCACAACATGCCGCCAAATGCAGCTGCCGTCTTGAACCCGCTCCTTTTTATAGGCGATCTTGTGCAGTGATGCGCCGCCTTGCGGTAGACTGCAGCAAGGCGAAACTGCGCACCCCACAATGCCCAGAAGCACGATCCAGCAGTGGCACGTGACGCCACGACCCGGCAGCAAGCGATGCGATGCAGATATGGCGGTGTAGTTCAATGAAGAGTGATGGCGGGCAGGAACGCGTCCGTTGCAAGGAGGAGAAGAAAGAAAAAAAAAACAAACGTCGACCTGCAGTAATGCAAAACAGTGGTCAGTGCCAGTTCACAACATGCCGCCTACTGCAACGACCGCCAACGACCGCCAACTGCAACGATATGCAACGACCTACCTCGGTTGACAGAACCAATGACTCTGCACGAACTTGAAGCCAACGCGATGACCTTCGCCGACGCCTCCAGCTTCAATGTTCACCCAGAACCAGGCATCAGCCTACTTATCGGAACGGACTGCTATTGGACATTCGTGACAGGGTACATTCGTCGCCTTAAAGAAAACCTCACTGCTGTTGAAACAGTCTTTGGATGGACAGTGCAAGGCGATGCGTCATCCATCTCGCCGACAATCGATTCAGGAAAAGTACAAAGCTTTCACGTGACAACGGAAGACCACGTCTTCGTACAGAAGAATGCCTATCTCGGAGTTGACCACCTAGGAGTTAAACACACGGGAAAACTCTCCCAAGAAAGCGGTGAAGTCTTTAAAGTGTTTGAACCCGACGAAGATATTGACAACTAGGTAGGGGAAATTGCGTATACATCCGAAAACGCAAACCTTTGTTGCGCTGGTGCTGAAAACGACCTTTGCAGATCACAAAACCATGTCGCACAATTGTCCGCTTGGCAGAAGACGTTCACTGATGGCTGCAAGAAACCGGAACCTAAATGCGATGGCTATCTCAACACAAAAGCAGCACGAATATCCGATGAGAGCTGGATCGCATGGACGCAAGAAATGCAAGGTTGTTTTCTGAACAACTCCGGACACTTGAACTTCATAGCTGCGCAAGCTCCCTGGTGGGGAGGCACTTGGAAAAGATTGATTCGGGAAACCGAGTATGAAGGTGTGGATGGACACGTTAGCTTATGCATGGTACCTGTATGTACCTGAAAGTTTTCGGGACGGCCAATTCATTCTGCGACTTCATCGCCTTGAGGCTACAGACGTAACTGCACAGCATATAGCCATTTTTTGAACTTAGCCATATCAAGCCAACCAGATCCATAATATTTGGCCGGCCGGAGTCTGTTGGAAAATATGATCTGGTTTAGAAGAAGACATCGAAACCACAGCACGAGCAGCGTGGCTTGTGACATCATCATCATCTTCATCAGTCGAATTACGCTAGCCACGAGAAGGTCGCCAATAAAGCGGTGCTCTTCAAACGCGTCTGCTTCCTGGTCTTCAACAGTCATTGTTCCTGTTAACACAGCGATATTCAGGCAGACCTTGCTTACCTTGTTAACTGATTGACAAAGCTTTATAGTGAATGTACTATCAAGTTACATTGAAATACGAAATCAAAGGCGCCCGGATTTCAGTACGTGCCGCGCATCTTGACTACGGACTGTAGTAGGCGCACAAGGAATAAGTTATGAGAGCGTGTCCAACGTCTGTATAAAAAGAAATATGCAACTGCTGATTGCACATTGTACGCTGGCGTTTTTGCCCACGGAGATGGAATCGTTGGGGGAAGGTATACAGCTTGTCTGTAGAAGTCTTCCGCCTTTGAATTACCGAGAGGCCTAGAGTGAGGCGCTGGAAAACGAGTGTCCTGGTGCGTTCTTTTAGTATGCGTTTTTCCGAGGAATAAGAAACGTTCTAGCTCGAGGCGCAGGAAAAGGAGTGTCCTAATGTTTTGGTACCGTGACTTCATAAAACGACGAAGACGACAGGAGGGGCCGACAGGTCCTACACAGAAGGGGCCTCACCCCTAAAAGTCCTCTCCCACACCCTACGTAGTAGCAAGACGGGAAGACTATATTAAAAAGTTCAAAGGAGACATTTTGGTTCTGGACAACCCTATTCTATGCCAACGGTGTGCAAATTTTTTTCACGCGCATCTAACTAATTTCAGGATGTTTAAACTCTGGAGTTTTGTCCCAAAACTATGTATTAGATTACTGACATCCTTCGGCACCGAAGCAGAAGGCTTATCCTGGAAACCATTAAAGAGCATTAAACAAGCAGCAAGCAAATGACCCCAAAGAACTTCCTTTTGTACGCAACGCTGATCACTTTCCCTTGAAATATCTTCCCACAGCATTTGCTTGCTTCATGCATTGTTAAACACTCCCTTTACGTGCGCAGCGTGAATAGGCGGAGCAAACTGAGATTTATTCGCCCTGAGATAGACTAGAGCGGTTCCGTAGTGGCGTATGGAAGAACCACTCGTAGTGTGGATGACGCTGTCGCTTCGGCTGCTCATTTACGTTGCGCATGGCGCAAGACAAGTGCTAAACAAGATAAACGAACACGTGTATTTAACGCGCCATAAGTAATATCAGAATTTCCTGTACTGTCTGATTTTATTCGTGAACGCTACAATCAGCGGCCGTTATGATATAACGCGTTGAATATACTGCGAGTGTTATTATTTCAATTCGCAACCTCCCTTGCGAAGAAAGTCCCAAATAACCGACCCGACAGCGTTGTTCATCAAACCTGCAATAATATCGCTCAAATTTGACTATAGCTGCATGTAAAGGAGCATTTTGTTTGTTTCTATTGATATATCTGCACCAGTTAGAATACAAAAATTTCAGATTGCGTTCAAAAGGTGAAACAAATATCGCAAGCTCTTACAATAAAAGTGGAAGCTGTGAAGCTCTTTCAGGGCACCCCACAAACCCGTATATGCGTCATGTTGCCAATGGAAGCAACCGAAACTGTTTTTGTCAACTGAGTGCCCAAGCTTTTGACTCCCTGGTTTGTCCGTATTTCTGGTTTTATTCAATGTTCAGCTTTATAGTGGGGAGGAGCCTCCTAGGAAACCCGGCATACATTTGCGGCGTCATTATTTTAGCCATGGAGTGGTTTCCGACCGGTCGCCACTTTTTAATGCTCGCCACTTTTCACATCAAAGCTCACTCTTTCTTCCATGGAATACGTTGCATGCTGAAGAACTGAACGGCAGCATGCCACTCCTGTCTGCACGTTTTATCCGCACATACGGAGCAAAATAGGCATAAAACACGCTTACAGCGGTCATTCGCACGCTACCGTTCTCCGGAGATGCCACACTACGGGCGCGATGCTGTCGCAACCTATAGGTGGATCTCGAGGCGAATAGCCAAGACTTAGCAGGCTTCGCAAAACGCTGCTAATAAATCGTCGCTAGAATCTCCCTGCAAATTGTCCATGCCTGATGTAACACCAGCTCATTCATCCCTTCTGGGTAACGAGCTGGCTAACGAGGTTGGCCTAGATTTCTGCAGCCGGGATGCCTCCGATGCTTCCTTTGCACCTCTTGCGAGAGGGAGGGATCGCCTGGTCATGTATTGGGATATAACGCAGCACTACAGCCTCAGTCGAACGCACTTTCCTGGCCCCGTTCCCAACCTAAAGCGCACACAGTCTGCTCAGTGGCGTGGCTTCGACGGCAGATGAACCCCTCCCCGCCTCCTGCATTGTCACGTGCAGTTCCCCACGCGATGCTGCCTCACGTGCACGTGGCGCGGCGCGCCTTTCATTTCCCTCCATCCCATAGTGGGCGCTTGTCGTGCTAACCCCCCCCCCCCCCGCCCTCCATTCTACGCTGTTTGTATCCTTACAGCGGACGAGCAATGGGAGGCTACGCTGCTCAGCTCCAAGAAACAAGGGCAAGTGTGTATGATCCAGCTGGCCAAACTCGCCGCAAAGGTAAACAGGCTCTGAATGTCGACTAGCGAACTGCAGCGTGCCAGCACTCCGAGCCTGTGCGCCTTTGTACTCAGCTATGGTTCAATAAGTTGTTACCGCCACTATACCATCACCATACCCCCCAAGGAAAACTTTTCTTGGTTATCCGTGAAATCCCGACTCTTCTGGGGGCGAAGGACATGGTCTGAGGGAGACATTGCATATGCATACCTATGAAAAATGAAGAACTTGGATGGTGCTTAATGGTCGAGTGCAGGATTGGCACCTGGAATTTAAGAAGCAGCAGACACTAAGTACGGCATCGCTGAAGTACGCCATTTAGACTTCCCGCATACGCTTAATAAAAAGAGCGCCCAGCAATAATAGCCAGACCCACATCCATGACACAGTTGTTCTAAACTCGCATGACCGAACCGTCCACCCAGACGCTGCCTCCGTCAAACGTTTTCAATTAAAGTGCACGAAGACCGCAGGCTATCCGTTACCGCTCTGGAAATTTCGCGATTGATAGTGCCAGCTGCTCCTCTACAGGATGCGTATCTATGAGGACAATATCGACCTATCATAGCTTTTTCCTCTGTCTCACTTCGACAGCATTTCCACACTGCTTTCTTAATGCCGCTTGCGCGTAGAACCATAGCTAAGTTCTTGAATCTTGGTACACATTCTTGCCTAGTGCAGCAACGCTGACACAGTCATCAAGCTACGGAAGGCAGCAATACAACATGAATTTGTAATTGATATGGTACACAACATAACCCGTCAGTGATAGGAATAGGAAAAGGTCCATCAAGTGGGACTGGTAACAGGAAAGCAATAGACCCCTCATCTAATCAGAACAGCGAACATCGCCGTCATACCGTCGTCCTGAAACACGAATGGTACCCAAACGACAACCGGTGTAATGACAAAATAATGAAAACGCGTTTGTGTTCGTGTGGTACTATTCCATGTCAATAGAGGGGGAGCCAAATTAACTCACCTCTGAGGTAACCCACATCCTGAAAATACAACGAGAGTTAGCCTGACATGCGCCGAGTGGCCGAAAAACGTCAGGGAACGTGTTAGAATACGTTCCGTGATTAAACACGGAACGTAATTAGAAGTGAGGTGGTAGAACCACGAAGGATGCCTTGCTGCCTAAGCAGCTTCTCCAACCTCGGTAACGTATCGGTGCGTGGGATGCCGGCCTGCACCAGGATTTTATGGCACCAGAAATGTAGAGACAGCAAAGAGACCGACACCCGCGTTCCCTGATCGAAGATCTCCTGGTTCTCGTCTTTGCTTATTGCATGCTCACGCGCCTACCTGCGCTGCCCGCCCTCTTCGCCATCTTCTCTGGTTGAGCGGAGAGGCGCATGGCGCTTCCCGCCACTGCTTTCCCGCGGGAAATTCAACAGGCCCCATGCATAAACAGTGGCCCCACGATCGGTCCACTGTTTCGGATGATGATGATGCTTAGTGGCTTCCCCTTTGTAACGGCGTGGCGTTGCACAGCAGCCTTAGTCGCAACGCCGCTGTACAATCACCTCGCCAAAAACTACAAACAAAATAAATAAAAAAATATTAATATCAAAGTAAAAAGAAAATACCTTTACGAAATTTTTGTGCTAGTCTGATTCCTTTGTTCACATGTCTTCCCAGATTGTTCTCAACTTTTTTCCCACCAACATTCTAACCGTCTTTTACTAACCTCTACTGCTGTCTAATTCACGTTCCCGCTACCCTTAAAGCCAAGGGCTTCCGGAAGCTGGATGGCTCCATCACTGAGGACTGGACGGATACGTTTGCACTCCGTTACAATATGTCGCATGGTTTCTGGCTCATAACTGCAGCCTGCGCATAGTTCTTCCTGTTCCGGCTCGCAGATAAGCGGTTTTTTCCGCAAGCAACCCACCCGGGCTTCAAAAAGCAATGCAATCCCTTTGGTATTATCGAATAATTTTTCCCTTGTGATCTCCTGCTTCCCGATCCTCTATATATCCGAGGACTTCTTCGCATCCGTCCTCTATTTCCAGGTCGTTGTTTCTGTTTCTTTCACGTCATTTTTTATTGCCTTGGTCCTTTCCCCTGCACTTCCAGGTTTTATATTCTTTGTCCTGAGCCTTCTGGTTTTTTTCCTCCACTGTGTGTCCCCGCTTGTGATGTAAAGAAACCGTAACACTTTGTCTTTTTTCAAAACATATTTTGCTCTGTGCTTCTCTCACTTCGAAGGATTCCCATCCCATGTCTCCCTACACTGCCTCATTTGTTGTTTTACTTTGCGCTCCTAATGCCAATCGACCTACGGCCCTCTGATTTACTTCTAGCCCAGATTAATTCTCTGATTTGACCCACACTACTGCGTTTCAAAAGGTGAGTGCTGGTACCATTACTCCCTTCAAGGTTCCTCTCACTACTTCATATCTGTTATATACCCACAGTTTTCGTTGACTTGTTTCAGATGATTTTTTTTGCGCCTAACGCATTAATATTTCCGCACCGTCACAAACGTCTTATTAGTAGGTTCTTGGATGTATGGGAGCCTCACAAGGTTCGTGTGGATATTTTCTGCGCGCTTTAAGGCATACAGTACGTTCTTCAGAAATTGGCTTTCGTTATGGCTGCGTACAAGAAGGTGCATATTCGGAGTGTGCGTTGCTTATCCACATGCAAATACAACGAGAAGGTTTGTGCTACGCCACCACGATAGCGCCCCAGACAACGTTGTCCAGAACACTCGAACGCGGCTTTTCTGCTCCGAATTTCTATCGTAATCATCGTTATCATAACGAACCTACTGTCAACCCGAACTAGGAAATTAGGAAATGACAACGGTGTTGAAGGTTCGTATACTCGCTAACGAATGCAATAATATTTTTTTTGTGTAATACTGCAGGCCAAAAAGGCCCAAGCAGGAGGGGCACAAGCACAACTACGAGATCAGTACATGGGTGACACAGCTTGACTAAAATACATCTGCGTAAGAGGATAGCGAGTAGAAGAAAAACGTCACAACAAAAAAAAAGTAAGCAATAATCGGAGGGGGTGGGGGGTGTCAGCATTCACAGAATTAAACATTTGGTTCATCAAGATCTAAGGTTTGGAGGTAATCAGAGGGCTAGTGGTTCCATTCTGTGACAGTTTTCCGAAAAAAAGAAAACTTAAAGAAATCTGTCCGCGCAAAATACGGAGTTACAGATAGGACATGAGAATGTGTGTTTGCCTGGTCGAAACTGGGGTAACGTAATGTGATGGGTCTAGACCAAGTTTGTTGTTAATTAGTGAGTACAAGAATTTTAGACGTAGAAGCTGGCACCGCGATTGTAGTGTTCGGAATTCATTATCTCGCTTTAGTTTAGTAAGTGATGTACCGCGACCATACTTCGAGAAAATAAAACGGACTGCTCGCCTTTGAATCTTTTCGAGAGAATATATGTTAGACTTGGTATGCGGATCCCAGACAATACAATCGTATTCTAGCTATTCTCTTATATGCTAATGGTTTCACTTGCGAGGGGGCGTCTCTGAGTTTGTGCCTTAGAAGACATAGTTTACGGAAACTTGACGATGAAACATCGGCAATGTGTGCATTCTAAGACAACTTATTCGTTATCGTTAAACCTAGGTATTTATATTGACTAGCTTCCTTTAAGGGCTGGCTATAGGAGGAATAGGAAAACTGAAGCGGATTTTTCTTGTTAGAAATTCGAAGGAAAACAGATTTATCGAAATTGAGCACCATGCCCCATTTGTCACACCACAAAATAATATTGTTAAGGGCAGTGTTGAGAGTGATCTGGTGAGTGTACAACAGTGAAAATGATACAGGCGTCTGCAAAAAGTCTTATTTTAACCGGATCAGGAATAACACTAACAATATCATTGCAATAAATAAAAAACAGCAGCGATCCTAGAACACTACCCTGCGGTACGCCAGAATCTACTGGGAGATGAGGTGATGTCTGTCCACAGACGTCGACATACTGTTTCTGGCCCTTCAAGTAAGCAGACACCCACGACACTAGGTAGTTTGGACGCCCTATGGTCTGTAATTTCTCGATAAGTTTATTATGGGGAACACGGTCGAAGGCTTTACGGAAATCTAAAAACAGTACATCGACCTGACCAGCTTTGTCTAAAACAGAAGCAATGTGATGAACAACTGAAACCAACGGAGTGACTGTTGAAAACCGTTTTCTAAAACCATGCTGAAAGGGAGATAAATTGTGGTTATCATCTAAGAAGCTCTTGATGCGAGTGGCATTTATGTGTTCCAGCATTTTGCAGCATCCGGAAGTAATAGAAATTTGTCGGTAGTGTGGTATGCACTGTGGGTCCCCTTTTTTCACAAATGGCAGAACACGTGCCAATTTCCAATCGAAGGGTAAAGTTGCTGAACTTATTGAGGCTCAAAAGATCACAAGGTACTTGGCCAATATTTCGGCATATCGCCGGAGAAATGCATTAGGTATGTTGTCTGGTCCAGGGGAGGATTTAACTTTTAATCACAGTATTAAATTTAGGACACCATCGAATGAAATAAGGTTAGGATCCGAATGGGAAGCATCAATGCTAATTGAGACAGGCAGAGTAGAAGCTGAAAAACACTATGCAAATAGTCGTTGAATTTTTTCCCAATCGCTAGGGGATCTTCAATTATAGTGCCGTTAAACATGATTCGGTTTACAGAGCTTTTACGGTCCCTAATAAAATTCCAGAATTTTTGAGGGTCTTCTTTGATTAAGTTTGGCAACTTGACATTAAAATAGAAATTATTGGCACTTTTAATAGCTTCGGAGAGGAAGCTACGAATTTCCTTGAGAACGTGAGCAGGAGCACCTTTTTTCTGGCAGCGCTTGGATTTACGCTTCATTTGTATTATTGGCCTAGTTATCCATGGTGTGAACTTTGGGAGTTTCTTTGTTTTGTTTGGTACAAACCGTTCAATGCAGTGGAAGCATAATTTCTTAAACTTATCCCAGAGAACAGCAGCATTGTCGCCATCAAAATTCACGAATTCAAATTCAAGATAATCTTGGATGCTCGTATATTTAACACGGGAAAAAGTTTTGACCTGTTTAGAATTCGGTGGGCTATTAGAGCGATTACAATGAAATAGAAAAGAAACTGTGACCACGTCTTGATCAGGTAAACTGGGTTCAACACAAACACAGGAATCAAGAATAGAGCGGTGCATGAACACAAGATCTAGTAACGAGGAGAGAGAGAGATAGAAAGACTTTATTTATGGCCAGCAGAGAGTGGGAGGTCGGGATGCGCAGAGCCTCTACATCCCACCCACGTTCACGACGTCTTCGGGACTTGGCCCCGCCGGTGTCGGCGTGAGCGGTGCGCGAAAGGTACTCGGGAGTTCGTCCCTTTCCCCTCCCCCGTCTGCGACTCGCTCCGCTTCTGCCTGGCGAGAGCAGCCTCGAGCTGCTGGACGGCTAGAGTTTGTGCGTCCAGGCTCGTTATGGTGTCCGGCAGCCGGCCGTAGAGGTCGGCAGCTTGCACGGGGTGCATTGCACAGTCCCACATGATGTGTGCCAGAGTTGCGCGATGTTGCCCGTACACACTACACACGTCACTGGCGTACACGTCCGGGCACACGTGACGCGCGAGCGCCGGCGTGATCACTGACTGTGTTTGTAGTTGGCGTAGTAGCAGTGCCTGCTGTCGTGTTATTTCCGGGAGGGGCGCCGGAGCGGTGCGCCGGCCGAGCCGGTACCACTCTAGCACCTCCCCGTACGTGAGGAGGGGCTCCGGGTCCCACTCCACGTCGCCGTTGTAGTCTTCGTCGTCGTTGTCTTCGCGTTGGCCTCCCTCTGTCGCGGAGCTCGGCAGGGGGGAAGAGACCGCCGCCGCGCGGTTAGTCAGTCCTCGCACGGCTGCGTCCGCCGTCTCGTTGCGGTTGCGGAGACCGTCGCCCGCGTTGCCTCTGATGTTGGTGTGTGCCGGGAACCACCGAAGGTGGGTGGCCGGCACCGCTGCACTGATCACCGCACTGCACTTCACCGCGCGCACTGCACTTTCACGTACGTTGTTCTTGGCGTAGTTCACGATGGGACGAAGCATTACCAACACGTGTCGGTTGCTGAATACTTTGGGCGAGATTCTGGGAAAGCATTATATCGAACACAATATTTGCATTAGGCGAATGAGATGTCGACCATTTGGCTCCAATCAATACTAGGTAGATTGAAGTCAGCGGTAACAATTAGTTTTTGATTATTATAAGTTTCCATATGGGTTTTCAAATTAAACAAATAATCCGGCAACGAATTCGGCGGCCTGTACACTGCATACAATATAAAATACTTATTCAAGAGTGAAAGCCTCAGGCATACGCTTTCTGTATTGTCAGCGTCAGGTAAACGGGTAACATTAACCTCTGTTTTAACAAGTACTGCAACTCCACCACCTCTGGCGGCCCTATCTCGGCGGTACATTTCATAAGCTGGAGGTTCTAAGTCTTGGTCACAAATTTCACTATGGAGCCACGTTTCGGTTATAACAGCTACATGAGGGTTGTATGCTAGGAGTACAGCTTCAAGTTGATCGGTTTTATTTACGATGCTTCGAGCATTCATATAATCAGCCTAACTTGCTCCTGCGCAACTGGTCAACACTTACTATCCGTACTTTCGTTATCAGGTGCACTGTCGATTGACTCAGGCGATGGCGTGGTACTCCGACGCCTTTCAATTAATTGACGTTCGTTTGTTACGTCATTCCAATAAATAGTATACGCGCATGTGCTGCAAGAATCGAAACCGATGAATATTTCCAAGCAGCTCTTTATTGCTCTCCAACCCTTTCAGCTGTAAAGAAAAAAATTTCATCTACTCTGGATGGCGAACTATGAATTGAAGAAAATTTTTTTACTCTTAGGTCCTGGACTGAGGACCCGGCCAATTATTAAGCTCCATTTTATGGTGTTGACTAAAGATTTCTCCTCCGCCCACTCCTCCTCCTCACCACTGCAATTTTCCTCTAAAGCATGTCGGAATATTACAAAGATATGGCTGTGGGAAATGCACTAAAATATCCCTCGAGGTATGAAGAAGCATAGTGTAACGGTATTTTTACAGTAGACTGGACTCGTTTGGCTCAATAAACTTCCACACTGGTTAGAAGCCTGGATAAAACCAGCAAGTGCCGATACACACAGTGGGTTATATGGAACTCAACCTGCAGTTTTTACATTCCATAGACCATAGTGCATGTCAGCATATACTTTTGTCGCATGAGAACGTAAAGAGTTGTATTACAACAGTTTCGAGCAGTCGCAAAGTTGCAAAAACGGTTCCACCTTACGTATAATTACTGGAAATCGTAATGCCGTCTGCCAAAGCCGGCAGCCCGGAACGCCGAGAATTTGTGTTGGTCTAGTATTTTCGATATTGTCGGTTACTAGCAGATGACTGTTTTCTTTGTTCGAAAGATAGCTCGATACAGAAACTGATGCCTAGCTTCGACTCTTCGCGCTCGCCACAGGACCCACTTCGCAAGGAATGGGGCGATGCCGGCAAAGTTTCCTCCGTAGCGGTATTCAAAACGTTACTTGAACACACGCCTTGAGCTAGCGTATGCGATTTTAAATGTATTATTATGATCAAACGTTACGCGCCTGCAAAATCTGGTACGGACAAGCATCAGACGCCAGCCGAGCAAACAAAATAGCAGGGAGAGCGAGCCCGAGTGAATCAGACGACAAATGCGAGAATCCCTAAGACGGCATCACGGAGCCGCGTTTTGCAGCGCCGTCCGTGGTCGCGCTCACGGCCAATATGCGGCAGTGCGAGAGGGGAGCGTATTCCTCCCAACCCGCTGGAGACTGCGAGGGGAGCGGTACGCATCTAGTAGGGTGTGGATGTTCCCGAAAAAACAGCATTTGTTGCATACGCGGAGTATATTTTCTATCTCCGCTGCGGAATTCGCATAAAGGTGCAGTATTGAACCCTTTCGGGGGGGGGGGCCTAAAACCCGCGGTAGTAGGGCCAGCGATAATAAAATTGGATGACGGACAGCGAGGACGGATGAGGGACGTGTGCTCCCAGTGCAGCGACAATGGCCCAGTCTTTGTTTTTGTTTTGTCTCTTAGGAAGGTCATGCTGTAGAGCCCAAAAAAGTAACGCCTCTTAGTGTCAGCAGTGCATTTAGGCTCCTTTTTGACAGCGCGCCAACAAAGGAAGATGCTGTAGACAAGCATCGCATAGTGTTAGTCTTTTCTTGAAAAAAAAGCCACCAGGTTGCCGAACAAGCAATACCGGTTTCACATGGGCTCCCGAGGTGTGGATCCTGTGAGCGGAATTTCGGACCGAGAAGACCTGGATATTCCTCACCGATGTCAGTGAAGATGCCTGCCACCCAACCGCTACGTTTTTGTGGAGGACCCGCTCGCGTTTTCCTCATTTCTGACCGCGAACTGCACTTGGGCGAGCTAAGCCTAACGTCGCCTACCGCGATGGGGCGGCTCAACTGGCGCCGGGCAGGCCTAGAACCACCGGTCGGGTTTCCTACCGCCGCCACGCCAGTGCTCCGTGCCAGGCAGGATGTAGTATACCGTGGAAGGGGAGGATATTTCTCAGACGGAATATAATTACCAGAAGCTGTGGTCTCGTGCCGTCAAGGCTCACGACCACTTGTTCGCGACGAAGAAATCGGCGGACACCACCGCATCACCACCCGTAGGAATCGAGAACGGCAAGGGAAAAAATGCCAAGAAAGAAACCCAGAAAAGAGTCAACTACCCAATCAAGAGAAGATAACTATTACCACGCCTTCCGATGTCCGATTACAAGATAATTTACGGACCGGGAGGAGGCCTGGACTTTCGCCCTGTGAACGGGAGCATGCTCTTGCAGACGGTCTGCCGGTGTGCCGATGTGGATTTCGCCATTGCTCGCACACAGGACAAGCTGCGTATCAACCCCTTCAACAACTCTTTCACCATCACCACTCCGTCCGAAGAACGGATGAAGCCCTATGTCAAACTCGAAGAACTGCAAATCAAGGACCAGCAACACCCACTCAGGTCATACGTAGCAGACCCTAACGACGCAATCAAGGGCATCATCTACAATGCTGTTTACGACAAAACCCAAGACGAAATCTTCGAAGACGTCATAAACCTGAACAACAGCAGGAACTACACAATTTGCCGATGCCAGGAAACTAGGCAAAACCAAGTCGCTCCTGATAACTTTCATCGGGACGAAGGAGGTACCCAGATAAATCATCTTCTTCGGTTGGATCTACACCTGCTACTACTTCCATGCGAAAGTGGAGACCTGTTTCAACTGCCCACGAGCAGGACACAGGGCGGATGTGTGCCCGAAGGAGAAGACAGGCTTCGGAGAGCAGCACCCCATCAAAGAACAACCGGACTGCACACCCAAATGCATCTTGTGCATTGGAGATCATTTCTCGGGCACCAGGAAATGCAAATATCGTTTCGAGAGACCCGGCAATTTCAAGAGAAGGACGTCTACCAGTACCGAGAACCCGTGGCAAAGCGGACAGCAGCAGCAAGGACAGGCGAACGGAGAGCATCGCCAGTCCAGAAGCCAATTCAGATCGAGCTCCAGGACATGAACAAGGCACAGCAGAAGCCGCTCCAACTCCTTCCCACCCCTCGGGAGGTCCGAGAGCAAGGAATGTCCAAACCAGGTGAACTGGAAGCCGCAGGACGCCCAGTTGGAGACAGAAAACGTGGAGTTCAAAGCACAACTAAAACGGCAGGAAAAGGAAATGACAGAAATTACAGAAATGTTACGAAGTTTATCCTTCATAAAAGACAGGTCGCCTCCCCCTGTAATTCAAACCTCGCATACAGCAAAGCAAAATATTTCGCTACCACCTTCCGCGACGTCCTCGCGAGCCCCGTCAACGCAGAGCGGTACCCCAATAAAAAGTAAAACTACTGAGGTAAGGGAGGCAGATGAAACCCCCACGTTCAATGATTTATTCAATTTTATGCAAAAGCTTGAGGAGAGACTGCTGGGTAACATTGACAGGAACAGAGCCGAAACCCAGAAGTGGATGAGTGCGTTGTCCACACGCATAGAGGCTGTTGGCCAGGCAAAGCGAGATGGAAGCTAGACAAAGCCAGACGGAGGCTAGTATAGCGGCCAAGCCGAATGCAAACCTCGCCGAGACCCTCGCAGATCCCATCAACCCCGCCGCCAAAAATACTCAAATACAGAGGGTAATTCATCATGGAAGGGGACCATAAAGAAGTCAAAATTTGGCAGTGGAAGTGCAGGGGTTTCCGCCATAAGCGGGAGAACCTGCAGCTTCACATTTAAAATTTGGACAGCTCCGAGGCCCCAGACATTATAGCTATACAGGAAAATATAGCCAGAGTCAAACTTAGAAATTATAAAGCTTATAAAATATCCGGAAGGCAAAACCCACGCATAGCCGCCTTGGTTCACAGGAATCTCACAGCTATTGAGCAGAAGATTGATATAGTAGGCGTAGACTGCCTTCTCGTCGAGATAATACCACAAACGAGAGGGAGCGTTAGCCTATTCCTGCCTAATGTATATAGTTCCCCAAAAGAGCCCCACCCCCCAATCCTCGATACCATAAGCAGGACTCTGCGACTCTGCGGAACCAAACCACTAGTAGTAGTGGGAGATTACAATGCGTGCGACATGAGTTGGAGATACCGAAAGAGCAATAAAAAGGGAACCGCATTGTGGAATTATATCCAAGACGGCGGTCTCTGCCTGCTCAATGACACGCTGAAACCCACCCGAATAGGAAACAGTGTACAGGCGGACACTATCCCGGATCTCAATTTTTGGAAAAATATTGGACATTGAAAGTGGAAAAACACAGCGCAAAGCCTGGGTAGTGACTACTGTATAATTGAAACCGTTATTCCTGTTTCGTCCCTTAAGAGAAAGGGAAGGAAAAATATTAAGATAAGGGACTGGCACAAATTTAGGACACTACGCTCACAAACTGCCGAGGAAATTGAAAATCTCGACGACTGGATTAACCAGGAAGAGAAGGATGTCAAAGCAGCAATATAGTCAGTCCCGGTTACAACAGAGGTGTAGTCTATTGATAGCAGACTATTACATATGTGGCAGGCCCACCAGAGTCTCCAACAAAGATGGCTCAAACGAAAACACAATAAGAACTCAAAATCAAAATCGCGCGTCCGCTAAAAGACATGGAAGAATATGCGAAAAAAAACTAGTACCGTAGCAATGGGCGCAAACCTGTGATCAGATGAACGGAAACCTACATCTTAAAGGCACATGGCACCTGCTTAGGTTCCTACTAGACCTGGAAAACTGCAATTCGGCGCACAGTAAGAACATTGAGCGAATCATCCATGGTCATCCGCTTGCAACTAAGGAACTCCTTCAGGCGCTCAAAGACATGTACTTAAACACATCTAGTCCTATAGAACTTCCAGGGTACACGGGTTCCTCAAATCCAGAGATGGATGAGGAGATCTCAAAAGCGGAAGTTAGGGCGGCAATGCACAAATTACGCACCTCCTCTGCCCCTGGGGCAGACAGAGTTACAAATAAAACTCTAAAAAACTAGATGATAGCTCAATTACGGCAATCACTAAACTTTTCAATCATTGCTGCAAAAAAGGAAAGCTCCCGCCTGCTTGGAGGCATGCCAAAGGGACCTTATTCCTAAGCCAGGTAAAAGCCTGGACATTCAAAATCTGAGACCTATATCACTCACGTCTTGTTTAGGGAAGCTTTTTGAGCATGTTATCCTTAACAGGATTCAAACACACATGGAGAAGCACCATCTCTTCCCAGACACTATGATAGGTTTCAGACCACACCTATCAACACAAGATATCATGTTTAGAATATCGGATGAGGTGATAATTCCATTATATAATAAACACACCCGTGCAATCCTCGCTTTGGATTTAACCAAAGCATTTGATAATATCGAGCATGAGGCGATTACGGCAGCATTGTCAGCCCTACAGGTCGGTGAACGAACCCAAAGCTACATCAAGGCTTTGCTGTCCAACAGGACAGCTGAGATTCATTTCGGGCAGCTGAAGTCCGACCCTTTCACCCTAGGCAGGAAGGCGACACCCCAGGGTTCAGTGCTCTCCCCCTTGCTTTTGACATCACAATCATACCCATGACCAAGCTGCTAGCGACAGTACCTAATTTGTCCTACTCCCTGTACGCTGACGACATTACGTTGTGGACAACAAAGGGCAGCGACGGAGAAATAGAGTACACGTTGCAAACTGGAGCTGACATTGTCTCCGAACAGGCTAGTTCTATAGGCTTATCTTGCTCTCCAATAAGTCAGAGCTCCTGGTAATGCGTTACGCGCTTGGGAGACAAGCCAAGGATACACCAGTCCCAATAGAAATCCGCATGAATAACGCCCTAGTACCCGAAGTTCAAACAATCAGGATACTAGGGATGTACTTACAAAATGGCAAGAATGCCACCACGCTCAGTAAACTGACAGCTTGCGTGCATCAGACGAACCGTCTAATTCGCCGCATAGCGTACAAACACAGTGTGATGAAAGAAATAGACCTCACGAGGCTAGTTCAAGCCTTTCTTCTGAGTCGCTTTGTCTACTCCCTTCCATACCTCAGTTTACACAAGGCGGTGAAGGAGAAAGTAAACTGTTTGATTAGGCAATTGTACAAAGCAGCTTTGCACCTACCGAGGTGTACTCCGACGGATAAACTTCAGAAAATGGGCCTACACAATACTCTCCAAGAATTAATAGAGGCGCATAGAATCGCTCAATATGAAAGATTATCGAAGACTCTTACAGGACAGTACATCCTAAAGGATCTCAGTATATCTTATGAAGGAACACAAACAAAGGAGAACCCGGTCCCTAGGGATATATTTCAGCACTTCACTATTAACGCCATTCATAAAAATACGCACCCTATTAATTATAAGGAAACGAGAAACGCTAGAGCCAAAGCACTCGTAAAACTGTTCAAACATTGCGAGGAGGCAGTCTACGTGGATGCAGCCGAATACAAAGTACAGGATGCCTTTGCAGTCGCAGCCGTCGATAACAAACTCAAGCACATCACCGCAGCCACTGTTTATGGCAGGCGACCGGAAGAAGCGGAAGAGGCTGCGATTTCTGTTGCAATTATTAGTAACAAATCAAAACTTATCTTCAGCGATTCCAAAACGGCTGTGCGTAATTTTGCGAAAAACAAAATTCACAAAGCGGCATCTCAAATTCTATTAAGAAATCAGTTCGAACCCCGCCAGATCCAGATTATCAGGATTCCTGCGCACTCGTCCCATCCAGGGAACGAAGCGGCCCACAGTTTTGCCCGCGAACTCGTCAACCTGGCGGTGGACCAATCGTGCCTGCGAGGGTCTAAGGAGCGTATGGTTACTTTAAAAGAGAATACATCTCACTACAGAAATAAAACACTAGAGTACCCTGCCCCTCAATATTCCCTAACAAAAATCCAGCAGACGACATGGAGGCAACTCCAGTCTCATACCTTTCTGAACCCTTATAACTTGGCTCTAATGTGCAGATTGTGTGAGGCCGAAACAGCCGTCTTAGCCCATATCCTATATGAATGCCCTGAGCTCCAGCCTAAAGCTCAATGGCATCTCTCTAACCAAATAGAGGGGGAGACTGCGGTGACCAGCTCCGAGCCTGAGACACTAATTCAGGTGGTAGACTGGGCGTAGTCGTGTCAGGCATTGGAAGCAACTTTTTTACGATGCCTTGTCCGAAGCTGCGCTATTGAACAGAAAGAACTGAAAAGTGTGACAGGGCTTTTGTGTGTGTGTGCGGGTGTGTGTGTGTGTGTGTGCGGCGGAAGTATTTTTTTTTCTTTTTTTGCAATGTGCAATGTGCATTTTTCTTTGTTGTTAACCGTTGACCTCAGTAAGCAAAAATGCGTTTTCATGCTGTTTTGTGGTATAAAACTGCGCAGGGAAATGCGCATTTTCTTCCGTTTTCAACGTGTGTAGTACTGAAATAAATGTAACTGTATTCTTTTCAATTTTCACAGTGCCATATTCCAGTTGAGTGATTGCCTTCGTTTGTTGCGAATTGATATCTGCTGTATTTTTCATTCTTTCTTTTTTGGCATGTAACCCCCCCCCCCGCTGTAATGCCTTCGTGGCGCTGTGGGTAATAAATAAAATAAATAAATAAATTTGGAAGTCGCCACGAAGCAAGGTCTTCTGGCCACTTCACGGAGTCAAGAAGAAGCCCATCAATAATCAAACGTAATGATTTTGACTAAATAAAGTTGTTCCTCGTCCTTCTGTCTTTCCTTTTCGAGCGTAGCACGTGCGGAAGAAAGCGGCAGTACTAACTTTGTGGACGGCAGTCAGGTAGCTCCGAAACATGCGGCTTACTACAGCTGTCAATATATAGGTGGTTCTGATGCTAATAAATGTATCATTATTTGCTATTCTTACGGTAGCGCTCTATTCTGGTACGCTGCTTTCACACGGACCTGGCGTTACATATCCTTGTATGGCAGCTATGGTGCTTCCCTTGAGGCATGTGATTTGCTTCTATCCCTGTATGGCACATCTGAAAATTTCACCGCTGGTTTTTTTATTGCAAAATTCACCACAACTTTTACGTTGTGTCATGTTGCATGCTTTTTGCATTGATTCATATATGCCGATGTTCGTGTCTTTCGCGACGTGAAGCAATCTAACTAGCTCGCCTTCACAACGACCTGACATAGTATTTGTCATTATGACTCGCCGACTGCATCCCTTAAGTTAGTTCCCGGTCTCTCTCTGAAGTTGGAGTATCCGTTACACAGATTCACAAGAATGGTACGTTTTGTCGTACTCCTCATTCGCCTGATCGAGTCGCGGAGTTGGAAGCGTTGCATTGCAATTATTTGTGAAATATATATTTTATATCGTCCGATCGCAAAAGGTAAAATCCGCGCTTTTCGCGCTGCTATGTCACCATCGCCGGTAATTTACAATTACGGTTCTAAATTTACCTGCCGAACTTAAAATTGGGACAAGGGCTCCTGCCTTATCCTTTTTCATTTTGTCCGTGCACGGTCATCCACAAGATAATTATGACGGCGAAATTCCTTCTGCTGCTTTATTTTCGTATTTTGTGTTGTGGTTAGTCCAAACACTGTAGTCCGCTTGCTGCGCTAATTCGCTGAAAGTGGCTTCGGGTGTAGTGTTCCTCATAGTTTGTGCCCCGTGTAGATTGTGGTACGCATGCCCACGGCCCCTCGATCAAGGGCACGCAACCTTGTGTGCGCTAGATCGAGGGCTGTGGCATGCCGCTGGCGTACAAGCTAGCTGAGGGGTACTGTGCCCACTCTATCGTGTGACGAATACTACGCTTTCTCGGTAATCGTATAGTCTAATTTGTAAGTTAGTTGGTAAGTGAGTGGGTGAATGAATGCGTGCGCGTGTGTGCGCGTTCACATGTGCGTGTACGCCACGAGCATTTTCGTGCGTGTTTACGCATGTGCGAAGCTTCTGTGTTTGTGCGCCAGCGCGCGGGCGCGCGCGCGCGTGTGTGTGTGTGTGTGTATGTGTGTGTGTGTCTGTCTGTCTGTCTGTCTGTCTGTCTGTCTGTCTGTCTGTCTGCGTGCGTGCGTGCGTGCGTGCGTGTGTGTGTGTGTGTGCGTGTGTGTGTGTGCGTGTGCGCGTGTGTGTGTGTGCGCGTGTGTGTGTGTGTGTGTGTGTGTGTGTGTGTGTGTGTGTGTGTGTGTGTGTGTGTGTGTGTCCGATCCCATTCTACCCGCCATTTCGTATCAACTTTCGACATGAACACGTCTCGGTCGGTGCCCCGTGCGGGCGCATGACGGTGTAGCTTAGGATCAAGCTGCGGCTTTGCTCTGTGGCAAGCTGGGGCCGTTTGCGTAGGGGGACGGGGGATGGAGGGGAGGGGAAAGGGCGGCGGGTCGTCTCCATCAGGAGGCCAGCGCTAGAGTACGGTACTCATGCTGGCGCGATGGCACGGCGCCGTCTTTCTCTCTCGCCTTGTTTCTATCAAGCGCTCCCGTACAACGCCACCAGTAGCCTTCCACCACCACCTTGCTTGTCGCTTTCTATCTTTTCGTGGCGGTGGTTGGCAGGGCATCACCAATTACTGGTCTGTTTCACGTGGGAGGAAGGGAAGGACACAAATGTATTGTCGAATAGAGTGTGTTAAGCGCCCGATGGGGTGTCTCCCACTTTACGGGTTCCATATGCTTCCAGGGCCTCCTGGCCCCTGTGGATCATGATCGTCGGAGCTTGTCCTCCAGGGCGGGGGTGGAGAGCGAGATCTCCCGTCGATGGGAAACAGTGAGGATAGTAGGGGGATTACTTATGGGAATAGGTGGGGGATGGTCTTTTCAGAAATTGCACACTCCTATGACGTGCTGGAGGGTGCCTAGTGCATTGCAGTGAGGACGTCTGTTCTTGTATATTTGTGGGTACATTTTATTCTGAAGGCAGGGGTGGGGAAAGGAGCCTGCTTAGATTTGCCTGTATATCGCTTATTCTGTTCTAGTCAAGGAATTGTGGTGGTGTGGGAATGTCTTCCTACGGTCCCTGTAATATTTCACTGTATCTGTGCAGCTGGTGATGGGCTGCCATCCCCTTCCCTCCTCCTTAGTATCCCGGGAGGTGAGCGCTTCGAGCCTGTTGATGAGCATATTCGTTGCCTTAACTGAGGAGTGGCCGGACTCAAACTAATTTGATCTTTTGTTTAGGAGGCGTAGCTTTTTGGAGGAGTTTTAGAGCCGCAAGAGGCACCGAGCCAGATCTGTAGTTCGTGTACGCAGCTTGTGAGTCCGTAATGATCTTGGTGACATTAGGTTGCAGGAGTGCGAGGGCTATAGCCACTTCTCCTGCTTCATCTGAAGATGGAGTGTTGATCTATGCGCAGGTGACCAGCTTGTCCAACCCGGCGACCGCGACCGTTGCCCTTGGGGAGTGTATGGATAGGGTGGCGTCTGTGTACAGGACAGTGTAATCCTCCTCCAGGGTCCTGGAGAGGGCTTTTGCCCTGGCCTCGCGTCGTCTGGCGTGCCTTGTAGGATTCATATTGCGCGGTAATGGTTTGCTTTCCATCTTCTCAGTCCACTCTTCGGGTAATTGGCCGTTACGATTTATGTGGGATTCTTGCCATCCGATCTTGCAGAGGATGCTTTGCCCACCTTGGTATGGCTAACGCGTACCCTTGACTGGACTTGTGGGCTTCAATAAGCTCGGCTACTCTGTTGTGAACCGGCATTTGTAGTAATATTGTTGTGGGCAAAATTTAAGGGACTACCCAGGGCCTGCTCCCTGGATTTTCTGATTATTGTCTCAAGTTGTATGACATCATTTTCATAAGTTTCATATACGGTGGTGCGTATATATTTCGTTGGATAACCAAGGCCTGAACGAGGCGCAAGGTGTCTGATTCCTTCAGACCCATGCGCCTATTGGCCACTCGCCTGATTATGCTCAAGATCTGGTCTGACGTGAGCTTGATTTTTCTAATCATAGCCGTCGCCTGGCCTTCTGCGTGGATGAGGAGGCCTAGGATCCTGAGGTGAGGTACCGGAAGGGACCGGATCTTTTCTAGAGTGTTTCAAATATTTTCTGATCGTTTCCTTGATGTACCTGGTGTGACAATGGTCAGCTCCGCCTTTTGAGGCGAACAGCAAAGGCCAAAAGCCTTCGCATAGCTGTTGACCGTGTAAGCTGCTTTTTGGAGCGTGTCTTCGATTCATCCATCCGACCCTGCCCTTGCAGTCTAGAGGGTGATGTCGTCGACATACAATGCATGTCCCAGGTCATCAATTGAATCAAAAAGCTTGGGCAATGGCAGGAGAGCCACGTTGAACAGGAGTGGAGAGAGAACCGAACCTTGCGGCATTCCTCTATTCCCCAGAAAGATCGGTTGGGATGTCTTCTCTCCTATTCTCATCATGGCCGTTCGGTTGCTAAGGAAGCCTCGGATGTAGTTTTACGCTGTCACTCCGCAACGCGTGTTGCGTAGGTTGCGGATGACACTTTCATGCGTGCCGTGGTCAAAAGCGCCTTTGAGGTCGAGCACTAGTATCGCTCGCGGCGCCTGTATCGTTGCCTCCTTTTTACTAGGTCGTTAAGTTGAACGGGAACATCTTGGGTGCCTAGGTGTTGCCTAAAGCCAAACATTGTCTCAGGCATCTGGTCGGTGGTATCCAGATGTCTCTGCAACCTCTTGAGTACCATACGTTCCATGACCTTCCCCACGCAGGACGTGAGAGATATCGGTCGCATGTTTTCTATGTGAGGTGTCTTCCTAGGCTTGGGTATAAAGCGTACTTCTGCCTCTCTCCATTATGGTGGTAGTTTACCAGTTTCCCAGACCTGGTTAGTGTATTCGAGCAGCTCTCTGCGGGCGTTGTCCCCGAGGTTGTTGAGTAACCTGTAGGTAAAGGTATCGGGTCCTGTCGAGCTGCCCTGTTGCTCTCGGAGATAGCAGATTGCCGCGACCGATTCGGTGTCGGTGAATGGTTTGTCTATTGCTTCGTTTGTAGGTTCTGCACAGTCCTTAGGTGTGAAGTCGCCCTTCTTAGTTTTCAGGTACTTGGCCTTCAGGTCGTTGATGAGTTCATCGTCACCGCCTGTATAGTTGTTGAGGAGGCGCATGAGGCTTCGATTAGTGGCGCTTTTCCTGCTCAGAGGGTCTATCAGGGGACGCAGAAGAGACCACGCCTTCCTGGTAGACAGGGTGCCCTGCAGACCGTCACACACACTCAGCCAGTTCTCTTTGCAGAGCTGGGTAGCGTATTCAGCAGTTTGCTTGTTGAGTTCATGGATGCGTCGGCGAATTTTCTGTTGTGTCGTTGTCTCTTCCAGCGTCTGGTCAGGCTGGGTTGTTTTTCCCAGAAGTGAGCAAGCCTTGCGTCCATAAAGGTTATCTTTACTGTGGTCGCAATTTTCTGGGTGTATTTCGTTACCAGCTCGATTTGCTCCTTGGCCCATTCCCCATACGGTCTGGTGCTGTTCATGTTCCCGCCTTCATCGGCTTCTTGCCTTTGTAAAAAATCGTCCCAGTCTGTTAGCTTTGTTTCCATTCTTGTCTTAAACATGGGCCCCGGGATAACTCTTGAAATAAACTTTTAGGACTGTCTGGAACGAATTGACTGAACAAATTTAGTGGTGCTGATAGCGAGCTTAGCGATAGGATTATTTGCGCCCGCTAGCCTAGATTTTGACAGATGGCAACAGCTTTTCCGAGCTTTTCTTCCGAGCCGGGTTATTTGATTTATCGCTGGCTTCGCTTTCAAAATTTTCAGTGTTCCTTTGTTTTTGAGAATCTGAGCGAAATAGTATAGACAATAATAAAAAAGTTATGATGCTTGGCTTTAGGCAAATTTGTAAGCATTTCTTCATTTCGAAAAAGTGTCCAGCGATGATAACCGCATTGAAAGTTACATATTAAAACATGTGCTTAGATTAACCGAATACATAGTCAAAAAACGTGAGACCCCATTCGTACGAAAGGCGAATTCTAGCTCAAATCAGTCTGTATTCCATACCCGAAAATGTTTGAACTGCAGTCAGTAAAAGCGATGAATGCCGCTCATAACAATATCGGTGCATTAGAACTTGTAAAAATCAGAACCAACCACAACGTCGACAGGATCCAAGTACAGAAAAATAAAATCACGGCCTATTCATTACCACGCCAGATAGACGTGACAGATAGGACGGGGCCCATCTTTTGTTGACCAATTAACTACACAACACATATGAGCTGCTACACTGGCAAGATCGATGAAGTCTATATTAGCCCTCTTTGAATGTAATGATTTTCCTTCTTTTTGACGGCTACATTCATTGATCGTAGGCTATTCCATAAAAGGTAGGCAAAAAACATTTACAAAACATGAGCTCACACACATATATGCAATCGAGAAGCAATCCACAAAATTTGTCGTCCACACTTATCGTCCACAAAACTGTCTTTATAATTTTGTTTATTTATTTATTTATTTATTTATTTATTTACAGTGTCCCCAAAGGCCTCGTGAAAGCGTATTTTACACAAGAGGGTCACATGCGAAACACCGCTCGAATTACTCAACAGCTTGAAGGCCTGGTGATGCTTCGAGACACGGTCAAGCTTCCTGCGTGGTGTCGTCGTTAGCCCCTAGAGGGCAATGAACACTCGGTCAATAATGTACTCATAATGCTAGTGAGCTCGTAACTCCCGATATTCTGAAACTCCCTGACGTTTCGTCGCCGCTTCAACGGCGTGATTTTCGGGATTGGGCCAAATTCCTGGCCTCCGTTGTTGGTTAGCGGCGAAGCAGGTTTCGCGCTGCGCTTCCTCTGGTTCGGGAGTAATGCTCTTCGTCTGTCGCTCATCTCTACCTTCGCTGGAGACAACGCTTCTTCACCTCACATGGATTTCCGAACTTGTCGCTGAAAGTTCTCGATGACTGGCACGCCTGCAAGGTCGAGCAGTGTCGGCGGGCGCAATGACGCTATCGCTCGGCGATGTTTTTCTTCTCATGTTCGAAGCACCATCTATAGAGCATTTGTTGTTGCAAATTCAAACACGCATTCGTTTAAGCACAAAGACGGTTGAAACGCGAAGCTTTTGGGACATGTACTTTGATCGTTAGCGGCTTCGACCTTGATCGCTGCGATTCACCCACTACTTCACCCACGGTCGTCATCATCATCGTCATCAAAGCTAGTTGCCTTTTCTGCAGTGCCTTTTCGCGTACGGTCGCCATCACTGAGGCAAAGAAAGTTTCGCTTTTTAACCAAAGGGTTGGATTTTTAAAACTGCAAATAACTCTACAACCCAACTTGGGAAATTATAATAATGTAATTATTTGGCAATAAAAAGACCGTAATGCTCCGGTTAGTAAAGTTTGCCGGGCGTGCGCTGAGCTAGCTGCGGCAGACCCGCACAACTCTGGGTAGGTGCCGCAGCGCCGACCGCCTTCAGCGACCGTGAACGTACCTATGAAAAAGCGTGTTCTATTATGTCATTTGTGTGCATATCGACTACATAGTGCAACGAAGTCATGCAGAATTAATTATATCGCAGGGGGAAGCCTCCAAATGATACCGGGCGCTGATAGAATGATGTCGCCTTGCTGCCGAGCCGTGGGTTGACAGAGCTGGGAAGATTGTTTTTAAGGCTTGGAATCGTCCCGCGGATTCTTCTTCTCTTTTTTGGAGATAGGAAGGCGTGGTTACAGCATCGTGAATCGCTCACAGCAAGTCAACGGATTACATGCGGCTATAATGTACGAGCAGGTTGTTGCAGGCTGGTTAGCAGGCTGGTTAGCCGTCCGTAAATGCAGAACGACGCCTTAAATTTATCGGCATGAGGGCCACCAAATACAGTTTTAACAGCGTAGTTTATCACTCAGCGGTTACACTCTGTTTCATGTAATATTTCAGGTGCTTATATCGCCGTATTAAATACAAATAATCACGTTTTGGACGGACACTTAAGGCATTGACATTCCCAAATGCTTCGTCAGCTATCGGATAGGAAACTACGAAATTGTTGTCTAAGCCCCTGAAAAGCCAACTAAATACAGATAAGACGTACAGCATTACAAGTTGGAAATACATTTAGGAAAAAGTTTTCCCGTTCGAGGAGAAGGAGCAGAAGGATAAATTGTATCTACCCCATCCGTTCAGATGGTGGTCACTCCGGAACAGTGAGGTGTGCCTTCGGAAACTAATTGTTTCCCTGTGACTCTTTCTGCAAAGGTGTCAACGGTAATAAAACGCTACTATTCTTTTCTAACAGAGATCTCATGCCGGACCCGTGAGCGCAGAGAGAAAAAAATCACCGAATATGAACATTCTGTAAGTTATTCCGATGTACCTATTAGATGTTTTGCTTACCCCTCCCACTTCCCTATCCTCACCCAATGGAAGTTCGGGTGATAGCCTTCTCGTGAAAGTTTTTTTTTCGGGGTGTGTTTTTTGGTGTGCCTGGCTACACGTGGAATCCCTTAAAGTTTATGGGTAGAGGGTGCACCATAGAGCAATCGATTTTCCCACATCCGTGAAGCTGAAAAGGGGGGTATTACCTTTCGACATTGTTCCTGCAGAAGCGAACGACGATACAGAAAAAAAACAGATAACACACTGAGTCTGATACATCCTTGTAATATTTTGTTGTTTTATTAGAAGTCGTGGATTAAAAATCGGCATCGCCCCGAATACGAAGTCTTGGGCTGGAAAGTGTTCGGGACTGCGTATTCGCTTGTACGTTCAACGTGTTGACTTCAGCGCTTTCGCTATACACAAGAAAATGTGATTTTCATAGTGTTACGTGTATAGATAATCACCGCCGGATCAAAGACCAATATGTACTGCCCATGTGGTCGTGTTAGTAGTTCCGCAGTCGCAAGTGCACTCACATGGATGGAATACCGCGCGCGGCAAATCGCGAAACACCAGACATGTTTGCAAACAAAAACTGTTTCTTTGTGGATTTGAAAAATATAAATTACGTTATTTTTGAGATCATCCGAAAGTTGTGGCCGCCGGCCGGCTATACAGGATTTTCTCTTCTAGGCGTCACGCCCATACGGCCTTTGTTTGTCTTCGCCTACGTGATTTCAAACCAATAAATCATACTTCATTAACCTGCGCGGTGCAGCCTAATTACTGCACAATCTTGTACTTCGTGTTAAACCCAAAATAGGCGACGAATGTGCTTCTTTGTCGCTGCAAAAAAAGGAGCGCGCAGCCAGGTACGGACTGGCTTGCGGGGACCGACCCAATTTTGCTCGTATCTTCTACAAAATGGCGCTCGGTGTCGCCGCCAGGGACACCCAGCTGAATGGAAGATGAATGAAATAGAAGGAATAGGTGAAAAGAATGGAAGGTGAAATTAATAAATACCCAGACAAAAATTGGGATTACGACGCAATGATTGCACTCATAAAGGGTGGGATGAATGAAGCAAAGACACGAAACCGATGGAAAGAGCACAGAAAGCCGAGGAGCTGGTGGAATAAGGAAATAAAAGAGGCTATTTACCATCGAAGAAATGCGTCAAGAGAACGTAGAGAAGGAAAAAGAACTGGTAGCGAACCTGAGGTAGCGAAACGGAAAAAGAACCGGAGGTAGCGAAGAAAAAATTGGATATCTACCGGAGAAAACAACTAGAAGTGCAGAAAATGGTGCAAGAAAAGATCAAGCAGAAGAGCGAACAATGAATGGCAGGAATACGGAAGGACAGAAGTGCATCTAAGCAGTTTTGGAACGGTGCAAAATTACTAAGCTAAAAAAACACATCCATGAAACGTTCTTGATTGATGAGGAGGGGAAACATTTAGAAATTTAGAAGGAGAGCACGCGTTGGCGCACATTCATCGAGTGATTAGTGAGAAGTTTAGGGAAATAGTAGTAGGGAAGCATGAACCGATAACATTAGCGCCCACCAAGACTGCGGAAAGAGAAATAAGTTTGAGCATCCTTGATGGGAAACAAGCAGAGCAAAATGTCTCCCTATAGACAGCAGTGGGCCCGGACGGAATAACAATGCAACTGATAAACCTGCTTGGACCTAAAAGTAAGGAATAGTTTATGACTGCAATAGATTAGGTGATACAAACCAAACAAATACCAGAGCACTGGCTAGAAAGTAGAAAAAAATAATATACAAAGTAGAGGCAACACAGCAAGTAATAATTCATCCCGACCACTCACAGTAGCGTCAGTGGTATGTAGATTTGTAATGCAGGCGATAAAGTCAGAAATTCAAGCATGGATGGAAGAAAATGAAATACCTGGTGAACTGCAGAATGGATATAGAGAAGACAGGTGATTGGATGATAATTTATTCTTGACAATGCGACGCATGGAAACTGCGAAAGCGCAGAATAGATCATGATAGATTACGTTCTTGGACAATAAAAGGGCATATTACAATGTAAACAGAGAACTGCTGTGGAGAATGCTGAAACAGAAGGGGTTAGATGACGAGCTATACGGGTCCTTATAGCAATTTATAAAGACGACAGAGTGCACCTTACATGGGCAGGACAGAAATGCTCCCAGCAGGTCAACACCCATCGGGGACTGACACAGGGATGCCATTTGAGCCCAATACTGTTCATGCTTTACATGGCAGGGTAAGAAAAGAAACTGGAAGAAAGTCAAGTAGGGTTGAGCATAACCCATATGCTGCAAGCCGATTGGTATAACAGCGTATTCCGGGAATGTGATACGCAGACGACATTGCTCTTTTAGCTGATAACGAGACAGATACGCGACGGGTAATAAAGATTAGCGGCCAGGAAGTCACCGACCTCGGGTTAAATTTTAGCGCAGAAAAATTGGGAATGCTGGTTTTCAATGATGCTACCACTGACGCAGTGTCTTTCCAGCCAAGGCGCATTACCCAGAGTGAAGGAATATAAATATTGGGGAGTGTGGATACACGAGGGGGATAACTACTTAAGAACTCACGAAGAGCAACTTAAGTATAAGGAAAACCGAAACGCAGCTATAACGAAGTATAGAGCTCTGTGGGGGTATAACAAAAATAAAGTAGTGAGAGGAATGTGGAAATGAGTAATGTTTCCGGTTATATTGTCCATTGTCACGGCAACCGTGAAAAGTACCTGGAGATATTTGTCACGGTAGTCACCTCTCCATGGATGAGCTGGCTATCTTGCAATTCTAAACAGAGAAATATTTCCTACACCGCCGTGTTTTCAGCTGCCCCTGTAGCGCTCTGCTAAAATACTTGGTTTTAAACCGGAAAGCTGTGGTTTTAGTCCGGCGTTGCTATGTATTATTATTTTGTTTTAGCTTTCAGAATTTCTCGGTCTCCGTGATTTTGTCAATGCTTTTTTAACTTTCGTTTTTACTACATCAAGAGATGAACTCACAGGACCTTGAATGGGTTGAGTTACGTTTATTATAGGTTGTGTTCTGTGTCGTCGGGTAGGTTAGATTAAGTTTGTTGCAGTTGGGCTGGATTTGGGTAAGTCCTGACTCCTTCGGCTGGGTTGTGTTAGGTTCGTTGGGCTATGTCATGTTAGGTTATGTTGGGACGCAATATGATTCAGGAAATTTCGGCCAGGCAGCTTCTATGAAAACTGCCGGTTGCCGTGAGATTTGACGCAGCCTAAATGTTTAACAAGGTCTGCCGAAGTTTAACGAAGAATGTCTTGTTCTCCAGTTATGGCAAAGGTGCAGTTTTAAATAATCCACTAGTTTCCTACACACTATTCTTATAAAGATAATACGCTGTACAACCATTCCTTTAAAACGGGGTATATGCACCGTAAACTTCGAACCAAACTCGTCCGTTCAAATAGGGGACAGCGACAGTATGCGTTCATCAAATAATATTTCAGTTTGACATTCCATGTACTGAGAGTGATCTTGCTCAATTTGTAAGGGTGCCAGCTTGTTCCTTTGGAGGCCGTGGCTGGATAAATGAGCAACATCCGTGCTTCCAATTTAAAAACCGGAAATGCAATTATTTGTTGTTTTTGATACAACGTTATCCGTTTTTACGTTCACAAATGCATATTATCTCAAACAGAGTAACGGCGGTGCGCTTAATTTTTCTCCCCCATCATGCCCCCATTTTACGGATTAAAAAAGACTCAATTGTAATTAAACAGGTTTGGAATCTCCAACAGCTGTTTGAAATTACACCTAAATACCTTAATTTTTGTTTGTAGTGGTAAGGGTGGTTGTTCAAACTCGAAGTTTAATTGTGTTCGAGAACAGTACGCAAAGTAAAAGACTGAGCATATAATAAATCTTTATTGTACCAACCTGGATAAAATGTAGACATTTTTACTGGGTGTAGAGTATGAGAAAAATGCCGACGACTGAGAACACTTTCCTGTCAATCACACAATACATGTCAAGATGCTATAAAGAATAATGCCTACACACGACACGAAAACGCGCAGAAACATACGCGAAACGTAAAACTCAGTCATTCCTCATAGTCATTCTGTGTGAAGGTGAATGACTAGTGGCACTGTATGCAGCTCTGTACACCAAGTTGCAGTCCAAGGTCCACACGCACACACACAAACACACACACGCACGCACGCACGCACGCACACGCACGCACGTACGCAAACACACACGCACGCACACACGCACACACATGCACGCACGCACGCACATATACGCACGCACAAAACCCACACGCACGCATGCATGCACACACACGCACGCGTGCACGCATGCACACACGAACCAACGCACACACACGCACGCACGCACGCACGCACATACACACGCACGCACGCACGCACATACACACACACGCACGCACGTAAGCACCCACCCACACGCACGCATGCACAAACAAACGCATGCTCCCACGCACACGCACGCACGTATGCATGCACAAACACGCACGCCCACACGTACGCCCGCACACACACGCACGCTAACGCACGCACACATGCGCACACACACGCACGCACGCAGGCACGCATACGACTACCTTAGTAGTTAACAAGCCTAATAAAGTTTAAAAGGACTAGATATATTCATAGCAACTATATTAGTCGCGGGTTGGTAAGGATAGGAGTGTTATTGCAGCGGACAGACAGGGGGGCTGGTTGTTTTCTTCTGTGAAATCCCGCGTATTGGCAGCAGACTAGCAAATGCGAAACAAAATTGGCGTAGTGTTAACTTCGCCCTAACAACCAATTTCAGTATGACTTTAATTTTCACAAAGCGTAGGCTATATTGAGAACTACATACAGCGCATTCTCCAGAAAGTAGGCGTTTCCATCAAATTTATCCACGTGTATTTGTTGATGCATGCAGGTTTGATCAGAACTTAGCCTGTAAAAGTTCCACTGTTAAGAACTGTTCCCGAGTTGCGAGGTTGGCATCCCGTCCTTCCGGCCGTGCGCGCCTGCTTTTCGCCGCATAATGCGCCGTGATAATATCAGTACGATTGGTAGCGGTTCTGCTTGGCTGACGAAATTGCATGCAAAATCGCGTTACTTATGCCATGATTACCTTATGTCACAGTGTTGCTAGCATGACGTAAGTGAGAGAAGAAACGCTACATTAGAGAGCCTGTGCCGTCGCTGTGATGCTGTTCAAATGCCCTGATATTGCGAATTTGACTTAAAGCCAGGCAAGCGTGAATAGGCTTTTGAATAGCTGTTCCTTGCGAGCCTGCGTGCTCTTATCTCTTGCCGTTTCCGTGCCGTTTCTAACGAACCTCCAGAGCACAATACGAGAGGGGTCACAGTGCTTGCTTGAGCTTTCCATAAGAGGTGGTCTGGCGTGCATACTCACAGGCAGCGGCGTGGGCCGCATCGTTTCCGGGGAGGTCGGGGAGGTCAAGGGACACGTCATCCAGATGAGTTGGATGACGTGTCCCTTCTTCTTCAGCACGTGGCTTAGTGGGTTGGCCGATGTTGATTGGGTGGTTGCTCCGCGAGGAATCTTTTCTTTGTTTGTTCTTTGTGGCCGGGCGCGTGCAACAGGCCATGCCGTGACATTGGCCCCCCTCCCTAATGGCGCATCGTCTAGAAGCGTAACAGGGAGTATTTGTGTCAGGTACATTTGGGCGTAATTCCAGAGAAAGTTTTCTGCACCTTCTAGCCCTAGCGTTCCTACCAAAGAATATACTTTTTGTCTGGATTTCATAAAAAGACAACGGTGACAGCGCGCCAGCGAACAAATTCCGGATTGACCTTTACGAACAGCGTACCGCGCAGATGAGCGTAGTGAAGGTACAACAACACTCACAAAAATAGTGTCCTTTGGGGATGTTGTAAGGAATTTATTACTTAGTATTGGTGGTAGGTATTACGTAATGCTAGCCAAATACGAGCGTCACCCGCCGCTGTGTCTCAGTGGCTAAGCCGATTGGCGGGTGAGCCGATTGATGGGCGATCCATACACGGCCGCGTGCACCGCTTTTCGGATGGAGGCGAAAGTCGATATTTTGGTGCACGCTAAAGATGCCACAATTGCAACAAACAAATACACCACCCATGTAAAGACGACGATAGTTGAATGCGAAATTACCTCGTTACGGGTTCCTTGGTTGTCGTACGAGTTTTCCAATTCCCTTCGACCACGTCGAAATGGAGCAATCGGATAGACGCTGGCTTCATAACGGAATAGACTCAGCTTCGATTCAGGCCACCGGGAGCGTTTTGTTCTTTCACTTTGTTCTTCCTCTTCTGTCGCGCTCATTCCAAAGTAAACACACTAAATGTTTGCTGAAGGCAATGGAAATTTAAGGTGTTCTACCGGTAAAGGCCGGGTTCCTCGATGCTAGCGCTGCAGTACGGCGGAGACTCACGTGAATCGAGGCGTCCTGCACTCTAAACTTTTTCCTCCCATATACTCCCTAGAGGTTCTTTTTCGCCTGTCCTCTAGTGGTCCTCCTTGTAGGAGTTTTTTTTTACTACATAGAACAGGGAGGTTTTGTTTACCTCCTCAAAACAGGGCGTTATTAGGTTATAGAAAGGAGGTATTTAGGGAGTGTTAAGAAATGCTCGGGAGAATTTAAGGAGGTCAAAATGAAGCATTCTTTACTTCCTGAAGGGCGTTTTTAAGTGATGTTTATGGAATTTTTAGGCGGTTGAATAGGAGCCTTTTATGGCTCCCTTTGGAAGTACTTATGTTAGTTTAGGGGCGTTTGTAGGAGGTTCAAGGGAAGCATTTACTTCTTTTGAATGGAGTTTGACGAAAGCTTGGGGAGTTTTGTAGGCCTTCCGAAAGGAGGTTTTCAAGGCCACAATGGAGAATTTCTAGTTCCCTGCGGGAGTACTGATTTCACACATTTTTTCTTGATTTCAGGTTTATTTCAAACGAACTTTCCCAGACAAGTTTACATGGTACATAGTGTACACAAGGAGGTTCCGAAATAAATACTTATGGCGACCTCATATTGGAAATCACAAATGGTACATTGCTAAATAACACGCCAGTTAGGAATTGAAGACAGCAATACGTTGCTAGTTGAACAAATCGTAGAAACAATATTACTACAAGAACTTGAAATAAGCGAAAAACAAAGATAGGCACAAACACAACCGCATGGTAAGTGAAATCATTATAGAATGCTAGCGGATCGCGAACGCGTCAGTATTTATCAGAACTTATCAGTACGCATCAGCGCTCAGTACACAGTAAAAAAAAATGGTTGTAGTTGTTTACAACAACAACAAAAAAATTCAGTAGGTGGTGAAATGAGCGAGAGCTGCCTGCTAGTTGAACAAATTGTAGAAACAATAATAATACAAGAAGTGGAAATACTTGAAAAACCGATAGGCACAAACACAACCGCTTGGTAAGTGAAATCATTATATAATACTAGAGGATCGAGAACGCGCCAGTATTTATCAGAACTTATCAGTACGCATCAGTACTAAGTACAATAACTGAAGAAAAAATGGTTGCAGTGGTTTACAACAATACAATTTTTCAATTTGTGGTGAAATGAGCGAGAGCTGTGCAACGATTTGATATTGAAAGGTAACAAGCATTTTGTAGGTGGTAAAGGCACAAGAGATAAATTATGTAGGAGACAGACTGCAGTGAGATGGCTATGGATAAATGAGTAATACAAAGAACGAAAAATATGCTGCGAAAAATACCTGTGCGTTTTGATAAAGACACAAATGCGCCAAGAAAACTGACCGAGTCTGTCGGGTTAATTGCAATGATATAGAACGGAATGGGTGGCATCGCGACAGCTTCTTTAGAGTGAGAACAAAAAGCCATGAAATTCGTGTTTTTCGGATAATTTTTAGTTGATTCATTTCGCACCAGTTGCCAATATTATTTAGATAATTGTTTCAAGTTAAATTAGTTTGTTAATATTACTGCTTCACTGCAAGATAGCTGTATTATCAGCATAAAGAACGGCCCATCAAATATCCCCTTTTAAGTAAAAAAAGAAAAAAGAAAAAGTCAGAAATATAATACGGAATTCTTTTTGACTACTATCCAATGATTACAGGATTGAAAACAAATATTAGTGAGCGATATTGATGCGATAAAAGTTAATTAGTTCTAAATCCTTCACACGTGGTTTGGTGCAGGCAAGGTCCAAAAAGGCATGTTCCACAAACGTTAGAGCTCTGTGTGCCTTCTTGGGATATTGAATGTTGAAAACGCAGAACGATGCAAACAGACTACACAGTCCTCCCAGTAAAGATGATGCAGTCAAGACACGCTGGCCATCGATGTGGAGGCTAACTTCCCCGTTCACAGAATGCAGGCAGGGAGTGAGAGGAACATCTGCCTGAAAAAGCAAAAAAGAAAAAAAAAATGCCCCACACGTAAAATTCAAAACAGACACTATGGTTAAATGAACTTAATAATTCGGTACAGTAATAAAACTGTAAGGCCAGGTTCCTTGCGAATTCCAGTACCTAAATTAGGAATGCAAAGGCTTCATAAAACCAAGTGCCAGTACATTAACCGTCGTGGCTTTTGCAGCAATAAAAAAGATATTACTTCCGCACAATATACTCGAGCACAACTTTAAATGACAGTGAAGATAAAATGCAAGTCTCTGTAGGTTCATATGTTAGTTTTTGTTTTTGACTGAAAAACCATTGATATTGCACGATTTTGTTAACTGCTGTTTCTTGCTTTAAGATGCCAGCTTGCATCTATTCAAGTGAGTGGGCACACAGTTAAAGATGCAAACCCTTATACTGCCTCTCCCCTACCATGGTGGCTCACTTTCATAGAAAAAGTGCAGCTTTTGCGAGCTGGACGGCTGTTGCAAGCCGTGGCAATACTCACTTCTGCTGGAGGGGCCAACTTGGTTTCCGAATGCAGCCTTGCCTTGTACAGCACAGCCTATCCTGATTTAAGATCTATGAAGTCATTCAACTCGATCATGTATCAGGATCTGCAGAAGAAAATCGTGTCAGCAAATAATGAATTTATGCCGGACAGGCACCCACTGTTTCAGTTATACACTCTCAGATACCTCCATCTATTTCCCTCCTGGTGTTACATCCAAAGCTAATTTGTTACGGCTTGTCTCATCAAGTATGGTTATCTGTCATAGCACAGCTAGTCATACAGGAAAGTTCTTCACTGGGTCACAAAACACTTTCTTTTTTTACAGTAGTAATAAGGTAGGCGACTCAGTCATCCGTATTCTGACACCTTAATATTCTGTGTCACCGAGCTGACAAGCATGATTGGTGCATAAGGTCATTTGAAGCCGCAACCGTTACTACAGCCTTGTTAACTAACGTAAACCTCGTTCATGGCACCAAATTACTTGTGATTGCATGGCAACAAAAAAAACAGCTGAAATGGAAACGATATTCTCGGAAACTTACCAACGCTGCATGCCACACACACCTGCCTTAGTTAATTTACCGTGATTGCAGACGTTTCCGTCACGCAAAGCCACAGTGCAGTTTTTGGAGCTGCAAGCTCCGTGTCAAAATCGAGTCAGATGAATCGAGTAATTTTTGTGTATGGTCTTACTATTGATTACGACAAAGTTATTACCAACAAAAGAGTGAGTGCATTGTTCTTCTAAAAAATGATATCCTTTTTTATGCCCGGCAGACTTGTGTCATGCTACAGCAAACTCGGTTCTCTTCCATAAGGGCATGAATTTGTGTTTTTATTTGCGTGGCCTTAGCTGGCGACTGACGGGCCCCGATTGTATACAGACCCCTCATTATCATCCGAAAGGGAATAAAAACATTTCGGTTTCGAACCACGTCGCCGTCGTGGTCCACACTATATGCATTTATTCGTTCGATGGGCTCATATCATCTTTTACGCATGTCACCGTTTCCTTAATAGGGTGCGCTGTTAGATCTGAAGAGTCGACTCAAGCGAGCAAACAACCCCACCGAATCTACAGGGCACAGTTTTCGAAGGGGGTGGCCGTATGATCTGCGGCTTTCGCCGACCAGAGCGCTAAGAATGAGTCAGAGCCTTGAACGAAAACAACACAAAGACTTATATTTGGACAGGCAAGCCACCAGGAGCGTTAACAAAGAGATATTGCAAAGTAGAGCAGTTAACTAAAAAGAATACGAGCAGTTCGATGCATATGAGAGACAGAGTCCCACAATATTCACCGACCGGGCCCGACGATGCACCGCTGCGGAGGCAATTCGGCTACCTGAGTAACCGTCACGTTGCTTTGAAACGACGCCGCGCGCGACAGACGATTTCATCTCGAATGCCCTGTTACAAACCGGCCTACAAAAGAATGCGAATGCATACCCCAAAAGCTACAAACCAGTACAATAAAACGAGTGTGCGCTTTTTTCTTTGCCCGTGCGTGTACGTGCTGTGTGCGGCACGGGTACTTCGCAGTTAACCCTATCCAAACGTTTGACAAACGCATCGACTGATGACAGACCACTTACCAGCGAGCTGTCCACAGCTGTCGCCGTATCGTAATGTTGTTAGCGGCCGTTCGTCGTGTGACAGGGGCACATAAAAATCTTTCCACCAAATGGCACTACTAGTGCTTCTCAAATAAGAAAAAATGATGACCCAAGCCGAGGCGCTTGAATCTCCGGCCGCACCAAGTCGACCAAGTCACCGGCCGCGCTGCTTTGATAGCACGGAGGTTGTTTACATCCGGGCAGCAAGTCGTGCCGCCAGGGCAAGTTGAGTCGCTGCAGTCGGGTGCGTTGGCGCCCTGGCGCGCTGGCACGAGAATTTAAATTGTCTATATATGCGCAAGCAAGCGAAACAGATAAACATTGCAATTGTTTGAAGCGGCGAAAACTGTCTCTTTGTTAGCAGCAGAGTTTGACAACACCTACCGCCAAAATAAACAGATTGAAACAACACGGCCGCGCTGTCTGCTTGTGATCGCGCTGGTTGAAGCATCTAAACGGGTATACGTACGGCATCGGTTTTGTAGCTGCATGCAACCGTCGCGTCCTGCTTTCTCGTTCTATTTAGCATTAGTCCACGGTTGAAGTGCTGTCACACGGAAACAACACAAGACTAACATGGCGACCACCCGCTTGAGATGATTACCCCAGATGGGGAGTTTATTATGGACGTGGTTGAATACAAGGAACCGAACGCCATCTCACAAATGGTGTTAAGTCGTTCTAAATCCGCCCGTTTGCTACACGGATGGGCAGCGGTACTACCATGGAGGTTCGTCCACTTTTTTAGACCATGCCTAGGGAGTACATTTTTTTGCTATAAGTACTTTTCAGGGCACATTACTTGATTAAAACTCCATTTCTGGCTAGTTTGCGTTTACAGTGTACTTCAACGTCTCTAGAACCACGTTTCCCTACTGAACGTGCGTACTCAGTACAACGTGGAATCTATCTAGTATGAATTCTTTGTTGCTGTTGCCATGTGATTTCTCAAATTCCGCCAGGAGCTCGGGCAAAAGCAGGCGAGGGTGTAGATTATCATGTAGATGTAGATTATCATTTGCCATCGCAAAAACAAAGCATCCAATATTTTTTTTAGTAAAGGACGACTGCAAATATCACTTATGTATTGATGTTCGCCCTCATGTTTGCTCTTGTTCAACAATATTGACAAGTATGAATATTGACACCAGACGTAGACGTTTATATTTGGCTGCGAGTATATAAGTCAAGTACAGAGATTTTGTTTCACTTCCGCTGTGTGGCTGAACCGAGTCACGAGCAGACAGACGGACAGGCAGACAGAGAAACAGCCATTCAGAGAGACCAAAATGCTGGTGTTTAAGCAGCCCAAGACAGGCTATCGGCTTTTAAAGAATGGAACTCCCACTGGCGCCGTTTCCGGCAAGGGGCGCTAGAGCACTGCGAAGGCGGAATTTTCAATTGCATTGGGTGGTAACAATGTGCGGAAAACAGCGCTACAGCCCATTATGGCGAATCTCTGTTCGGCACTTCCGAAAGCTTTGACATTGAGTGGAACGCCTTCAATTCTTTGCTTAGGGCTCCCCGCACGGGGCACCTTGAGCAATCTTGGTGACGGTACTGGCGATACCGCGGACCCCGAACCCCCAAACATAAGCTGGATCCAACCGTGGTGATGTGTTTTTAAGGTGAAGGGTAGAAACCTCTAACGGTGGCCGTCGGAGCCCAGGTCAAACTCCGGCGGATGGGCTCCCTGTCTGTCTACCAGGCAGGGAGCTCCGGGACCTCTTTGGCTACCAGGGTAAGGTCAAAGAAGAAAGTACCCCCGTCTCCCTGCTTTTATACCATGCTATATGGCATTTTCTAAACCCCCCCCCAAACGTGATCGGCCCCCGAAAAGGGGCCGCACCGAAGTTTCTTTTCCACCACTTCCTAACTTGAGTCCTCCGAAACCGAACAACTATCCTCGCTTCATCGTGATGGAATCTGTAGACCAATCAAAACCTCTTGCTTCACAGTCTGTATTTCTCATTTCAAAGTTTCTTGACGGTATTGTTGGAGGGTCGTATAAGGCCAAAAAACAACGAACCGGTGAAATTCTTGTCGAGGTCAGTAGCCAGGATCAGGCCAATAAACTTCTTGCTCAAACCAGCATCGCCGATCTGCCAATCCGAGTCACGCCCCACCGCAGCTTAAACAGCTCCCAGGGCGTGATTTCCGAGTATGACCTGCTAAATGAATCTGAAGCTGACCTGCTGGAGGGCCTTCGTAGTCAGGGCGTAACAGCAGTCAGGCGGATAACCATCCGCAGAGACGATAAACAAATACTGTAGTGAAGAATGTTAGCTTTGCTCCCGAAAAGCATCAGAGTCGTCATTACCCAGAGTGGGTCATGTTGACCAGTGCGAGCAGCGTCATCATCAGCAAAAAGGCTGTCGGTAATCCTCATCGCCATCGCCTGGAGTGACGGGGTTCTCTCGGTCTGCTTCGATCGGCTCGTGTACGCTTCCCTGATCCGCGATTCCTAACCTCTCGCCTCCAGAAAGATCTTCGTCAATAAATCACCTTTCAAGTGGTGGAGGAGCCGGGGTCACGCCTTAATCCTGGAACTCCGGAGCCGGAAGTTGCCCTCGGCCATGAACAACCAACCGGACCAGAGTACTACGCCCTCATCACCGACGGTGATGTGCTACGGTGCTATGCAGCGGGAACCTCCATTCTTCAACGGAACCGACAATAACGACGCCGAGGATTGGCTGTCCCTGTATGAACGCGTAAGCACTCATAACCGATGGGACGACGCCATGAAACTGAATGACGTCGGCTTCTCTCTGAAGGGCGCCGCCGAGTTATGGTATGGGAACAACAAGCGCGACTGCCGGACGTGGTCTGAGTTCAAGGTAAAGTTCATTGCGGCCTTTGGCCGACCAGCGGTGCGAAAGCTTCAAGCCGAGCAGCGTCTGCGTGTTCGAGCACAGCAGGCTGGCGAGAGCTTTATTAGCTATATTGAAGACGTCGTGGACCTATGTAAGCGCGTCGACCCATCTATGGCGGAAGAGGATAAAGTCAAGCATATTTTAAAAGGCATAGATGACGACGCCTTCCAAATGCTTTTGTCCAAGGACTTGAGCACGGTTGCCGATGTCGTCAAGCTCTGTTTAAGCTTTGATGAGCTGCGGAAGCAACGGGCCCTCACTCGAGGATCTCTTGCACGGGATAGCTCTGGGTTGAGTTTGGCTGCGATTTCGGCCGATTCCTCATTGCTTACGCAAATTAAAGACTTCGTACGTGAGGAAGTGGCCCGACAGTTGTCCCTCCTACCCTCCACGACGAAGTCTGTGTCCACGATAGAGCCTGCCCTCAGAGATGTCATCCGGGGTCAAATTGCCGAAGCACTTCCGCCGTCGTCTCCGGAGTACGTGCCAGTAGTTGCGCCAGTCACTTATGCCGATGTCGCCACCAGACCATTGCAGCAGCCTGCCGTGACGTTCCAGCCGACATTCCCAGTTCGACCTCGGGTTCCGCCTCCGGTGCTTTCCCAACCTCAGTTCATGCCGCAACCCCGGAGTGCATGGCGTACACCGGACAATCGCCCTATCTGCTTTGCGTGCAGGATGCCTGGGCACGTTGCACGCTATTGTCGTCGTTATCCGCCGTCAACCTGGAACTCTGCGCCTGCAGACTTTCCTCAGTCGCCTCAAGTCCATGTGACTCCACGTTCGTCGTTCCCGACCTCCTCTTCGAACCGCGCCGCCTTTACTGACCACCGCTCGCCGTCACCACGCCGTCGCTCGCTCTCCCCGATGCGGCGCCGTCCTGGTCCAGAAAATGCGGAAAACTAGACGCCGCAGTTCCTGAGGCACGAACTGCGTCGATGTCGAAAAGTCCAAGGCCTCATCCCCTTCCGTCCCCTACCAATGTCATCGATGTTATTGTTGAAGGTATTCGCGCATTAGCTCTGGTCGACACAGGAGCCGCCGTTTCCGTTATTCACGCTGATCTCTGCCGTTCCCTTCGCAAAGTAAAGACTCCCCTGGATGGACTATCGCTCCGAACCGCAAGTGCACAACATGTCGAGCCAATGGCTGCGTGCACGGCTCGGGTCGTTATTCAGGACATCGTGCACCATATTGAGTTTATAGTGCTTCCGGCTTGCTCCCATGAAGTAATATTAGGATGGGACTTTCTTTCTCGCAATAACGCAGTGATTGACTGCGCACGCGCACAAGTGGAACTTTCTACCTTTTCTGACGCATTGTTCGACGACGACCATCCCATCCACGCTGCTAAACTTGTCGTGGCAGAAGACACTCCCATTCCGCCCTGTTCTTCTGTATGTGTGCCTGTATGCTGTGTGTCTGTGACCGACGCCACGGCGCTGTTTACGCCATCTGACACGTTTCACCACCGCAACCTTTTTCCGCTGCCGTTTGCTGTTCTGGATTTCCACTCCGGGGGAAGCGCCATGTTCATCACGAACACATCGACCGTACCGTGCGCACTCCTAAAAGGCGAAACTCTTGGAAGCCTAGAACATATAGACCCTGGCCTTGTTTTCAACATTACGGATGGCGTGTCACACATTGACATCGACGGACTAGATCCGTGTTCGTCAGATCCAAACTCAGCGACTGACCTTTTCCGTGCCTCCGTGGACGATGCTCTAGAGAGCACCCAAAAAGCTCAACTTATGGCTCTACTTCAGAGATTCCGTTCGTCTTTTGATTTTTCACACAACGCGCTTGGGCGCACGACCGCTGTGGAGCACACCATCGACACTGGAAGCCATGCTCCCCTTCGGCAACGGCCGTATCGCGTCTCCCCAGCCGAGCGTCGCACCATCGAGCAGCACGTCGATGACATGCTCCAGCGTGGCGTTGTTCGACCTTCAAGCAGTCCCTGGGCATCGCCTGTCGTTCTCGTCCGAAAAAAAGATGGCTCTATTCGATTTTGTGTAGACTATCGCCACCTCAACAAAATCACGCGCAGGGACGTCTATCCTCTCCCTCGCATAGATGATGCTCTGGACAGCTTGCAGGGTGCAGAATTTTTCTCGTCGCTTGATTTAAGGTCCGGGTATTGGCAGGTTCCTATGGCGGATGATGATCGCCCAAAAACGGCATTTGTCACACCTGATGGATTGTATGAATTTAATGTCATGCCGTTCGGGCTATGCAACGCCCCTGCAACATTTGAACGAATGATGGACAATGTTTTGCGGGGCCTCAAGTGGAAGATCTGTCTTTGCTATCTCGACGACATTGTCATCTTTTCCGCCGATTTTCAGATGCACCTTCACCGTTTGGAGAAAGTTCTAACATGCCTTTCTAGAGCTGGGCTCCAACTTAACCTTAAAAAGTGTCGCTTCGCCGCCACGAAACTTACCATCTTGGGTCATGTCGTCTCCAAGGACGGCGTGCTCCCCGACCCAGCCAAGCTTCGCGCTGTCGCCGAATTCCCGAAGCCAACCAACATAAAATCCCTTCGGAGCTTCGTAGGGCTTTGCTCGTACTTCCGGCGTTTCATTCGCAACTTTGCTTCCATCATTGAGCCATTGACGAAGCTCCTCGGTGGTGCCCGTGACTTGCCTGCCTGGTCTCCGGCCTGCGACCACGCGTTCCAGACTTTGCGCCGTCTCCTGACCTCGCCACCCATACTTCGACACTTCGACCCTACAGCGCCTACCGAACTTCATACTGACGCCAGCGGAGTTGGCCTTGGGGCTGTGCTGTGCCAACGTAAACCAGGTTTCGACGAATATGTCGTCGCCTATACCAGCCGCACCCTAACGAAGCCAGAATCCAATTATACAGTTACCGAGAAGGAGTGCTTGGCCATCATCTGGGCGCTTACTAAATTTCGACCATATCTGTATGGCCGCCCATTTGATGTGGTCACTGACCACCACGCCCTCTGTTGGCTGTCTTCTTTGAAAGATCCGGCAGGTCGTCTGGGGCGATGGGCGCTTCGCCTCCAGGAATATGATATACGAGTGAAATACAGGTCTGGTCAGAAGCATTCGGACGCCGACGCTCTCTCCCGTTCACCCGTACCTGCTGATCTATCGGACTCTCCAGGGGATCTGTCTTCCCTTGCTGTGACTGATATGGCAGCTGAGCAACGGAAGGACCCATGGATTGTTGCGCTCCTCACCTCGCTCACCAATCCTTCCCAAGCCGTAACGCCACGCGCTCTCCGTAGGCAAGCATCTCACTTTGCAGTACGCGATCAGCTGCTTTATCGACGCAACTACTACTTGGATGGCCGCAAATGGTTGCTCGTGATTCCTCGTCATTTGCGGTCCGATGTTTGTGCCTTGTTCCACTCTGACCCCACGTGTGGTCATGTTGGCCTACTCAAAACCTATGAACGTTTGCGTCTTCGTTACTTCTGGCGCGGGATGTACAACTTCGTGCGGAAATACGTTCGATCCTGCCAAGATTGCCAACGCCGAAACCCGCCGGTACCTCATCTGTGTGGTCCGTTACAGCCGCTGCCTTGCCCAGTCAAACCATTTGATCGTGTGGGCATTGATTTGTACGGACCGTTACCCTGCACAGCCGCCGGAAACCGCTGGACTATAGTTGCCATCGACCACTTGACGCGCTATGCTGAGACCGCCGCTCTACCAGCTGCTACCGCACGGGACGTCGCCTCGTTTCTCCTGCGGCGTTTTATACTTCGTCACGGTGCGCCTAAGGAGCTACTCAGCGACAGGGGACGCGTCTTTCTGTCTGACGTCGTCGCGGAGCTTCTTAAGGAATGCAGCGTCATCCATCGAACGAGCACTGCCTACCATCCACAAACGAATGGCCTCACAGAGCGCTTCAACCGTACCCTCGGGGACATGTTGTCCAAGTACGTTGCGTCTGACCATGGAAACTGGGACCTCGTACTCCCTTACGTGACGTACGCCTACAACACCGCCATCCAAGCGACGACGGGTTTTTCTCCGTTTTTCCTTCTATATGGGCGTGAGCCATCGTGCATGCTGGACACCATTCTTCCCTACCATCCTGATGTATCTGAGTGCACGCCGATTTCTGAGGCTGCCAAACACGCCGAAGAATGTCGCCAGCTTGCCCGTTCTTTCACCACTGAAGAGCAGGAGCGACAAAAGTCCATTACGGCTGGAGAGCCCGCACCCGACTTCGTTCCCGGTTCTCTCGTGTGGCTCTGGGTACCCACCAGGACTCCTGGCCTGTGCTCGAAATTCCTGTCGAACTACCAGGGGCCGTACCGTGTTGTCGAACGTACTTCCCCAGTGAACTACGTCGTCGAGCCGCTACCGCCTTCCCAGGATCTCCGACGCCGTGGACGTGACACAGTGCATGTTGCTCGTCTGAAGCATTATTATGACCCGTTCGTCTCGCCATCACCTTGAGTCGCCAGGATGGCTACCCTCTTTCCCGGGGGGGTGATTGTAGTGAAGAATGTTAGCTTTGCTCCCGAAAAGCATCAGAGTCGTCATTACCCAGAGTGGGTCATGTTGACCAGTGCGAGCAGCGTCATCATCAGCAAAAAGACTGTCGGTAATCCTCATCGCCATCGCCTGGAGTGACGGGGTTCTCTCGGTCTGCTTCGATCGGCTCGTGTACGCTTCCCTGATCCGCGATTCCTAACCTCTCGCCTCCAGAAAGATCTTCGTCAATAAATCACCTTTCAATACCGACAAAGCACCTCATCCTAACCTTTGACAAGTCCATCCTTCCAGAATTCATCAACGCAGGTTACATCCGATGTTCAGTCCGGCCGTACATCCCGAACCCGCGGCGCTGTTTCAAGTGCCAACGGTTCGGGCACGGCACAAACTCCTGTCGCGGCCGACTTACCTGCGCAAAATGCGCCCAGCACGACCACCCGTCTGACAACTGTAACGTTCAACAACTTCTTTGCGTAAACTGCCAGGGCCCACATGCGGCCTAGTCCAGAAAATGTGAAAAGTTCCAATTAGAAAAGAAAATCATTAACATCAAGGTCACTGAAAACATCACCTTCCCAGAGGCGCGGAAGAGGTTCGCCTCTTTCCCTCTGGGGAGGTACGCCGACGCAGCTCGCCGGGGGGCGGAGCGGCGTCTGGTTTCGGCGGGGACCCAGTACCGCGAGTCGGACTTGGTCCCACCCCCGCCCCCCCCCTGGGTTGCCTCTGGCAGCCCAACCCGCCTCCGCACCGCTCGCTGAGCCAGCAGCGGCTGTGGTGGCATCCACGTCCGGTGGGGATGCTGCTGCACCCACCGTTTCCCCCTCTCCACCGGCCCGAAGCACACGCGAGGGCCCGGACGAGATGGAGACGGAGGCAGTTGCAGCGACCCCCTCTCTCTCCTCACTGCCTGTGCCATCTGGGGTGCTCCCCACGCCTTCGGCACTGGCAGTGCAGGCAAAGAACACCCGAAAGGGTACCATGTCAAGGGGGCCCAGTCCGCTGGGCACCCCCTTGCCTTCAGATGACGACATGGACGTCGAGCCCTTCCGGCTTTCATCGCAGCGGAAGGAACGGGCTGCGACGTCCAGGTCAGTAGAGAAGGTCAGAAAACCCCTTCCAAGAGTGCAAGCCCCGAAAGACCCTACATAAATAGTCACACTCCAGTAGCTCTGAACACATAATAATGGGAAGAGAAAATATTGTTCAATGGAACTGCAGAGGCCTTCTGAATAATCTTGACGACGTTTATGAGATTCTGCATGCCAATCAGCCAAGTATAATGTGTGTCCAGGAAACACATCTGAATTTCAAACACACAAATTTCTTGAATAGTTACATAGTATACAGAAAAGACAGGGATGGCTGCACACACTCTTCTAGCGGTGTTGCCATAATCACCCGCAAATCCTTAGCATGCCACCCTGTCACCTTGAACACCGTCCTTGAGGCTGTAGCCGTCCGCACAATAATATTTAATAGATTGATAACGGTATGCTCCATATACATTCCTCCTGATGTTTCACTTTTAAGCTCTGACTTCGAGGCGCTGGTTGACCAGCTGCCCGAACCATACATCCTGACAGGCGACCTTAATGCTCACAACGCTCTTTGGGGCTCTTCTCGCACGGATGCCCGCGGTCGCCTTATAGAAAAATTAATTACATCTTCAGGAGCATGCCTTTTCAATACTAAACAGCCTACATACCATAATATAGGACACAACACATACTCATGTCTTGACTTGGCGATTGGCTCCGCAGTTCTCTTTCCATGTCTTGAGTGGGGTGTGGGCACTGACCCATATGGCAGTGACCACTTCCCCACCTCACTTACATATATAGGTAAAGGCCCAAGCAGTTCATCTTCCCATAATAGGTTCAATGAAGCACGAGCTAACTGGAACACATTTACAGAGACATCCAAACTACACCACACATCCATAGGACACCTACACGTTGAAGAAGCCACCCAACTGCTCACGGCGCACATCCTCGACGCCGCCGAAAAGTCCATTCCCCACGCCTCTGGTGCCCCGCGCAACCAGCGGAGGCCGTGGTGGAATGAGGACTGCAGGCGGGCGCGAGAGGCCCAGAACAAGGCGTGGGGTGTCCTTCGTCGGTACCCCACGTCGGGTAACCTCATTTTGTTCAAACGGGCCAAGGCGTTAGGTAAACGTGTGCGCCGTGAGTCAAAACAAGAGAGTTGGCGCTCATTCATAACATCTATAAACTCATACACAGACACACGCAAGGTATGGACACGTATACGCAAACTCAAAGGACAACATACACACAGCTTGCCCCTGGTCAGTACAACAGGGGACACACTGGAAGACCAGGCTGACACACTTGCACAACACTTCCAAGACGTGTCCAGTTCAGCACACTACACGAACACTTTCCTGAAGTATAAAGCCTCTTGTGAAAAGAAGTCCCTACACGACAATAACAAATCACAGACTTCTTACAACTCCCTGTTTTCACTACATGAGCTGAGGGCTGCTCTGAACACGTGTAAACCCTCAGCTCCAGGCCCAGACAACATTACATACACAATGACACAACACCTACACGCAGACACACTCGAAGCACTTCTACATCTATATAATAAAATATGGCTTTCGGGGCACATTCCACACTCTTGGAGGGAGGCCATTGTAGTGGCTTTCTTGAAGGAGGGAAAGGACCCGTCGTCCCCTTCAAGTTACCGTCCAATAGCCCTGACGAGCTGCCTGTGCAAGCTCTTCGAGAAGATGATCAATCGCAGGCTTGTGTACTTCCTCGAGTACAATGGTCTTCTCGAGAGCTGCCAGGCAGGCTTTAGGGTGGGGCGATCGACGAACGATCAACTGGTTGCACTTGACTCATACATCAAGGATGCCTTCGTGCATAAGCAGTACTGCTTAACTGTATTTTTCGACCTCGAGAAGGCCTACGACACCGCTTGGCGTTATGGGATCCTTAGTGACCTCAGGTCATTCGGTGTTTCGGGTAATATGTTGAACACCCTTGTTAGTTATTTGTCGGAGAGAGCGTTCAGAGTAAGAGTTGGTTGTGCACTTTCAAAGGTTCACGTCCAAGAAAATGGCGTGCCGCAAGGTGGCGTCTTGAGTTGCACTCTCTTCATAGTAAAGATGAACTCTCTTGGAAAGGCACTGCCACCAACAATCTCTTATTCTATGTATGTAGACGACGTGCAAATATCTTTTAAATCATGTAATATGTCAATATGCGAACGTCAAGTCCAGCTTGGTGTCAAGAAGCTTGCCGGCTGGGCAGACAAGAATGGGTTTAAACTGAATCCTGCAAAAAGCTCCTGCGTTGTGTTCTCCAGAAAGCGCGGGGTCCATCCGGACCCAGACATTATTCTGAATGGCGTGTCGCTTCCTGTGAACAAGGAGCACAAGTTCTTAGGTGTTGTGTTTGACCAGAAACTCATATTCATTCCACACATCAAGAAACTTAAACATAAATGTCTGAAAACAATGAATATACTTAAGGTTCTCTCCCACCAATCCTATGGTTCCGACAAAGAACTCCTACTACGGCTCTATACTGCTTTGGTTGGGTCTCGTTTAGACTATGGCAGTGTGGTATATGGGTCGGCGACTAAAACAGCGTTGCGAATGCTTGACCCAGTGCTACACTTGGGGCTACGGCTTGCGTCGGGTGCTTTTCGCACTAGCCCTGTCGAGAGCCTGTATGCCGAGTGTAATAAGTGGAGCCTTGAGAACCAACGGACGTATATGGACTTACTTTATGCTTTTAAAATTTCATCTCTGAATAACCATCCTTTTTATCCTGTCTTTAACGACACTTCAACATCACTGCTTTTTGTAAATCGCCCATCCGTTCCTCTGCCCTTTTCACTTAGAGTGAGAGAGCGAGCCTCGGATCTGAGCGCTTCGTTTTTAGACGTGTACAGATCATCCTTTTCAGACATTTTACCTCCTTGGAAAGTTCGTCCTGTGTCCTCCGACCTTTCTTTTATGAAACTTGACAAAAATCGGGTACCGCGAGCTGCAATACTGCAGCACTTTCTGTCTCTGCAGTTTAAATACCCACTTGCAGAATTTTACAGTGACGCGTCTAAAACCTCCACCATGGTCTCCTGCGCTGCTCATGGTCCGAATTTCAGTGCAGCCAGAACCATGAGCGTCCACACGACAATTTTTTCAGCAGAAGCGTACGGGATTTTGCTGGTTGTACGACACATACTTGAAAATCAAATTCCGAAGTCTATCATCTACACAGATTCCTTGAGTGTTGTTCGCGCACTGTCATCGCATACACCCCCCAAAAACCACATAGTTAATCTTGTATTTAACACTATCATGTCTGTGTATGCGCAGAAGCATCAGCTGCTCCTCTGCTGGGTTCCAGGACACGCTGGGATCGCTGGAAACGAGTTGGCAGACGAGAGGGCTGCTGCTGCTGCACTCAGGAACACTGTAGACATAACAACCGTACCCTACACAGACCTCAAACCACACATAAGACAACACCTGCGCAGAACATGGCAAACACACTGGGACGAGCAGACAGACAACAAACTACATGTAATAAAGCCACACTTGGGACGGTACACAGCTGACTCACGCAACAGACACACGGAAGTCGCCTTGGGTAGGCTGCGGATAGGGCACACCCATGCGACGCACTCGTATCTGCTGACGGGATCTTCTAGACCCCAGTGCAGCAGGTGCGGAGAGGCCCTATCCGTAGTGCACATACTAATCACATGCAAGGCACTTCACACAACACGACACAAACACTTCAGAGAACTCTACAGACAACATATTCCCCTACATCCATCGTTTTTCCTAGGTGATGATGCCATTGTTTCTGTGAAACGTGTGTTTGAGTATTTGTCCGACGTCGAGTTTTTAAACCTCATTTCCTATCACGCATCATGAAATCTGGCCCTATACACCAGCCATGCTCATTGTCGTGTTGTGATTTTACTTTTGTTTTTGCTGATTTTAGTTAGTGTTTAAGGTTTCACCCCTATCATCGACTATTGTTTTGGCGCTCTTTGCCCCAGTTGGCCTTGCGCCATAAACATCCAACGATCATCATCATCAGACAACAAACTACATGTAATAAAGCCACACTTGGGACGGTACACAGCTGACTCACGCAACAGACACACGGAAGTCGCCTTGGGTAGGCTACGGATGGGGCACACGCATGCAACTCACTCGTATCTGCTGACGGGATCTCCTAGACCCCAGTGCAGCAGGTGCGGAGAGGCCCTATCCGTAGTACACATACTAATCACATGCAAGGCACTTCACACAACACGACACAAACACTTCAGAGAACTCTACAGACAACATATTCCCCTACATCCATCGTTTTTCCTAGGTGATGATGCCATTGTTTCCGTGAAACGTGTGTTTGAGTATTTGTCCGACGTCAAGTTTTTAAACCTCATTTCCTATCACGCATCATGAAATCTGGCCCTATACACCAGCCAGGCTCATTGTCGTGTTGTGATTTTACTTTTGTTTTTGCTGATTTTAGTTAGTGTTTAAGGTTTCACCCCTATCATCGACTATTGTTTTGGCGCTCTTTGCCCCAGTTGGCCTTGCGCCATAAACATCCAACGATCATCTTTGCTTAGGGCTGGCGCGCCGTATGTCCCAACCTCCTTTTCGCCCTACTCCCTTCAACGCTTATGCAATACTTTTCCCCTGTCTAGACAAACGGATATAAGCCCGGGACTCCGCCGACTGTCGGCTGAGGTCTGCAGGTCACCGCAGAACGCAGTCGCACATGGTAAACTCTGCGTCCCGTCTTTCCAAACACACAATGATAAAATGAATTTTACAAGATATTTGGGCCATTAGTTCATGAAGGCTGCCAAAACAGGGGAGCGAACGTAAGCGTAACTGCGGGTAGCCACTGCGGCCGCGTCGCGGCCTCTGCGATCTCAGACACCAGACGCCTGGCACGTGTGGTGGCGGTAATGTCCGGGTGGCGACGCCATCCCGCAGGCGCCTGTTTGCGGCTAACGAAGCACAACGGTTTATGGAGAAGCTCGCTCATAGCTCGTACTGTATATGCTAGACAAACCTTTCCTTTTCCCTCGGCTTTCTGCGCAACCACCTCCTCCCTCTTTTCTAGCCGTCTATCGGAAATAAAAAGCGCATTTATAGATCACTGCCACACACTCGCTGCGGCGGACAGCGGCTCGCGTACGCAGTACGTTCGGCAACATCTCACACTGGAAACAGTTTTTTTAACTTACTTGTGAGGAAAACAAATCAGCGGCGCCATCATGACAGTCAACGAAAATAAAAAGAGGACATGAAGAGTACGGAAGGCACAAGCACTGTCTAACAACTGAAGATTTCTTAGGAAAACACGTAAGTTAGACAAAAAGTGGGATCAAGACAAAACGCAGCCCACGTCCCTCAAACGTTATCTCACACAATACTCACACGCCTTCCGTTTCTAGAAAGGGAACCTTATCTTCTGTAGGGCATTCTATGTCGTTCCTACGGCAGGTCATATTTGCAGGGAAAGGCTTCACAGGCCCTGAGCGCAGACGTTTTTGGGAACTTGAAGACTTCCAGGTGGTAGTCATAAATTACCGACAAATGAGCAACGACCATCGTGTGTAAAATTGGGGTCAGACACTTGAAATTGACTATACTATGAATGTTCATGGCTCCAATTTTAATGCCAACAGGAGCTTCATAAGCTAGGTTATGAAGCACGAGGAATTTCGAGGGTGCAGTGGAATGCATGAAATAAAATATCTTCTACTGCCGCTTCACCCGCTACACCCGCGCGCAGAATCACTCAAGGGGAGCGATGGGACATCATGTTGCTCAACTGGGACGCTGCGAATTATGGGCCATCCAGCTGTCCGAGTACGCTGCCAGAGCCCAAGGGCTCTTGGCCGACGCCCAAGATCACAAGCGTCTCGCAATAAAGTCATTTCGCTCTCTCTCTTTGGGGTTCGCCGCTAGGGGGCCGACACGGCCGGTTCGGTTTCGCATAGGCTCCCGCTCTGTGTTCCCGCTACAGCGAACCAAGGCGACTGACCTTTTTGCGCCCACTGCCAACCCGTTCCTGGCGTGCTAAGGAACATTTTGACACTTCGTGGACCCTCATCGACCATCTGGAAGACCGACAGCCGCCCCGCAAGCTCGCCACCACACCGCCGCCTTGATAGGCCTCTGAACAGGCCTAGCAAGCCGAGCGATTTTGCCCCGAACGCGCTGGAAGGCGCGCCGGCTTCACAACCGACCATGACCACGCCAAACAACATGTAGTGTCAATTTGACAGCCTCAGAGGACGCACTCTACCACCCTACAATCCATAGGAGCAAGTTATCCGCGCCAAAATCAAAGCAACGACCGGCCATGTTCCTACCCCCCGCAGACTGGTGCGCCAAACCCTAATCCGCCCGCTCGAGTGCCCCTGCCCCGACTGCCGCAAGAGAACTACACGGTTATCTACCGCCCACGCTCGGCCCTCAACGTAGCCAAGTGGACCCCCCAAACTCTCGCTATGAGTCTTGCAACGGCAAGTCACCTTCCCGGCTAATGTTTTGTCGACGAGGTGATCATGCAAGCACAGCCCCAAAAAACCTTCTTGTGGCTAGCACCGCCAACGCACATTTTGCGCTCACCCTGAGCCGTATCGCTTGCATTCAACTCGACAATACGCCACACGCGCTCGAGCCGTACATGAAGCCGCGGCCCGATACCTGTCGCGGTATCATACACGTACTAGAGGAAGGAACAACCCCAGAAGCTCTCCAAAAACTCTTAGCAGTGAACAAACCGCTACTGCTCCACGCGCGCATGATGGGCCGCACGAGCTCCACACTGCTAACATTCAACGGAACCAAGGTCCCGTTCTACGTGCGCTTAGGCAGCATTCTCCACCTCTGCCGACCTTTCTGACGGACTGTTCAAGTGTGCCGCCTCTGCGGGGACATCGGCCACCGCAGGGACATCTGCCCGCATCCGGACTCCGTGAAGTGTTCATCCTGTGGCCTCGCCAATCCTACAGATCAACATAAGTGCGCACCGATGTGTAAACTGTGCCAACAACTGCATCTAACGGACGGCAAGGACTGCCCCAAATGCCTCGTCCCCAGCCGCCCAGCCCCCAAGCAACGCCTTCACACCCCGTTCTTCCACCAGCCGTCCTAACACCACCAACCCAGCAGTCCACTCCAGGTAGGCTGGTCCACTATTGTGTCGCAACCTCCCACCGCTCAGGAATTCCCACCACTACCCTCGGCACCCTAACCCCCCCTATCCCTCCCCAATCAACCAACCAACCACCCTTCTCCGAGCCCACGTTCCTTCCTTCCTTAACCAAACTCCTCGAAAACTTTCAACACCAGCAAACAGAAATCATGGTTCGCTTACAAGCACTCGAAGCCGCCAGCACCCCAGCCCCCTCCTCTTTATCTCCAGCTTCCCCCCAGACACCAGATAACCCCGCTCCTCTATCCATCGCAATTGAGATAATCAAATCACTGGTAAACGAGCAATTTCAGACACATGTGCTTCCCACTGTCGATCAGCGTTTCGACGTCGCTCCAACCGAACTCAATAAACAAATCACGAATTCAACGGCAACAATTCAGCGACTCACTGACGCCCTGACCTGCCGCCTCAACGCTCTAGAAAAACCCCTCTCCACAACACACTTTACCACTACTCTACAAACCAAGAAAGTCAAACTGTCCTACGCACGCGACGATTACTCATAGCAATGGACACAGCCCTCCCGGAAGATAATGTCTGATCCTTCTCAGCTGCACATCTACCAGTGGAACTGCAGTTCCCTGAACAGCTAAAAGCGCAACTAAACCTTTACCTCGCACCCGAGCCGCCCGACGTTATTGCGCTACAAGAAGTGGATACCCCAAAACCCGAGCTTCGCGGCTATTGCTCGTATACACAAGACCCAGGCCACTAAACTGCTGTTCTAGTAGCGCAGCATATTACTGCACAAGAACACCTCATTGCATCAGAAATCGCCCACACCTTTATTGAAATTCGACCTCCCCGCCCAAATCTCCCAAGTGTCTACATCCTGAACGTGCACAGTCCGCCGCTCTCATCCCTGAAGACCGTTGACCTGCTTATTAATGAAGCAAGCCGAAAGTCGCAGCAAAGCCCTCTCAGTGTACTACGGGACTTCAATGCCCCCATCGCACTTCAACGTCCCCCATCACCAAGCCTCTAAAAAAAGAACAGCCCTCCTCCATGCAGCACAAAATCATTCCCTAACCCTATACAATGTCCTCACCATCCCCACCCGCCTTGGAAACAGTGTCTCTATAGACACAACACCTGATCTGACCTTCGCCCGGAACGTTCCGCATTTAAGCTGGTCCCTCCGTACGGATACCCTTGGCAGCGATCACTATATAATAGAAATCAAGCTGCCCAACCTCCAAACGGCTCGCAAAACCGGAAAAGCTCACATAAGAAACTGGGCAGCCTTCCGTAAAGACCCTACATCTCTTCCTCTAATCGAAGAAAACCTTGAAGCCTGGACAGAAGCTCTTGAAAGTCCCATCCGAAAGCACACCAGCACTGTCCCTTTAACCGACAAAAACCCAGCAGCAGACGCCCACCTACAGCATCTTTGGGCAGCCCGCCACGGTCTAGTTAATCGTTGTCAGAAAAGGAAGCACAACCGGTCCCTCAAAAAAAGAATAGCCGAAATTACTCAACAGGCAGCAACTTATGCCAAGATCCTCCAAAATCAAAATTGGCGTAGCTTTTGCGATCAGCTTCATGGCACGCTCACTACCAAAAGAACCTGGCATATTCTACGGAAACTCCTAGGCGACAAAGCCCCTCGCAGACTAGGACAGCAACAAATCCAACGTCTCATTCATAAATCACCACCTCCCCCCCACCCCAATAGCTGCTCGATTCAATTCGCACCCACTCTTCGGGCACCCAACAACTTACCTACCCCCACCTGAACAGGCCTACACTGGACCCCCAATTGATTTACTGGACGCTCCGTTCACTTCATCTGAACTGCAACAAGCACTCGGCAGACTAACACGCAACACGACCCCAGTAAAAGACAAGATAACCAATAAATTAATTCGCAACCTGGATGACGAAGCCCAAGAGGACTTACTGACTCTCTTCAACTATCATGGGAAGCATGGTACTGTACCTCCTCAGTGGCGCCACTCTGACATTACCCTGATCCCCAAATCTCACAAGCCTCTAACAACGACCAACCTCCGCCCAATATCACTGACCTCATGCGTAGGCAAGCTCTTTGAGCATCTAGTACAGAACCGCTTGACCACTTACCTGGAAAACCGTGACCTCTTCCCCCACACAATGTTCGGTTTCCGTAACCACCTTTCCACCCAAGAATTCCTAATTCAAATCAAGGAGCACATTATCGACCAACTTAGTAAAACGAACCCCAGCTGTGTCCTGGCCCTAGACGTTCAGGGAGCTTTTGATTACGTGACACACGCGGCTATTTTGCAAAGCCTTCAAAAAACCTATTGCGGCCCGGCCACGTACAACTACGTCAAGGCATTTCTAACCAACACAACGGCCTCCATCCGTCTCGGTACTCATCAGACACCTACTTTTCCAACACTGGCAAAGGTGACACCCCAGGGCTCTGTCATTTCGCCTCTATTGTTTAATGTCACCCTGTTGGGCCTCCCTAAGCTCCTCGCCGAAATTTCGGATCTACATCATGCATTCTATGCAGATGACCTCACTTTATGGACAAACAAGGGTACTGCCGGGCACCAGCAAGACAGTTTACAACAGGCAATTTATACGACAATGACGTACCTTGCCACTCACGGGCTTACGTGCGCACCTCAAAAGTCTGCACTTCTTATCCTTCGAGCCCACACTAGAGAACGCCCCCCACAACCTACCCCGGATCCAACAGTTTTCCTTCAAGGCACCCCTGTACCTCAAGTTTCGACATTCCGAATACTGGGCATACCCTTTCAGGCTGACGGCTGTGGTGCTGCCCTCTTACCAAAACTACATCGTGCAGTCACACAACTTACTGATCTCATCAAGCGAATTTGCACCCACCAGCACGGTCTTCGTGAGCAAGACACCTGCCGCCTCATACAGGCCATTCTCCTCAGCCACATCACGTGCGGCACCCCATATGTACAGCTAAAGCCTCAAGAACACTCCAAGATTGATGCACTCATCCGTCGGGCGTACAAAATCGGCCTCGGTCTTCCTGCCTTCACACCCACCCAGAAGCTACTGCAGTTAGGAGTGCATAACACTCGCTGAACTCCTGGGAGCACCGCAGGTAAACCAACTCTCCCGCCTGGCCAAGACACCTACCGGCAGAACGGTCCTCCGATCTCTGTATCGACCAACCCCTCCACCAGCAGAGACACTCCAGCATCTCCCGCAACCTATACGTAGCTTCATCAGAGTAACCCCCATACCGCGCCACATGCAACCAGAGTACCACAAGGGCCGGCGTGAAGCTCGGGTCAATTACCTCAGCAGACGTTATTCTGGCCAACAAGACAGCAGATACACCGACATCGCGCACTGCAATTTCACATCTCGTGCCACCCTAGCAGTCACGGATTCTACAGGTGCTATATTCACCTCGGCCACCTTACCTAACACCACAACCGCAACAGCAGAAGCAACCGCCATAGCCCTGGCAGCCACCACCACTACAAGTACGGGCCACCTAACCATCTTAACAGACTCTCAGCAGGCGTGCCGCTACTACCTTTTTGGCCGCATTCCCTACCAGGCTCTCAAGATACTTCAATCCCTCAAGACTCCCCCAACCATCCAGATAGTGTGGACACCTGGGCATGCCTTCCTACCATGGAGTGAAGCGGCACATGGCGCTGCCCGTGAACTCATTTTCCGGGATTCCCGTTCAAGGACAGACGACTTGGCATCCGCAACATCCCTCCACCCTCTGCCGCTCAGATACACCGACCTGCTTGCCCACTACCGCCACAGTCGTTTCCACTACCCCCCTCCCCACCCGTCGCTCACTACAGCAGATGCCCGGACGTGGCGCCGGCTACAGACAGGCACATACTTCAACTGTACCGTACTGTCGCACATCTCCCCTACCACATTCTCCTACTTCTGCAATTCCTGCAACCTCCCCGCCACAACAGCCCATCTTGTATGGTTCTGCCCGCACCATCCCGATCCTTTCCCTTCTCCATCCCCTGAGCGGTGGGAACGCGCGCTGACCAGCCTGTGCCCGGAGGACCAGCAACGCCTTATCAACCGGGCCACCTAGTGCTGTGGAAGCGCACGGCTTCCTGAACTGAGGACGATACCCACTTTCTTCTTTCTTTTTTTTTTGCTGAATAAAACGTTTTGCCTCCTCCCGATCCTCTCTCTCTCTTTCCCTCTACAAGGTACGTGGTGTCATGTCTTTTACAACTGCGCGGTAGAATCCGCATTAAGAAGGAGGATGAACACACGTTTATCCTACATTTTTATAGCATTGGATGGCTGTCCTACTCGAGGTAGTCGCTTGGTGTCACAGGTCGGGTGTCCCCTGGGTCAAGTTTTGCTGGTCCTGCAGGTCTGAGCTGGTAAGCGCGCGTTCGCACTGCTCAGGAGTAGGGGCGGGTAGTGGAAGGGGTGGTGTGGGCAGAAAAATACGAGGGGGGGTTGTGCTGGAGTGTGGCAGTCAGGGCAGTTTAAGGTGAAACGGCTGGGTGAGATTTGAGACAGGATGATGCCGTTGCAGAATGTATTTGTTTGGAGACGTTGCCAGATGTGGGATATTTTTGTATGAGTGCAGGCCGTAGGGGAGGGTTTTCTCGGCGGGGGTGGCGATAGTGCGCTCACATATCGCAGTACGTGGCTGGTAGTGGGTGTAGCCTGTCTCTCATGGTGTCCAAGTAGCCCGGCCTCGTTGGGAGTGCAGGTAGTGGAGTGCCCGGCAGTGGACACACTTTTGGTGGTCTGTTTCCGTCCCGCGTCGTAGGGATTTCACTGCCCCTGTAACACACTAACCCAAGCCTGAACCGCTCTACCATTGAGTACAGGTGACAGGTCGCGTTGAGCCGCGAGACTTCCACGTTTATATTTCCCGCCAGCACAGTGCGTAGTCATCGGCAACGGCATAAAGAGTAGCTGTGCACGCACACCCCCTTCTTCGACCGAAACCTGTGCACGTATAACCGGGCGAGTGGTTATGGGAGCATGCTTAGGCTTGAAATATACGGGCGAAAATATGGCGCGGACAGCCTTTCATGCACAAAAAAGTATCACCGGCGTTGACAGCCGGCAAGTTGCTCTGGTAACGAATGATAAGGGGGCTACCGCCATTGTAAGCAGATTATGCTGACTGTGAACGAGGCATCCGCGGATGCGAGGGGAATAACAGTTGTGATTGGCAATGAGATGTTTGAGTGGTGCCCCGTGGGTCCGACGTCGGCTTAGGGACTCGCGCCTATGTCGTCTGCTGTACTCCGCATGTGAGCGGAAACAGTGCCTGTGCTAGAAATCGCCCGCGCCGATGCTTTAGTGCATGAAAAAGCGCATTTCTATATTTCAGTTTTTTTGCCAACTTCTCACACATCTGAATAATTTCAGGCTGTATCCATCACAAGTTTGCAACACACGAGGAGAGATGAAACAACTTTTTCAATCCATCATTAAGGAGATAGTGTGCAACTCGTACTTTCTTGCTCATTCGCGAGGTTTCAGCGCTCAGAAGTCCTCCATATGTATTCAAAATCCGTAGGCTTTCGTACAGTATTTTTGAGATGCTCTGATGAAGGCTCAACAGTCTAATGCTACGTACCAAGTAGCGGGCCACTGCACGCTTATCGCACAACAGAAAATAAACGGCTGTCTTTCATTTCTTTCGTTTTTGTTTTTCTGGTATTGGATGAATGCTTCTTTTTTTTTTGCGCCCAACACATTATTTTTTGCACAGTCTCAAATGACTTATTAGTAGGTTTCAGGATGTTTGGGAGACTCACAAAGACCATGTGGATATTTTCTTCAAGCTGAAGAACATACATTCCTTTTTCACACATTCGCTTTCGTTAAGGATGCCTAGAAGAAGGGGCATATACGCAAGGTGCGTTGTTTTTTTACGTGAAAATACAATGAGAAGGTGTGCGCCACGCCATCGTGATCGCGCACCAGACAACGTTTTCCAGAGTACTGGAAGCCGGCTATTGTTCTGCGAATTTTGTTCTCCGTAACCATCGTTATCATAACGTACTGTCTCTCAGCCGAACAATTATGACATGATCACTGTGTTGAAGGCTTGATATACTCGCTAAGCAAGGCAACAAAAGAGTATACGTGCATGTATTACAATAATTGAAAGCGATGATAACTTACAAGCAGCTCTTTATTGTTTTTGCACCCTTCGAGGCATAAAGAACAAATCTTCTTCTGCTGGGGATGGCGTTCTATGGAGTGAAGAAAATTACTTTACTCTCTTGTGCTGGACAAAAGACCAGGGCCAGTAATCAGCCCGAGTTTACTGTTAAAAGAAGTATTTTCCTCCTCAAGCCCCTCCCCCAAATGTTACAGCAAATTAGAGAATTAGGTCTAAAACCGGTCTGTATAATGTAGTATGATGGCGGATCATTCACCCGCTTTCTAGATGACCCCCCAACACGCCCTTTGTGGATTCCCAACGGTTCCTATCGGCTACACGGATGATCGCCGTATTACAGTGTACTCGCGAATACGTCAACTGTGCCATAATGTGCAAAATGAACTTTCACAGTGCAGTGAAAAGATTCATATGAAGCATCTTCACCTACCCTTTTCCCATGTTCCACAACAGAACTCTTGGCCTGCTCCTAATAAAGTCATCCATTCAATTTCTCCAGCTCCTCTTCAGGGCGGGCAGTTTTCTTATAACGTATATCTTAATATTGGGATGATATGGGTGTGGAAAATGTACCGAAATATCTCTCCAGGTCTAATCAAACATAGTGTTACTGTATCTTTATCGTAGACCTGACTCGTCCATGTTCAATAAACCTCCATACTGGTTAGAAGCCTCATATAAAACCTGTAGCGCCTATATACACAGTGTGTTATTTGGAACTCAATCTACAGTTTTGGCAGCCCATAGTGCATACCGGCCTACGTTCATGCCATGGCAACGTAAAGGGATGGTATACAATACTTTTCAGCATTCGGGAAGGGTGGAAAAACTGTTTTAAATTACCTATGAATAACAAGAATCGCAATGCCTTCTGCCAAAGCCGACAGCCCCGAAGGCCTAGTACTTTATTTGGTCTTACAATTTCGCTGCTGTCGGCTACTAGCAGCTGGCTGTTCTGTGTGTTCGAAAGATTGGTTAATACAGGAGCTCATGCATAAAAAAAAGCTGGCTGACTCTTCGCTAGCTGACTCTTCGCGCTCCGCACAGTAGCGGCGGCGAAGGAATGGGGTGACGCCGGCGATGTTTCTTCCGTAGCGGTATCAAAAACTATACTTTAGTTGAAGTAACACCGAAACTTGGGTGAGTTGTTAAATCATGTTGAAAGAAACACACACAGCGCGCATAAAAACAGGACGAAGAACGGAGGGATGTACAATACAATCGCTGTGTTTTACATGCCTCCGTTCTTCGTCCTGCTTTTTTGCGCGCCGTGTGTGTTTCTATAGTTTAACTCATGACTTAAGTTAGTGTTTAATGGTAAGTCTATTTTAGGATAAAAAGTTACGCACATGCAAAATCTGGTGGGTACATGCATCAGGCATCAACCGCGCGCAAAGAAACACCAGGCAGAGCGAGGCCGAGTGAAGTAGACGATAAATGCGAGAATCCCAAAGCCGACGCCACGGCGGTGCGCTTGGCAGCGCCGCCCGTGGTCGCACTCACCGCCAATAGTGGTGTCCGCAGTGGCGAGAAGGAGCACCGTAGCGGCGCCGAGCAAATCGGCTCACATGAATGAAATGGTTGAGAGATATACTGCTTCGAAGTAAGAGGAAAGCTAGAGATGCAACTGGTATTCGTAACGGCGAGGCAAACCAGCAGTTCTCAATGAAAATGCACACAAACGGGCAAAGGTGCACAAAAAGGTGGCGCACCGCACCAGACCTGCCTGCGGTCTCCTCGCGCACTCGCTCACTTTTACTCACGATCATCGTCGATTGCGTTAGTCATTTCTTTTTTGAGGGGCGGTTGTGGATAAGTCTTCGTGACCAACCGCACTATTTTAAACGAGAATCTCTCACCTCAAATTCCACTTCATACAATCATTGGCGAACCTGTTAGTGGAAGAGCTCCGTCACCGTGCAATCAGTTTCCTCGACGGTGTGAACTTATTTAGCACTGCAAAAGTTTTTCCCTTGTGCCAGGTTGGTAGTCAGAAGAGGTCGGACGCGCCGGTGATGGGCTGAGACCATGTCGCAAAACAGTCGGCTGGAGGACCACATTCATGTCGCTTCTGTCATCACGCGAGGCTATGGGACCCCCACAGCTTTTCACTACACGGAAGTACCACCCGGAAGTCCATATAGCCTCCTGTCTTGCAGCGCCGCTTGGGTAGCACATCAGCCCCGCGGCCTAGTTATTGCCAAAGTACTAGAGACCAGCAGGGCTGGCACGCCCTCAGAAAGAAAGTCGTCTCAAAACTGCCAAAAGAAGCCAGGAAGCTTGTCACCTTGAACTCAGCGCTCAAAATGTAGACAGAAAAAACCACAATTTTGACAAACGCGATACTACCAATTTCTTTTCAAAATTCGATGGCCAGCATTGAACAAAAAGCAGAAACTTCCAGAAGTAGCGAAACTGGATAACAAATAATATGCATTTGCTACGGATCAAAAAAATACCAGATGTTTCTCCGTTGTCTCTTAGGAGAGTGTTACGAATCAGCCCGCCGCTGGGCTTTGTGCAACACTCATGGTCTGTGTGGCAAAGCCTCCACTACGTGCGCCTTTGGAGCAGGCCTCCCCGTCGGTGACTTACGCTTGCAGCCGACGGATTTAAACAAGCTGCTACACGTCTGGATCGCTGCCGCCTTGCTATTGGCGCGAGTCAAACTTCGCTGTTGGCCGACGAGGCATACGTCAACTTGTCCAAAGGACGCGGAAGCCGATGCTGAGACCTCTCTCCCTCTCTCGGACTCAGCGTGCGTCGCTACTACTACCTGACATTCAGGAACGGTGGCCGAGCCTTACAGCGCACGCACCAACTAGACATAAAAAACAAAAACGCGACCTTTTCTTGCTGGTTGTGACGTCATGGTTCAAGCAAAATGGCAGCTGTTATGCGGTTACCTCGCTGCGCTCTTCTCGTCGTGATTTTCGTCGGCCGTTGCAGTGGTGCATAAGTGTTTCGCTTGCGATTGTGATGAGGATGCTCTCGAAGAACTTCTGGAGAGCACTTGCGGTGGTGCGCAGCGTGTGATTGGGACGCTGAGTGTGTGCGACTGCATGATTTGCGCGTAGTACGTTGCGACGGTGACCACGGGCGCACTGCATCAGTTCTGCAACCTTAATTTACGACAGTGATGATTGCGTTGCCGACGAACTTCAGCGCTGTGCTTTATTAGAACGCCGTGTGTAGGCCGCTGGGCGTTTCGTCGCCTAAGTGCCGTGGTGAGATGCAGCAACGCTGATCACACGAGGGCACTGGGAGAGCGAATGATCACTCCCATCGTAAAAAAGCTAGCCACTGCAAAGGATTCTGCACGCATAACTCCTTTCGCGCCGGACTGCTACGTAGACCACAGGGCTGTGTTTTTGCTGCAGTATAACGGACTGAACCTGAACTACGTAAGGTATAATTGTGTGTTCGGGGTCGTGAGGCAGTCAAGTAATGTTCACCATTGCGAAGGTGTAGTAACCACCATGCTGAATAATATGTCTGCTAGTCAGCTCGTTGGTCTGAAACATTAGGCCAGCTGATAATAGGACATGCAGCCTGGTGGGAGGTAGAGCTGCGCATAGGATAAAGGCTATTTTTTGTTGTTAGCAACTCTAGGAAGCAAGCCTTAATAATATACATCCAGGCCTCAAGCAGGGAATGAGAAAACATTAACTAGTTGCGCTTACCCTGGTTCCAAGCATTTTTCTTAATGTGGGACCTCTCAAGTTACCGTTTTTAATTGATCCCTTCAAGGGCACGTTCAAGCTAGTATAATGCCATGCATTGAACAGATGCAGAACAGTTCAGCCAATATGTCCTTGATGGGTGCTGTCACATCCGCAAAACAATATTGTAGTTCAGTTGGTACTTTTAGCAACAGATCTTTTGATGTGCAATGCATTGAAATTCAGTTCTTCTGCGTCGAGCATGACTGAGGACTTGTCGGCAGGAATCTTACGGCAAATAAGTTATTGGTTGTCAAACTGCACAAAAGTTCCACTACAACGTGCTGTGAAATGGTTTATTGTTCAGTCCGCGATTTAGAGCGAGCACTTTACAGACCAAAAACTCAGTTCCCGCAGCACCGCACTTCCAACAATACAGTCCCGTCGACTCCGCACTCACAGCACCCGTCCGTACCACTATCTTTCTTCCGCCATTTTCCCCCTTGATGTCGATGCCGCTCCGATCTCCGGTATGCTCCCTGCCCCCTCACAATTCTACCCCTCTTAATCCGTGCATGAGGACTTCCGTGGCGAGTGGTACATGCCAAGTTGGTCTGCGTTTGCCAACACTTTCGGTTTCCCTGTGAGGGCGTAAGTGTTTTGCCCTACATGGGCAGTCACCACGAACGGGCCTAGCCGTCTGGGTGCACGTTTTGCGGTGAAGCCTGTCCATGCATTGCTCAAGGGGACCAGTGCGAAGTACGAGGTCTCCTGCCCTGAAGGCAAACGGTCTACGTGTCCTGTTGTACTGTCGCTGCGGAAGCTCCCTAGCGTGGTCTTGATGCTGTTTGGTTATTTCAAGAGCATCTTCTAGGTAGATCTCCATGTCCGCTTCCAGTGCATGTGAAGTGGATGGAGAGGTGTGCTCCCTGCTCAGTCGCTGGCGCTCAGTCTAAGGTGTTCGCATCTGCCGTCCATAGCAGATGAACACAGGACTGAAGCCTGTGACCACGATCCCTGTGGTGCGATAGCAAAAGCTACTTCTGGCAGTCTCTTGTCCCAGTGTCGGTGAGATGCACCGTATTTGACGACAGATTGCTTGACAGTGGCATTGTGCCACTCCACTGGCTGTTCCGGCTGGTCTGTAGGGCACAGTGTGCCTCTCGTCCCTCGTAGAGCTCAAGAAATTCTTTTCGAGACTGTCCGTCATCGTAGCCCCCGAATCTGGGGTGTGCGATGGGAGCACCTTTCAGGTTGAGAGTCGTGGCCAGCGTGGCTCAGAGGCCTAGCTTGCGCAGGCACTCCCGCGATGGGGCTGGTGGCATCGTCCGCTGACGGGGCCGCGAGTGTTAAGTTGAGAAATTAGGCGGCAAGGCGTTCCAGTTCCCTCTGTGTACCCAACGTGCTGTCCTGTAGCTGCTGTAGTACTTCGGGTGCAATTAACGACGCTGGTGGCGTTGCTTCCGATCCGTCGATGCTATTCATTGTGGCCGGTAACCGGACGAACCCCCAATTGTGGGGAAATACTTTATTGTTCCGTCCGGAATTAGAGCTAGCACTTCACACTCCAAAAACGCAGTTGCCGTATCACTGTTCCTGCAGCACCGCACTCCCAACAACCCATTCACGTCGACTCCGCACTCACAGCTCCCGGCCGCACCACTCCCTTCCTTCCGCCATCTTCCCCCTTCTTGTCAATGCCACTCTGATCTCCGGTGGGCTCCCCCCTCTTGATCGCGATGCCACTGCCGATCTGCCGATGGGCTCCCCGCTCCCATCACAAACTTATAACTGAAAATAGTCAAAGATGAGGTTTTGCTTGCCGATTTTCTCTCTCCAGCAGTGATGGAAATGACAGCGGAGTGTTCTTTTTCGGTACAAGGACAACTTAGCTTTTCTATATGTATTCAGAGGTATGTGTTTTTTCAACTTTGCGTTTGTGAATTGAATAAAACTTAAAGTTGGCTGTGAATTGAATGAAATATTTTTGAAAACGAATAGTCAAAGCTTGCTGCGAGTTGCATATTTTCACACCCAACTATCTTTATTTTAGTGTTTCTATAGTGTAAAAAACACAACTACGAAAAACAACAACAGCTTAGGCAGTATTAACTAGACACATCTCTGTTCAGGTACTTGTGCTTGACATGCAAAAAATTCAATGTAACCGAAGAAATAAAAAAATGAACATGCAAAGTAGTGCAACAAGAATTTTGCACACATTGCCATTGAGAAATATGGGCTCCTCAAAATACTGTGACTACAGTAACCATATTAAATATATTTAAATGATTGGCAGCAGTCCTCCTTATCAATAATTGAAAGAAGGCTAGGTATGCTAGTTGCTTGTGAGACATCACCAAGAAGCCAGAATTGACGCTTCATTTCTTGCTTGTACCATTATATTTACAGGAAACCTTTTTCATGTTATAAATTTTTTCTCGTAGTGTTGCACTTGACCTAACATACACCACAGTGAGCGAACACGTGTTTGGTGCAAGGCTTCTACGTTGGGCTTTTGGTACGGCTTCGGTGTCATGCAGATAAACCAACCCGTAAGGTCCTCTCATGCAGTGAAGCGTGAAACTTTGCAAGTCTTGCGAAAGAGCAAACAGTCGTTACTCTATTATTTTTACATTTCAAATATTTGAAACACAGTTGCAAATCTAATATTAAAAGCAATTCGCAAAGTATTGTAAGTTGCGAATGTTCACACACCTCCAAATATACTGCCTGGTTACTCCAGTATAAGTGTATACAAAGTTTATACAAATAAGTTCATGAATGAAATATAAAAATGCCGTAAGGTGTTCATTATGCAAGTTTGACGCATTTATTTGAAATCATTGATAGCATTGGGTGCAGTTGATTGGATGGTTAACCTCTCTATCTTCCCTGTATTATCACTTTCCTTCCTTTACAGGCTGGGGATTCATAGGGGCACGTGTTGGGTAATATGTTGTTTTGTAGTATGTGTGGGTTTGTAGGCATCTCTATAACGGCTTTGGACTTGGAGGTCGGTGAGGGAATCTGGCGGCTCTTTTCTGCTTTGTACGAATCCCTGGCTAGTACATTTGAGGGCAGCACTGCGTGCCGCCTCATTTTCTTGTAGTTTAACAAAGCGTGATGTCTAGATGACTTTGATTATCGCTAGCTTTTGTACGCGTCGTTGTGTATTCGAGGTCTGGTGCATCCTTCTTCATAGAGACAACATGGTTACTGGGAAGCATGGTTGAATCTGTCATGGCTATGCTTGCATGTTTTTCGCAAAGTTGTGGGAGTGCTGTGTGTGGCGGGCATCAGGGTTTCTAATGAGTCATCAATGGCAGACGTCTCAGGGTTTTGTGCTTAAATATGCATCAAAACAGTGAACCGAATAAAGGTGGCTACGCAGGCTAGTTGGGACTTCATTGTGGAAATTTGAGCAGATGTCAAGCATTACTCAAGGAAAGAATAGAGACATAAAAGAGCTTCATCAACGAAGCTTCATTGCCCTCTGAGAGTTATTACAAAGTAAACAAGACAATTATGTGACACTGGTTTAACACCACATGTAAAAAGCAAATACAGCTGCTGCACACTTCCCAGTAATCATTCAGTAATCTATAGTGCATCTGTATCCCATCTTCATGACATAGGCCTCAAAAGATTTCTCGTTCTTGTTTTGTGCCATAAAACTTCAGCACTCTCGTCATATCTAATTCTGGCATGCAGCCACCTGGCGGCCACTGAGTCTTCGAGTGGAGCACCAAATCGGTTTCTGTTCGTGTCGTCAGTAATACAGCATGATCTAGCAACCACCTGTTAGGGCAGTGCCTTGTCTGCCCTATGTACCATCATGATATATTGAAACAAGAACAAAGCACGGGACGTTTAGTACATGCTGTGCATCGTGGTGACGGGCTGTGTAGCCACAGAAAGAACAAGTTACAAGAATTAGTGTCCAAAGTCTCTATGTAAATAGCATTTCGAGAATGTTAATTGCGGCGTTTCGCGCGAGGTCCCGTTACGGCTGTCAATCTTTGTCGCTGTGTAAAATGAAGCAGAAGACGACGAAGGCTGCTAGCAGCAGTAGCACAAACGGGCGCCAAATATGATGGCGGGCAAAATCAATATTTTCACAGACCGAACGATGCCCTCTCAACATCTGCGTGCAAGTTCGTGTAACTGGGAGTACACAATACCTTAGATAAACTGCACGAAGCTCATTTCACTTCCAAACCTCCCGCCTCAACCACCCACCAGATGAGGCACCCGTGAACTCCTCGGATATACAGTACCGCACCGAGAACAGCTACAACGTGTGCCCCTCCACACCCGTCAACACATTTGTGCAGCTCCAATACCGCGATATACGCATCAATACGGTCATCAGGAAAGCAACCCTATGGAGACCAATGAAACTAACTAACATGGATAATTGCAAACTTTTCTTGTCTGCGCGCCAAGAGCCCCCTGCAATGATTTAACAAGAATATGCAGCGGGATCATGACCTCCTGAATATCATGTTGCGGAGCCTATGACAGCACGCAGCCATTACAAGACACGGGGTTCGACGAACGAAATCGACGCGCAGGAATCACATTTGTGGGTCGCAATAGTATGGTCTTGTTATTTCTTAGTCAACGACCATGTGGTGTGTGACAAGAGTTTTCTGCGAACGATCATTTGCGGCTGGCCATGATAGCAGTGCCGTTTAAAGTTGAAGGCATAGGCGCACTCAAACATCGGAGACGAAATGCCCAGACGCCTAAGCACGGTGGTCTAATAAAACGCAGCACAGAAGTTTTTCGCGAGTGCACTCATCACTCTGGCAAATCGAGATGGCCCAACTGATGCAGAACGTCCGTGCGCACCGTCGTAACGCACTCCGTGCAATTTAGGCAGCCGCACACACTCAGCGTCACAATCACACGCTGCTCACCATCGTGAGTGCTCTCCAGAAGTTCTCCGAGAGCGGCCTTATCACAATCGCAAGCCAATCACCCATGCACCGCTGCAACGGCTGACGAAAATCACGGCGAGAAGAGCGCAGCGAGGTGACCGTAAAACAACCGCCATTTTTCTTAAACTGTTACGTCACATTCGGCAAAAAAGGATGCTTTTTGTATTTTTTGATGTCTAGTTCGCGCATGCACAGTTTGGCTCGTTCAGCGTTCTTGAACGTCAGGTGGTACTACCGACCACTCACCAACTCAGGAAAGAGTACTGTGTGTGTCTGTGCCATTATTGTCGTGTGCAAAACCTAGAGGGAACGCTTGTTTGACTGTTAGCGCTTTGGGTATAAATTGATCCCCCAAGCGCTGTAGTTCATTCGTGTTTGAGCCGTGAATCAATGCTGTCACTCTGGTCGAGTCCTGTACTGTAAGCTCGCCCGTCGGGGCATTGTTCTTTGGCTTCGGCACATATGTCGCCATGAAGTAAACAAGTTACGTTTGCCTCAGCTTCTGGTCTTCTTCAAGGCTGCAACATTGGCTGGCCGCCCGCTTCATCACGCTATTACACGCATGTAGAAGGGTACGGAGCTCGGCTAGGGGACCCCATCCCGTATGCAGCAATGGGCTGTCAGTGCGGGATGGCAAAGTCGGAACAACTGGTTGGCAGCTTGGTAACACCTGGAGCCAGCCGTGCCAGATCTAACACCATGGACGTGGAGGCGGCTTCGGACTTTGCAGAATTCACGGTGGTCAAAGGTAAGTGATGGACTTTTTTACACTGAGTTTTACCAGCCTTCTCAGGATAGCTGTTAGGGCGTCAGTTTTTGTCGCGTGGGTTATTCGCGCAAAACAATTTTGGGGCAGTGGGAATGCAGTACTCTAGACCGGCCATGAATTTGAAGGTGAAAAAACCTCAGTTGATGGAGCTTGCAAAAGAGATGCGCTTGAATGTTTCTGAGGCGCTCAGAAAGCCAGAGCTGATACAGGCTATACTCGCTGTTGGGCCCGACGATGATGAGCTGTCAGGGTGCATTGGGTTGATCAATGACAGGGAGACCACGAAACATCAGGCTGCAGAGGCTGAGCGCTAAAGTGAGGAGCTGGAGAAGCAGAAAAATGGACCAGAACAGGAGATCGAGAGGCAGATACAGGAACGGGAGCACGAGGAAAAGATGCGAGGGTGTGCCCTCGAGATCGAGCTAATCCGAAGGGAAAGAAAAAGCTCGAAAACAAGAAACTGCAACGGGAGAACAAGAACCTAGAGCACGATAGTCAACTTGAGCAGAAAGAAGTGAAGCCTGGGTAAGGATTGTTGCTCGAAAAAGCCCTCGTTGTCAAGGAAAACACCCTGCCAGCGCTGCCAGTAGCGGGCGCTTGGAAGCGCGAGTCGGAAGTGACTGTTGCGGCACAGCAGCGCGACAAGGGTGCTGAGACAGATAACGAAAGCGCATTATCTCAGAGTGTCGGCACAAGGCACTACGTGTAAACTGAGTGCAATAATGTGTCCGCGTTTGTTTTGGAGACCTCGGCTGAGCGTTCGGACGCTTCAAATTTGCCGGAGGCCTTGGGAACGGCTGCCGACTTAAATGTGAACATTTCGCGAGGTAGCGACGTTTCGCAGGAATGCGTAAATGTTACCGAGAGGCCGCACGTTTCCGCTGAAACAGAGGTGGTTCCTTTGGACGGTAGGGCAGAAACGAGCAACGTGATGGCAAAGCTTCCAGCCGAGGCAGCGACTGGTTTTCACGGTTCAGTTGGGAGTAATGACGACGATCTGGCCACTCAGCAAGCCGATTCCATCCTGCCACCAGCTCAGGTAACCAACCTCGAGCAACGGCCAGCTGAGCTCATAGAGCGTCAGGGGTCGCGGGCGGCTGAGCCGTCTTTTGAAACAGGGCAGCTTGGATCTAGTGTATCCTTGACAGCCGGAAAACAGAACGAAGACACTCTTTGGTGTTCGCTTACTGAGGTTGCGGAAAAGGCGAGGGACGCCGAGCTTGGGTCTGTTGGAAGATACGAAGTGCCTAATGAGCACGTCGTGCCCTTGTCACTCCCAGCTGATGCTCCTGACGATGAGTCAATATGGGCTAAGCTAGTTGAGATTTCGGCGTCGCCTGTGGCAGAGCCGACGTCGGGAACCGACGAGCGGCAGCCCGGACGAGAGAACTAAAACGTGTTTCGATGTTCGCGTGCCCAAGGCGTTGGTGAAAACGCGAGCAAGAAAGATGGAGGAAAAACTTCCGCGCGTACTTGTGGCGCGTGTTTCAATGCGGGCACGCCAAGGTCCAAAGCCGTAAGCTCGCTCGCGCAAAGGGAACACCGCCTCAAAAAAGGAGTGCGTGTCTAAGGTATGAACGGTGGAAAATCTCGCACACTCCTCCCGCGCTCAGCCTTTGTCGAATGGAATGACCGATGTCCACTCGACCGGTGGCACCAGCTTTCAAAGAACGGGCGCACGTAAGGTGCAATTCAAAAAGAAGAAATCTCAAGTAAATTACGAGAGCTCAAATCGCAGCTGTACGCCCAAAAAGTGGCCTGTAACGCCGGACTTTCTCAATTGCATTGTTCTTCCTGAAGCAGGTTTCGCCCTTTACGATTACGTTTCTTTTTGTGTGGGGCATTTTCAATCACGCGAAATGTCACCTTTCATCTCTGTGTGCTTGGCTAAATTATTGGAGGGCTAAGATATAACTAGTGCAGTTAGTTATTGGCGTAATTTTTCGCGACTACAAGCCTGGGAAAGCTTCAGTGTGTATTTGTCTTCGCACTTACTGACGATGCGGTTGTGTCTTCATGTGCGGTTCTGTTGCTCACCTAACCAAGCCAGAGACGTTCTTGGCGGGCCACTATTCATGGAGTGACCGGCCCGGTGAAGCTCCAGCTTGGTGACGTACAGCGTATACCTCGAATCGAGAGTCTCCCGAGCACTTCTTTCCGACAGCATCCCTCCGGACAACGGTTGAAGACCCTATTCATCGGGATCTCTGACCCCCGGCGAAGCTTTTACGAATCAGCCCGCTACGGGGCTTTGTGCAACACTCCTAGGCTGTGTGGCGAAGCCTCCACTACGTGAGCCTTTCGAGCAGGCCTCCCTGTCGGTGACTCACGCTTGTAGCTGAAGGATTCAAACAAGCTGCTGCACGTCTGCATGGCTGGAGCTGCGCAGTCGGCGCGATTCAAACTTCGGCATTAGCTGACAAGGCATGCTTTAGCTTGTCCAGATGACGCGGAAGCCGCGGCGGAGACCTCCTCGCTCCACTATCCCGGACTAAGCGTGCGCCACTACTACCGACTGCTCACGAACTTTCGAAAGAGTGCTGTGTGTGTCTGTGCCGCTCGTGTCGTGCGCACAATCTAGAGCGATCGCTTGTTTGACCGTTAGCGCTTTGGATATAAATAGACCCCCAAGCGTTGTAGTTCATTCCGGTTGGCGCACTAAATCAGTGGTGTCAGTTTGCTCGAGTCCTGTACTGCAAGTTCGCATGTTGAGGCATTGTTCTTTGGCTTCCGCTCATTTCTCGCCATGAAGTAAACAAGTTAAATTTGTCTTCAGCTTCTGGCCTTCTTCACGGCTGGAACATTGGCTGGCCGCTTGCTTCATCACGCTACCACACGCATGCCGGAGTTATTGGAGCTCGACTCGGGTACGCCTTCCCGTATGCAGCAACAGATTGTCAGCGGTGGGATGACAACGTCGCAACAAGAGTTAAGTGTGTTACTTTAAGACAAGCATTCAAATAGTATGAAAGATCGCACGACTTGCGTTCGCTGTACACTGTTTTGGACCACTTTCACGACCCGCTTACGTTATCGTCCCTATCATAAATCGAAAAACACGCTGGCCCTATGTAAAATATAGAGCGCCCGTGAACTGCCGAAAGAAAAACATTTCAAACTTGCGGCGTTGCTTTAAGTTTACGACACGATCTTAAGGCAAGCGACGAATATTAAAAAGCTACACACCGTGTTTGAGCACTGTGCTGGTCTGTGGCAGCGTACATTGGTGTGTTTTGTGTGACACTAACACGTTCGACCCTGTTCTCCACTGTACTATTTCGTAGCTATTTTCTTGATCTAACTGGCTTCTAGTTTTTTCTCGACTACTTAAATCACTGAACATCCAAGTATGACCCTTTTTCTCAAATGTAAGGTGTCAGGAGAGCCTCGAAATATCTAAATACTAATCAGGCCTCAAAGGAGCTAGAACGTAGCCAACTAAACGATCCCTTTCATTAGTATGGTTATCCTTTCCTTTTACATCTTTTCTTTTGGTTGGTACGACTCAGATACCCATTTAAGCTATGCCATGCAAAGGATCATTTAGGTGAACGTACTTTGCCGGTCACCTAATTTCCACTACTCTATTTAGAATGCTCAAATTAGTCACGCAGGCTTCAGTACATGTTTTTGGTAAGTAGAAGGTCGTAACGCGTTCTATAAATGAGCGTGATGTTAGAGAGTGAACAAACCACAAATCTCTAATAGAAAAACTGGGACGCAAAGTAGTGTACAAACAAATGCATTATCTCAGCCGGTACTAAATGGAAAAACAAGTTATGCTGGAAGAGTGCTTCCCCTCGAGTTCTCCACACGATGGTGGCGAATACTCTATGCAGAGCCTAAACATTACCCCGCGTGCAGTGGAGTAGTTGCGGAGCTAAATAAGCTCTACGGCAAGGAAGACATTGTAGGGCGGCACACAGGCGCACAGAAAGGTCTCACACCATCCGCACTTTCGAGGGGCGCTTGACATGCGCGAGTGGTGACGATCTGTGCGATCCAGTGCTGAGTATTGGGTGCACACGACGACAACCGGATCGAGCGGTGCATTGTTCCAACTTATACTATCCAATCCGGATTTTCTGTACCCCAACATTTAGATCCTAATTTTCTCTATAATAACTACTGCCACCCACGCAAGATAAAACTGCGTAGTGAATACAATATTTTCTTGAACACTACTTTTACCAGCACAAAAATGGGAACGTCGTTACTTTCGCATTAAAGCATTTAGCGCTTAAAGAATATCACAGCATTGCCGACAATTGCCGCCCAAAACAAGCTGACCATGCAAATACTATAACTAGTGGGAGAACCGTCCCTAAGGCAATTAGTTGTGTGGTTGTTCTGCACGAGACGTGTTACTAAGCCATTATCCAATGGCATTCGTGACGTGTTTTGCCTATTTTGACACCAAAGTATTTGAGCAAATCGTTTAAGAAAATGCCGACAGTTCGTGCAAATGTGGTAGAAGTCACGATTGAAGCCACCCCTTTTCCACGTAAGGCCTGGCTCAGGGCCCTCTGCTTTGACCTGCAGGTTGGGGGGTCACAGTGGCTCAATCGATGTAAAGTACAAATTACCCAACTCACTCACATAATCGGCCGGCTCACCTGACGTCGCGAAGGCCTGCGAGAACACAATATTATGCGACTTGTGAACTCTCTAATAGATAGTCGCATTTTTTACGCCCTGCCATATGTAAAATTAACGTAATCACAGTGATCTCAGCTTGAGCGGATCCTCAGGCCTGCCACCCGCCTGGCTTTAGGGGTACCTACGCCCACCTCGCTAAATTGGAGGCTGCTCAGCCGTTCGCGTCACTGTGAGATCCGGTTGATCTTTATTTGCGGCTCAACACAGTCGTCTCCAGCTTACTTGAGATGGCCATCTTATTTTATCCTCACTTCATTACTAGGTATCTTATTTACCCGACATTACACCGACCTACCCCCGTTGGTATCCTATCCCTCGTGTAACAGTTCCTACCATTCCAATCAACGTATCCGCAACCTCACATCCAGGGCGTCGACGATCTCGAATAGTCACTCTTCGCAACAGTTGCGTACACAGATGCCTCTTTCTTCACCAAAGATGCACGCCGGGTCACACTAGTTGTTCGTCCTGCCCACCCGCCCTCGCAGAGAAGATACTCGGGCGTTTCTTACGTCCTTTCTCTCGAGGCTCCAGCAATCACTGACGCCATCCTATCCTAAGACACTCGCGGTAACCACGTGACTCTCAGCGACAGTCAGGATACTCTGCGCTTGTTCCAGGAGCAGTTGCTTCTCACCAATCTGATGCGCGCAATCCACACTCATCTGGCCAAACATACTGGTACTAGTTACGTGCTGGACTGGGTTCCTCGTCACACAGGCGTCCCGTGCAATGAGGGGGCGTATCAGCTCTCCCGTGCTCCGTCCCAACCGGGAGACTTGGAAACGCCCTGGCCAACCACTTCCCACCCACCTATGCAGGTGCGACAAGCCCGTGTACATCGAAGCCAGACTGTGCACGTGTTAGTAAGCAATAGGAAGACTACCGTCACCCACTCACCTGTTATCCCGTGCAGATGCTTGTCTTATCCGAGAATGGCAAACGAACAGACTTCCAACCCCACACATACTACATCCATTGGAAGGCCATCGCCGTCCTGCACAGTGCTCTAAGTGTTCTGGCTTACCCAATACGCCGCATGTTCTTTGGGAATGCTCTGCGTCACAGCCATGACTATCAACTCATCCTAAATCCCTTTCACCTCCTCCCTCTTCTCTCCAAGATTGGCTCCCGCCGCCAGAGGGACCGGACTGAGCGGCCTGGTGGCGAGCTCTGGGGGTTCATTTTCGTCAGGTCCTCCAGTCTGTATAGATAATTGTTTTTCATCTGAGAACCCCGGACTTTGGGGGCCTTTTTGTGTGTTTGTGTGTGTGCGTGTGTGTGGGACAATAAAGTTTGTCAACAACAACGGCACGTTCATCAAGCTGAGCATACCAACTTATGCTGATTGGCCAAAAACTTCAGTATTCACCGCGTTCCTCGACCGTACGTTCCTCAAGCTCGAGTTCTGGTTAAGCCGAGAATTCCCACTTAAGACGATTGGCCAGGCCTTAAAAAACTCAGCGTTCCGTATTGTGGCACACTTGCTCGGAAAGAGAAAGACACCTCATAGCGTACGTCCCCCGTTCGTTCGTCGTCGTGTCGTCGTGCGCATGCGCTCTGTAGAGTAGACGAGCTGCGGCTTCGATGGGAAAATTTGTGTATGTGATCAGGGACTCCACTTGGCCCGGGTGCGGATAGTTCGCATGGCCGAGGAGGAGGCCGCGCATCGAGAGGCTCGCGGTGCAAAGAATTTGGAAGATACGCTAATTCGCGCATGTAGAGGCGGCGTATTAAAACGTCGACCAAAACGACGAACTCACTCTTGCCTTACTTAACAAAAGGTAATTGAAATACCATGGGGCCAACGTTAATAACGGCACCACAATGACAATAAAATTAATTTGACGTCCGTAAATGATTCTTAACAACAGATTCGCCATTCAAGAGTGTCACGTGACTGCAAGCTTCCCTGAATTTTTTCTGCAGTTCTTAACGCGTCCGGTTTCATAGGCATTATGGTGCTTTCATCGGTAACTTGATAACACTAGCAAGGCGCCTTTCCAACGTCGAGAAATTAGAGGAATGAATTCGAGCTTCCCGCTCATTGCTGGAGTGGAAATGAGGGAAGTTTTCGTGCTCCAATGAATTGAAGGGAATACAATTTAGGCAACGTTTCTTCCCCGGAATGAAATTGTAAGAAAATCCGCTACAGTTCAAAATGTGCTATCTGTTAGCGGCTGTGCGGAGTGCACTATGTGCGGAAGGGCAATTGATCCTTGCCAGCACACGACACCCCCACATGCATTCTGCTTAAAAAGTTAAAACGGTACAAGGCACGTATTTCCAACTTTATCATTCCTTGCTCGGCGGCTCGACCTTGGATATGCACGTTTTTGTTTTCCCTCTCTTCGACGTCGAGCTGCACGCGACGTCTATCGCGCGGAGTGTGGATGACAGAGGGGGGGCGAGAACGGTAAACCGAATTCGCAATACAAATCCGGGGATAAAGTCCTGTTTACTCTCTCGCTCTCTGTCCAACTAATACGGCCTCGCCTTGTTCTGTGCAATCCCACGATTTTTTTTACACATGGAGAAGCCTAGTGGTGTTCGCATTAATGCGGGCGGTGTTTTAGGTTACATGGTTCGCAAAAGTAGAAAGAGGACACGAACGAAGGGGCTAGCACGAACGCAGAAATCAACCTATATCTTACAAGTACAATATTTGCATGGGCACCGTGAGGCACAGCAAGATGTCTTTATAAGGAGCCTCAGCAACACCGGTACACATGCCAGAAAACGGCCCCCTCAGGCAATATCTCACTGCACTGCATTTTACGAGTGAGAGAGAGAAAGAGAAATCTTTATTTCAGCTTTCTGAAGTACGAGCCGTTCCCCAGTCCGGGTACCCATACGGTGAGGAGAAAGCCTTCGTTCTGGATGCCAGGGGTTGCTGTACTTCCAGATGGCCGCTGGTCACCAGGTTTTCTTACAGCTCAGGGGCGGAAGAGGGGATTACGGAGGCGGAAGTTTGCGATAACATTCCCTCGGCATGATGACATGAGGTATAGTTCCGGGTTGTGAAGAGAACTGGCATTCAGCAGAGTATTGACTTGGAAACATGCGATTCAGGGGCACTCGGTGAGAGAAGGTAATAATTTGTAGTCCATAAAGTAGCGATTCTTCTTCCTTGGAGAGTGCAGGGTGAGGGTGGAAAGTGTAGTCTGATGGACCAGCAACACTGCGTTATGCCTTGATATGTTAGGAGCGGGATGGACGCTGTTGTCTCCTTGGCAGCCTTGAGAGAGGCTGCGCTGGCTTGCTGAGGAATAAAGTTGTTTCCCGTTAGTCAGAAATGGCGAGGCGTCCATATGCTGTTAACTTTCCGGCGGGGTTGATGTGCCGATAGTAACATTAAAGTTGCAGGGACCACCCTCCCGGATAAGAAGACTCCGCAGGCAGCTTGAAAATCCGTTATAATGGTTTGGCATCAGGCCTAAGGCGATACCTAGGGCTAAGGAGATATCAGGGCTAAGGCGATGCCTAGTTTTTCAGCAAGCCAGGTTGACTATGTCTTGAATGATACACAAATTATGGGGGCACCCTTTGTGGTAACTCTGGCTACTTTCTGTTGACCATTAGGTGATGTACTGGCATCCGTGTAAGCGACATGAGTTTGGTTTGCATAACTATTCTCATGCAATTGGCTTCGGGCTTGTCGGCAGCCAGGATGGAGGTGAGGGTGCATATTTTTAGGTAAACCGCGAACCCGGATTCGACTTCTGCAATGCTCAGGGAGGGGTTGAGAGGCAGTTGATGGCGGGCTGCAATATGGAGACCATTTAGTCAGGCTGTTCCTGCAGGTGTTTGTGTTAAACTGAGCCGTTGGCTTGATAGGTGGCTTTCGAGAAGCTCGGATACCATATTGTGAGAAGGCAAGTCGCAGGAGATGGGCCGTTGCTGTGTTCGTAGACGGATTTATAACTTGTTTTAAAGCTTTGCATATCAATCATTCAGTGGTTTTTGTGTGACTTTTAGTGAGGATAAAGTAAGGTATTCCATACGTTACTCTTAAATAAGGGAGAGATTGAACCAGTCGGATGAGATCTTTCTCCTTCATAGGGTTCGAAACGCGTCGAAGCACCTAAGAGACTTGGTGAAACGCCTTTTTGAGTTTCAGGTAAGTGTGCTAATTAAGTGAGCTGGTTGATGACACCGAGCTCCGAAAACACCGGGAGCACCGCTGTATGGATGACTGAGTCAACAATCATGGTTGTAATCACCGCATCTTTTTGGCAAAATAATGTTAATACGGCTACTGCTACTTCTATTGGCCTGGACAATAAGCACTACAATCTGAAGTCAAGACCTGGGCCCAATGGTTTGCCCATCGACGTGGATACAGATGGGTTTCGTATGGGAAGAACGGGGAGGTTTACGAACGACGTCAACTTCGGCTTTTTTTGGTTAGCAATGAATCCCCACTGGTGAGGCATATTTGTTAGGGATATCCACGGCCTCTTGAAGTGAGTCTTCGATAGTTCCCATGGAATCAGTGTCTGTCCATATTGTGACTTCACCGGCGCAAAGCGTGAGATGAATCTGCAGAATGGCGTCGAGTTAATGAGGTAAGTCCAGGAGGGCCACATTGAAAAGTAGTGCAGAGAGGACGTAACCTTTAGGCGTTCCCTGATCACCCAGAGCAATACGCTGTGATTGAAATTCTCCTGCCAGGATGATAGCGTGGCGTTAAGTTAGGAGGTCAGCAATGTATGATTATGTGGGGTGCCCGCAGATTGTTAGATTTTTGACTGGATAGTATGGATGAATTACGTGGCCCTTTCAAATCTAAAGCACCAACGGCTCAAGGGGAGTGACGGGTTGTTGGCGCAAGGACCTCTTCTTTAATTTGAAGGGGAATATCATGTGTACTCAGATGCTTCCTAAACCATACATGGTGCTCGGAATGAAGCCCTTGTTTTCAAGGTAGGTTTGAAAACGGTATAGTAGTAATCGTTCAAGCAGTTTACCCACATCGGAGGTTAGAGAAATAGGCCGCAGGTTATCAAGGTAGGGGACTTATTTTGCTTAGGTATAAACCGGATCTGAGGTGTCCTCATATGCGAAGGAGTTGAGAGGGCCACAGTATAATTTTGTGTGGTGGAGCAGGTGAGCAGGACAGCCGCCATCCAGATTGGCAGGAGCTGGAAATTGGCTGGGTCTGGACCGGAAGCGCACCTTTGTGGCATTTGGAAAGGGCTGCCTTTAGTTCATACAGTTGAAATTATTAATTCAAGTCATTGTTTGTGAACCCGTGTAGGAGAGTGGGGCGATGTTGCGGGAGGTGTTGAGATATTTAACTCTGAGCGCTTGTATGAGGTTGGGGTCGATCTGTTCACTAAGTTTAGGGTGCGGGTAATGGAGCATTGGGTTTCATTCTTGCGCAAAGTGGGTCACTTAGATACTTAAACGAATACCACGTTCAGTGTGTGGTGAAGGTACCTTTTAGGCTGTCGCATAACTGAAGCCGATTCCACTTGGAGGGGTGTTTGGCGTATTCACTGGCTTCTTTGTTGAGTCGTGCAATTCTGAGGAGGAGTTTGATGATATGTCTTTGCCGTTTAGATCATTTTGTTAAGTTTCCACGGGCCTCCCAGAGATGTACAAATTTAACATCCACGCACGGGGTATCGAAAGTCGTGGCTAGGGTTTTTGTGTTCATTCTGACTGTTAGAACGTTGGCATCAATCCAGTCGAGCAGTAGTTGGCCGGGGTCTATAGGATGAGACAAATTGGCCTTCAGAAAAGCATCCCAGTTGGATAATGTCATGGGCGGATACAAGGTTCTGTTGAGTTCATGAACATAGTACATCCACGCTTTGATGTGGGGTTCGGAGAATTGACTCCCTGAAAATCTTAGGCACTGCCATCTGCTTCAACGCCTTCCCTTTCGGAAATTCGCACTGTCTATATAAGAGGGCCTCGCTTTAGAGGAATGTGTCGCGGTGACCTCGTGCGTAGCAAGACTCAGTCTCAACGTTTTGGCAAGAAGACCTCCAAGTGGGGTCTTTGCACTGCTCTTGGGGTAGTCTGGCTCAGTTGAAATGAGTGCGTGAAGATGGTGGCACGTTGACGCGCGTAGTGTGCATTGGTTGAGTTTTCACCGCTGTCGTCGGAAGCTCGTAGATGCCACATGCGATCACTTTGTCCCTAAACTGTTACCTGGCGAGTTACACTTAAAGCAGTTTTTATGCCCTCTGATCTCACTGCGGAAGTCTCACGTGTGGTGTCCATGACGCTCGCATACAAAGTACTGCTCTTTTGCCTTTACCGGGATGTTGGCTGCACCCCTTGTATAGTGCAGCTGTTCAGTTAGTGCCTTCCGCAAGTTCGCGAGGTTTTCCGCCTCCAGGAAATGGTCGGTGACGTGCGAAGGCATCCAGGGTGGCACACATGCGTTCCTTCAGGAAGACTACGACCTTCGTGTGGCAGAAACAGTAGAATTGTTTGGAAATTACCAAATCACGGATATCATCGTAGGTTTGGGAAATATTGGCCACTTCCACCCAATGGTCTAAGTAGCTCGAGAGCCTCGTCGCAAACTGTCTTGCCGCGTCGCCATCTTCAACCCAGGGTTTCCGATGCTTCTCTTGGTACCCCGTTGCCGTGAATGTGAAAGCTAGAGCAGCGCTTCCTTGTCCTTGCTGTACTGAAGAGACTTCTATGCACACATGCAGACCATCACAGTTAGAGCTTCTCTGGGTAAACATTTACGGAGGCCGACAGCCCATTTGTCTTGTGGCCACTCCTGTCCAGTCGCCACGCTCTCGAACCGCTGCAAGTACGCGTGTACGTCATCGCGTCTTTCATCAAACAGGGGTAGGAGCGTCTGCGGATTCACGACGGGCACTTTTGGGCTGGTTCCGTTCCCGGCAGAAGCGGTGGTAGTGTTCTGCGACTCTTCTTTAAGAGGATTCTTGAACTCCAGGATTCAGATTTTGCCTCTCGCCAGCTTCTGTGGCTATCTCAACAGATTCTAGGCATCCCTCGTTTTCCTGTTCTGCAGCTTCCTTCGCTATGTCGACAGCTGCTCGCCAGAAGGGAGAAGCTTTGGGAGTGTTTGGTTCAGAGCCACACAGAAAACAGGCACAGTAAAAAATCGCGCCACTCCACCCCTTGAATGTGGTTGGAAAGCAAAGCTGCGAACGGCACGCACAACGATTACCCATGTGACTTCACTTTAATTCACTCACGTCGCTTTGCCTATTGCAAAACCAGAGAAAAGTGACATGCACTTAACCACACTCTTTATTAATTCAAAGAGATATTCTTGGTAAGGTTAAATCATGAGCGATGATTGGTTTAGTTGCATTGGTGTAGCACATGAGTGGAGACTCTTTTTTTATAAAATAAATGAAGCTCAATCTCGGTGTTAGAAGATCTCAGTTCTCGGTGTCTGCCGCTGCAGACGGAGGCGACGACAATTGCCACAGAGACGGTGCAGGAGGAGAAGGAGGACGAAGAGGAAATACCTTTACTCCGATTTCTGAACTGCCCTGAGTGCGGCCAGGAGAGTGGTTCCTTCATTGGACCCCGTGTGCAGTCCGCACCACCTGGGCTCTGCGCACCAGCTGAAGCTAGGTAAGCAGAGATGAGCTAGAACACAGCATCTCCCATTGCTCCTCTTTGGTAGTTAGGGGGAAAAGAGGAGGGTGCTCAGGGCTAAAGTCGCACACCCCGGTTATGTGGCGGAGTGTTCCTGCTTCTGAGCAAAATGTACATTTAGCGTCGTAGCGATTCGGGCGCATCAAGTGAAGATACGTCATGTATGGGAAGGAGCGGGATTGTATGAGTAGTAGGGTTGCATTCGTGCTGGCCATCAAGGAGTATTTGAATGTGTTTCATGATGTGTCGTTTGGTGTGGGGGTGGACGACAAGGAGCTTGGATTTTTTCGCGTGAACAGTGGAGGCCACGGACTTTAGGAAATGTGCGTACTAGAAGAACGATTCTATGCGTTGGTGTGAGCGTCCTTTAATTTTTGTAATTTCTAGCACACCCGAAAGGCGCGCGCAGGGCAGTTAAACGTGTCGTGGGCTGGGCGCACAGTTGCGCGAGGGGTGGCGTTACGCTACCATGTGGATTAAGCGATAATGCAGGGGGTAAACCAGTAGATGCACTCGGTGAGTACACCACCTGCCTTTTCCGTCTCCGCATTTGCTCGTAGCTTAATCGGTTAGACAACAGGTTCTCGCTTTGGTACTCTATTAGTTCCAGGATCGGTTCCTGGCGGCGCCAGGGAATTCTTTTATTTGTTCTGAGGAGTTTTCTGTTGACACCAAGGGTCGCGAAAGAACCCTTGGGGGTAGAGGTAAAAAGCTTTGCTTTAAAACAGAGGACGAGGCATGAACAGACGTTGGCGATGGTTTCAGTATAGATTTCGGGAAGAAGAAACACCCCGTGTCAACGCGTGAAGTGATCGACGCAAGTTATTAGGTAGGTGTTATCTTTTGAAGGAGGCCAGTGTGCCACAATGTCTACGTGCACCTTGTCGAATCGCTCAGTTGGTGCTTTAAACAAACCGAAAGAGCTCTTGGGGGGCCGGTCAACCTTTGACTTTTGGCAAACGAGGCAGCAGCGCGTTCACTCCCCTACGTCCTTGTTGATGTCTGGCCCAACAAAACGGTGCGTCAACAGGTGTTGTGTGGCTCCTTTCAGGGTGAGTTATTCTATGGAAGTCGTCAAAAACAATGCGGCGGAACTTCACCGGGATGAGTGGACGCAGGTGACCGGTAAAAAACGATATATAAAAAACGCGATAGATTGGGTACCTCAATAAGGTGCAGCGCAAAAGGATTTTCGTGAAGCGGCATTACCTCGGCATCATCTTGCTGCCCTGATACGGGTGCCGTGAAGTCGATGTCAGCCGAGATGCGGGAGCAGGAGATTGAACCAGCGACACCTGAAAGTGCATCCGCGGCAGCCTTGTCCTTCCCTTTCACGTGGCGAATATTCGTTGTGAATTCTGCGACGAAATACAGATGGCGGGTTTCACGTGGTGAAACGTTGGTGGAGTTGGACCGGGTGTTGGTCAGAAGATTGTGGATCGTGCAAAACTCTCAACCTTACAAGAAGTGGCGGAAATTACGAACAGCGACGTACATTATAAGGAAGTCTCTTCCGAAAGTGCTGTCGCCGTGACTCCACGGGTGAGAACTTGCGAAAAAAAATCCCGCCATTTCACGTAGTGAATAATGATGAGTGGGGCGAAGCTAAAATGCTTATCTGTAAAACCGTGAAACATTCGCCCGCACATCATATAAATATTCGACAGGTCAAGCTTACCACCGCTGCGTTGACAAGCCCGTCGACGACGTCGATGATTTCGGTGAAGTTGTAGGGCTTGTTTGGGACGATGAGAATCTCCATGGGTAATTTGGCGAATCCGGTGTGTGACATTTTAGCCACCATGGCCGTCGCCTTCTGCAGACCGTATTGTGTCGCGTACCCCGGCTACGTGTCTTGAGCTTGCAGGCGACGAACGACAACCTCTTCGTCTTCTCCTTGTTGGGTAGCAATGAACTCCTTGAACGTTTTGACCTCTTCGGCTAATCTTTGGTTCGCCAATCCCTAGGGGGATCCTGCCAGAATAATCATTAATGGGCCGGATACCGCAGCAATGAGGGATGGGACAGGGCCCGAGCAAGAGGACCTTCGCCCCTAAAAGAAAGCAAGAGATTGCCAGGCATATGTCGCAGGACAGCTCGGGCTTTAGCATCATGTGCATCAGCCACTAAGCAAACCGGAACTCCTGCTCTCGGATAGACGAGAAGGGTTGCCTGGAACAGCTTGGGCTTGACATTCTCGAACGCGGTTAGTCCTTTAGGAGACCAAGTGAGTGGAGATGCTTTTGGTTTGCTTCCCTTGAGCAGGTCTGTCAGCAGCCAAAGGTGGGCGGCGCAGCACGCGATGAAATGGCGATAAAAATGTAGGAGGTCATGGAACTCGCGGCGGTCGCTGAAAGTCTTCGATGGCTGGTACTTTTGAAGGCAATGGGCGAATGCCATTGTTGTCCATACGGTGGCCGATGAAGTACAGCTCGAAAGCATCGAACTCGCACTTGGCTTCATTGAAGATTAGGCCATATTCAGTAAGGGGACTGAAGAGTTGGCGAAGGTGCTGGATGTGTTGTTCTGCCTCCCTGCTGAACACAAGGACGCCATGGATGTACGCGAAGCAGAACGGTTCTCCTCGGGTGACATTTTCAATGAACCATTGGACAATTTTTCCAGCGTTCCGAAGGTGAAAAGGAATGAACACGTACTCAAAAATTTGCTTTTCAGTATATCCGCAAGCTCCACACAAATCTGATGGCAGGCCTTCACAAATTAGAGCCAAAAGAAAACCATCGCCGCATGCAATGGTGGCGAGAAGTCTGCGATGTGCGGAAGGGGATACCGATCGGGAACAGTCGTGTTGACAAGCAACCGGTATTCTCTGCAGGCATGCCAGTCCACAGGTAGGGGCTTTGCCATCATGTGCAGCGGGTTTGCGTAGGGGCTTGACGAAAGCCGAAGGATTCCGAGATCAAGCATGTGTTAGAACTCCCCACGTGCGATCTTGTAGTAATCAGGCAGTAAGCGGCGAGCTCGAGCGGGAATGGGTGGTCCACTAAGGACAATGTGGTGAGGGACGTCATGTCAGTAGGGAGGAGGAACTTCGCAGGTCCCAGAAGGGGTGGGAATTCCTGAAGAATAAAGAGGTTTGTCATAAACCGACTTCGACGATCTTCTTGCCACCGCTACGGGCGGTTTCTACAATGCTATGCTTAACACAGAACGGTGCGTTCTAGTATCAATGAGGAGCTTGCAGTGCGTGACAACTGACAAGCTGCAGTGACGCCGAAAGTGTGTGCCCAGAATGGGGTAGGCCGCATCAGTGAGAAGAAAATTAATGTAAATTGTCTATGTAGGACATTGCAGAGGGACAGGGATTGCTTTCCGTAGGGGGGAAGGGGAATCTTGTGCGCAGCTTGTAAGTTGCTTTCTCAGTTTTCGAACAACCCAAAACTTTCCTGCCTTCACTGAAATACCCAATCCGCACAAAACAAAGACGACCTAATTATCACCCGTCTCGATAGTTGCAACGTTCATTTTGACGTTGTAAAGATTACAGAAACGTGCTATTGTGATAGCAGCGAAGTCCTTCGTCTGCCCTGTTATACGTCATACTTTTTAAAACGAATCGGAAAAAGGGTGGTGGAGTACTAATGTAAGTAAAAAAGAGTTATCCGTGTGAAATAGTCACTCATTTTTCACAAATTACCGATGATTATGAATTATTCACTCTTCAGTGTAATCATCACATATTCTCTGTGGGATACCGCCCCCCTGGAGGAAACATGACCACCTTTCTTTCATTTTTTGACACCTGCCTCAGTTGGGACAATTAACACAACTACAGGTTAGTATTAGGTGGAGATATAAACATAAATCTACTGTGTCCATCCTCACAACGTACCGATCTTTATACCACTCTCGATACTAATGCTTTTAAAAACTTTATTCTTGATTGATGTTTTTATCGCTAATTCAGAATGTGAGACTCTCAGTACCGGAGTTTTAAAGACACACATAGGTGGCCATCTACCCAATTACGTGGTACTAAATCGCTCCAAACATGCTACAAGTACGACAAACCATACACCATTTACCTATCGGAGCATAAATAATAGTAGTATGGAACATTTCAGGGATGCGCTATCTAAAATCAACTGGGAAAGTGCTCTTTGTTATACTGATGCAGACGCGGCATATGAATCTTTTATTCGCATATTTGTAACAGCTTATAATAAATGTTTTCCTTACAAAACATGAATTAAACCTCGTAGCGCTTGTAAACCATGGGTGACATCAGAATGCTTTCAAGCAATACGAAAAAAAAAACGCCCTGTATTGCCGTTTCCATAAATCAAAAAGTAATCTGGACTGGAAAGCATTCAGAACGCAACCAAACAGTGCAAACAGCCTTGTGCGCAGAAGCAAGAAACTTTATTTCCAAAATCTTTTCAACAGTCACTCAGTAGGGAGACGAGATATTATCTGGAAAAATTTAAACGCATTACTAAATCGTTCTCACTCACAGTCACATCTGAGATAACCATGAACGGGTAACTTGTCTCCGGAACAGAGCTGTCCGATAAGTTTAATGACTTTTTCGCTTCTATTGGAAGCAGCAGACTTAACCCAAACCGCTTGCATTACATTCCCTCTAGAACACTGGACTCCGCGCACCTGTATCCTGTAAACACGGCAGAAATTATTAGCACATTTCTTTCTCTAACACATAGTAAATCTACAGATGTAGACGATGTACGAATAGCTCCAGTGAAACATGTAATTGATATCGTAGCTCCCGCCTTGGAACGTATAATTAACCTAATGTTCCTATCTGGAATTTTCCCAAGACGACTACAAATTGCTAAGGTATCAACCGTTTTTAAAGGGGGTGACAAAAACAACATGTCCAATTTGAGACCAATTTCTATACTCCCAGTGTTCTCTAAGGGCATTGAAAAACTGTTACACTGCCGCATGACTAGCTTCTTAACAAAACACAAGAATATAACACCTTTTCAATTTGGATTTACCAAAGGCCGTTCAACAGAAAGTGCACTCCTAATACAAAAAGTAATAATTTTACAGTCTTTCGAACGTGAGCAGTATACACTCGGAATATTTATCGACTACTCAAAAGCATTCGACAGGATAAACCACACAACCCTCATTACAAATTTGGCTCATTACGGTTTTCTGCGTTATCTTTCTAGCTCTGTTGCAAAGTTATCTCGAGCACAGGAAGCAATACGTAATAATCAACGGTTTCAGTTCAAACTTTAAAAGTCTCCAGGGTGGTGTTCCTCAGGGAAGCATTCTGGGGCCGCAGCTCTTTAACATTTATATTAGGGACATTGTAACTACTGCAGAAAACACTATATTCATCGTATATGCTGATGACACCAGCCTATTTTTTATTTGGACCGGACTTAACATGGCTTACAAATACAGCAAACAGTGCACTTGAACAACTGAAGAACTGGAATACAATAAATTCATTATTAATTGATGTTTCAAAGACAAAGGCAGTGTTATTTAAGCCAAAAAACACAGCAATAAATGCGGACGTACGCCTTATTCTCTGTACTTCTTTAGTGGAACTGGTTCCAGTGGGAAAAAGTCTTGGTCTTCTTTTTCATGAAACTATGCCTTGGGATGAGCACACTGCGCTAGTTATTACTAAACTGTCAAGGACAGTCGGCATTCTATCCCGTGTAAGCTTTCTTCCACAAAACATTAAATTGCTCATTTATAATTCCTTTTTTCACTCCACTCTCACCTACGCATTCTTGGTATGTCGAAACACTACTGCCGTAAACCTAACAAAGTTTAATCGACTAGAAAAAAGGCTATTTGCATAGTTTCAGCTTCGCCTTATGACGCCCACACTGGGCCTATTTTTGACGAACTTGGACTGTTGCCTGTACACAAACTTTACCAAACAATACTCATCTCACGTTATTACGCTGGTATAAAAAGAAATGATCGGGACCTACAGGAATTGCCGACCATTATACCCCTAAATAAAAGATACACCACCCGAAATAAAGATACCGGGAAAATACCTCGGACACGTACAAACTACGGTTGCCATATGTTAATCACATTCTTCCAAGCACGCTGAACTCGTTAGGAAAAAAGTATTTTTCAATACAGAATGTGTGGGGCCTAAACCGTCCTCATTGTTTTAATATTTGTGTCTCTGGTTCGACATAGGATGTAATAAGCTGCCGCGCGCTGTTCTTCGCGCTTCGCTGTTCTTCGCTCTTCCGTGGTCACCAATTGTGCGCCAACACGAGGCAATGGGAACGGATAGGAGTTGGTGGTGGCCGCAGCTTCTTGCGGCAGTCTCGGCTCCCTGTCGGGTGGTCAAGTCCACAGAGTTTACACGTCGGCACGCACTCGTGGTCGGCGGCAGGATTCTTCACGTGGCACTGCGCGCAGATTGGTGTGTCAGGATTCGGACAGACATCTTGACGGTGTCCGAGTTCCCCACACCTGGAGCAACATTGGATGGTTTGCCGGTAAGGGCGGCATCGCGTGAAAATTCCGTACGCCTTAACGTAGAAGGGTACGTGCAGACCGTCAAAGGTGATGACTGCGGAGCTTGAGGCTCCTAGCATGCGGGCGCTGATGATGCGTGGCCCCGTGTTAGTGATAATAGTGTGCAGTTGATCTTGCGTAGTGCCTTGATCGATGCCGTGAATTACGCCGCGAACGGTTCCCGGGAAGTTTTTTTAAATACGCCATTACTTCGTACGTTGCGGCGCCAAGCTGTAGTGTGGTGACGTTTCGCAGAGCTTCGACGCAGGCCTCGTCTGGCGTGCTGGCAACGATAAGATTTTGGGCAGCTTGTGGTTGAAGCGTCACTTGCGTGAAGAAGACATGCTCAGGAATGCGACTTGCGCGTTGGATGCTTTGGGTGATTTGCCGATCGTGCCAGTCAGAGATTCGGAGTCCCGAGCGTGGGCGAAATATGACTTTATAGTCAGTCTTGGGGAGTCGGCGAGCTGGCGCCGTGGGCGGGGTAAATGGCTGCTTGCTTGTCGAGGGCTGCTTGCGGTGTTTCAGGTCATGCCGTGTTCGTAGTATTTGTTGCCACGGGTTGTCTCGCGGCAGTGTTCTGCCACTTTGCTGGTCAAAATCTATTGTGTCTTCGGGCGCTGCACCTGTGGTGGTTGGTTGAGTGGCTGGAAGTTGCTCAGTGGAGAGTGCATGAAGTTGCATGGTGGAGAGTGGTTGGCGAGCCGGCGTCCGGCATCCCCGGCGCGGAGGTGACGGCAACCCGGCTAGGCGGTGATAGGCCTAGCCTGGGCCGTCAGCATGGCTGAGGCTTCAGTGGCGATTTTGGCAAATGGTAGACCGCACGTCATCTTGGGTGGTACTGGCACGTTCGTGGTGGCCTTACCGAGCTCTATAAAGCAACGTTAGGGGTGATTTAGCTATTTGGCAGCCAAAAACAGATGTTAAAGCATGAGCCCATACGAGGCCTGTCTTGTTCGGAAAATGATGATGATGATTCCTCCACATGTGAGAAAGTAACGGTAACTTTGCGTTTTGAATAACATTTCGTCAAAGAAGACGGCCAATCTTTATGGTGGGGCTACGTGCCACGAAGATGATGAAGAGGAGGGCTAGATGATTCACCTCTTCTACGGACGTTTCGATCCGTTCTGCCACCTCATTATACTGAAGTTGACCTTCTTTGGGTCCCTGGGCATGCGGGAATCACCTTTAATGAAACCGCAGATTCACTGGCAAGGGTAGCACTCTCCGGGCCTGTTGTCGATGTCATTCAGACAACGCCTTTATTAGCCGCCGTAAGATTCCGTAGATTGTTGAAGCTGCAAGGGCAGCATGAATCAGTCTTATTGTCATTGCAAGATTTTTCTCATCTAAAATTCTCCTGGAATCCGAATTGGTGCCCCTCACGCGACCTGGAGGCGATTGTAACGAGTCTTCGATGTCGTGTGCCCCAGTTGAATAGATACCTCCACAGGTCTCGCCTGGCGCAGTCTGCCATGTGCAGTTACTGTAATGAATAAGAGTCTGTTGACCATTTCCTTTTGTCATGTCGACGATTTTCAAGCCTCAGACATCAGCTCCTTGAAGTGCCGCTTCATCGCCTGGGGTTGGCATTATCAGTGGCGGCTCTTTTATCTTTTGGGGCTTCAGAAACGGGATATTGGCACCGGGATGTTTGTTCTGCTCTTCTGCGCTTCATAGAAAATTTGAAAAGATTTACAACCTAATTCGCATCCTATTCTGGCACCTCACCTGAGCCCTCCAAAAGCATCCATTTCTGAATATTTATTATTCTCCTCCTTCTCTCCCTCCACCTCCTCCACCACCTTCTTCTTCTTCTTCTCCTTCTTCTTCTTCTTTTTTTTCTTTATTTAGTTATTTATTTATTTAGTTCCTTTTTTTGTTTCAATATTGACCAATTTCCAAACTCAATTCCTCCCTCCAACACAAGAAAAAAAAAGCTTCCAAATTTTTCTAATTTTCTTTGAATCATCCACCTAGGCAGTAATCTCATTCGAACTAACGACTGATGTTTGGCCGATCCCCTGATTGGGTATGCGCCAATAATATCAAGGAACAACAACAACAACAACAACAAACGGTGAAGGGACTGGTGTGTTCCTGATTGCCCGGCGGTGGTCGTGAGCAAGAGGGCAGCCTGCGGACCAGACGCTGCTGTTCGGACCGGGTGCGCGACCTTGGTTCCCCTGCGATGGCCTAGAAGGCAACGGCCAGGGAACTACAGCACGGACTAGCACCCAACGACCTTCTCACGTTTGAGAAAGTTTCGCCGGCGCGCCGACGATGCTCCAGCCAACCTGCACCCTCCCGAGCAGCTCATCCAACCAGTGAGACTGTTGAAGTTTTCCAGCTTGACTTCCGTTAGAACAGACTTGTGCTTTTTTAGCAGCCAAATTTAGTTTCTTCCCTTTGCCTTTCAACCAAGTGTGTTTCTGCGATTACTCAAATCTGTAAAGTGTGCCGTTTCAGGTTCTTCCCCATGTTCCGGTGCCCTGTCTCGATATTCTCCCGTCCTTAACGCTGGGGTCGTTAGGAGCCTGTATTCCATCACACCCTCGAAAGGAGCCCTACTATGTACTGATGCATGCCCCGAGAGATTGTGGTTTTGGCGCTGCCAGGAGATCAGGAACTTAGATTTCTTCAGTGGCCGAATATTCCTGTGGCAAACACTCCGAATGACGATTCTTCGCTACCAACTAACATTCACAAAGGAAACTTCGAATGGCTTATGGCATTTTTAGCGGAAGAACATGATGGGGCTAATGACGTCAAGGTACGAGCCTAACAATGCCAATTTGAAACAGAAGTATGCAGAATGGCTCTGGTCTGTGCTAGTTGGTACATCTTCGGTGGGAATCAGCTCGTTTTATTCGAGCTGATTCCCACCGAAGAAGTATGCAGGTCCACAACTTCCTTCCGTAGCTGGAAGTGGGACGAAGTACACTTTCTGTTCTTCCTCGTACGACGCAGCGTCTTTCTCCTCGCAGTAGATAACTAAACAAGAGAAGGAGGCTCGTCTGTCTCGACTGGGACTCTGCTCCCGTTGTTTGATGCAACGGCATCTTGCTAGTCAATGCAGGAGAAATATCACATGCCTGCCCTTCTTGATGCGGCATGCTTTTTCGAACTGTTGCGAAGACCAAAGAGAGGAAGTTTGCGAGAGGGTCTTTATATCTTCAGTCCAGCTGATGTCAAGATACTTCACATCCGTGGTTTGCCTCCAGGCGCTAACCGCCAACGTGTCGGGAATGACCAGGTAGTTAAACGGCTGAAATCGATGTAGGCTCTCAAAGCAGCTTTACTTGGACTGATTTCTCCAACAAGCTGGACTGCGAGTTGGTGGCGAAGGAAACCCTCAACGTAGGAATATTTGGTGGACACGAAATCAGAGAAACTTTCAATAGAGTGCTTGTAAGGTTAAATAGCCTGAAAATCAGATAAACCGAATAAACCGAATACTAAATCAGATAAACCGAATACTTGAAGCGAAATTGATTTCAAATGAACTGATTGTTTTCAGGTGAAACTGTGATTGGAGTTCTGCGAGAGAGGAGCATTAACTCTTGTAGTCTCGTGTGACAGCACTCCGACCAAAGCGACATCACTTTCCTAATTGGATCACATTGGATCACATGCTGGAAGCTGTCATACCATCATGAATACCACGAAGCAAAGATTACTTTAAGCGAGCATTAGCCAATACACTTCTGTGGACCCTCGCGATGTCCCTTGTTAGGTGTAAGTGAAGCTTAACGGCGAGGCTCAGGGTTTTTCAGCGAACTTAAAATGTATGACAAGGTGAGCTGGCCGCACCAATGGGAGCGTAAAACTAAACGTAAGTGTAACGTTAAAATAACGTCAGAAAGTTTCAATAAAGCATTCGCTAATACACCTATTATGACATGGGCAACTCAGCGGGTATACCCGAGAGGCAGCTTCTTGGGCAAGTTCTAACGGCGCCAAAAATCCCGATAAACATTACGGCACGATTTTACGGCAAGAAGAGCACATGGGGGTTTTACTTTAGCGTTCAAATGCCAGTTTCACATGTAAGTGCAAAGGGAGATATAAACACGTAGTTAGGTAAAGGACAGTTACCAAGAGCGGCAAATATAACCCTCAATTCGTAGCTGGGCAAAATTAAGAGGGGGAATAGGCAGGCTCTAGAGCAGTGAGTATGGTGAATTAAGTGCAACAATATAAATCTTGAGTATAGGCATAGCACTGTAATATCGCAACTTTCGGAACAATTTGCAATGGTTTCTGAAAAGGTTTGTTATACTTCCATTATATTTTGTCACAAGAGTAACTTGTTAAAAGGCATAGTATTTAAACATTGTAAAATAAAACGTAACCATGTTAACTGTTAGACTGAGAAAATACACCAGCAGATAGTGGGGTCCAAAATACAAGTTTAATATAGTCGGCACTGTGAGCGATTATACATCTCGAAGACCCAGTCGTTGTTGCAATAGCATTTGAAGTAATGTTCGCAACCGGGACTACTGAGCAGTTGCCTGGTGCCGTTGACTATGTGTGTCCTGTACCTTTCCCAATGTTCACACTGCGGCAGCTGCGTCTTTTCAGTTTCGCAGGCTTCTAAAACCACAAAGAAAGCAACAAAATTATGTTTTCTGACAACGTGTTCAATATAGTATTTGTAGAAAAAAGCATATGTGTTTTACGTAGAAAAAAACAGGCAAAAAGGCTGGACTTTTTGACCGCGGATCATTGTTTTGAAAGTGAAGAAAGTTTGGGCCACATCGAGTGCGCTAAGACAATATTATTGGCTAATTTGCTGCCTCACTTTCACATTTGTATAACAGTGGTTTGTGAATTGTCTGCGTAATTTGTGATCGTGATAATCATTCGCGATTCTCGGGATGTCCACTTGAAATACAATTTTCCTCTTCTCATAAAACCGGAAATAAACGTTTACTGAAAAGGTTCCAGCTGTTTTAAAAACCTAAAATATCGTTTTTACGTATTTCAGAAAACGCAGCAATACGACTACATGACTGTTATGTCCTCTTGAATGGTACTGCTGAGAAAGTTCAAATAATAGAGTGCCTAAATAACCCCAAAAATGCGACAGAATTTGTTTTCACGGAGCCCTGAAGTAGCTGCGCGTGTATATTTACGGAAATATTTTTTCGTCTAAGGAGTGTTAGTATAATGCCCGATTAGAAAAGTAAACATTTCTAATATTTTCCACTGAGGCAAGGTAGTTCATGTTGGAAAAACAGGACTCAGCATACACATCAATGAAGTTGAATGACTTGCAATAACAAATTATATTGTTGCGCTCATGTTTCCACTCCGAAATAAATTGGGAAATTTGCATTGTTTGGGGTACTGTTACCGTTGAACTGGGTACTTTTAGTGCACAGAACTTAAGCGTCTGCTCCTGATCGAAGGGTTACCGAAGACACAAGAAAACGTGCCAGTAAAGTGTGTCAAAAGTGGCATATGTAACATGGTTTTTAAGGCGGCGGAACACGCTCCTTGGCGGCTACACATTATGAGACAATGAAGAGAACAACGAGGCAAACAAGGAAGAGCCCTCTCAAAAGCGGGAGATCACAGTATGGTGAAAGTGAAAGGGGGGGGGGGGTGCGGGAATTATGACGGGGCAGTGCCATTCACATCCGTGAAAACTACGCCTCAGTGTCTAGTGGCACCAGGGAAAGGAGACCCAAAACCAGGCATCCATGACTACAAACGTCTCCTTCTTTCAGAGTTACAAAAAACACAGAAGCCCAGCATGCGCTCCGTGCCACTCTACATTACTTCGTCGTAGTTCTCCTCGTTGGGTGGCTCATTAAAACCATTTGACATTTGCGGGGCAGGCTCAAACGAAATTTTCAACAGTATAATCTGCGGTGGCGACGCGCTGCGAGAAAACGGCGGAGTAGCGCGTGATGCCGTGTGCTTGATGATCACGTCATCAGTTCTAGAGATGCAACAGCTACGCACCTGGACCAAAAAGACTGCAGTTTGCGCCGTGCACAAACTTTGCATTAGGGAGTATCGTATTCCTCACCCGCTTTTTGTGTGCTCACCACGGCAGCTACTACGCCATATTCCCTTGCGTCCGCACAACCTTTACTTGTAACTGCTGGTAAATTGTGGCCTGAGGTAGCAGTTCTCCGGAGCAAAGTCTGCCTCGACCACCGTCGGCCTATTCAGCATACTACGACAATCCGGCATTCCTTTTAGCAAGGTAATTGAGTGCATGCTGGATGATCTATAATTTGCGTATTTCGGCAATACGAACATAGCCTCACAAAGCGGCGGACGTCTGTTAGGGAGCCAGAGCAAAGAACATTCTTGACGACATACACTATATCCAGATTTAATGAACCCCAGCAGTGTATACAGGACGACCAAAAATGGTGATTTGGCGGTGCTCTTGGTCCTCAGCTGGATCGCCGCTCGGAAAACAGCAAGAATAATGTATGAATATGGATTGACAAAAAAGACAGCGTGTTTGTATTATAAACAGGATTAGAACATGGAGCCATCCTTAAAAAGTACATCACTCTTTCCAATGTCTGGGGCATGGCACACAGAGGACACAATACCATTAAACTTAAGAAACAATGACGTGTTACCAAGGGGTTTGTTACTGGGATCCAGGTTTTAAACAGCAATTTGTTATATACTTGCTTGGACGCCATTTGATCGAAACTGACTTGAACCGTGAAGGCTATGCACAGCCAACCAATTCGGGGAAGATACTGAGCCGGGTGCTTTTGTAAATGTGTTCCTGCACAAAATACTCGGTCAATAATATCGTTTCTTGGCTATCATACTGTGTAACGTAAATATTTACAGGAATGTTCGATAATGTTTATCGACAAGTTCACCGACTTCTTGAATGACGCAATGCTCGGCGTGGGATGCAATCGGACGTCATGTAGTTTGCACTGTGTGTGTTGCTTCTTAAATTGAGGCTGGCGAAAAAAACGTTGAAGAGCTGTGCTCGCCATACCCACGGGACCAACACCCCTGAGTGCAAAAATCCGGTGGTAGTTCCCAAGGTCCCAACAGTCGCATACACTCTGGAAGATGTATTTAATGGGCAGCCACAGCGAGTAGTATTTTCAGCCTGCCTCTCGCAACTTGGCTAGCCAGTGCTCCACAATTCGTACAGTATCCAGCCAGTCGCGTGCTTGGTTAAAGATGGATACCACACCATGGTGCTTACGCAACCGGACTCGTGTACGTGATTCGGTTTTCATGCTGGGAGGTGCATATCGGGCAAACGGGCCGCCGTGGAAACTATTGGTTGTCGGAAGACGAGTTCTTCATAAGAAACAAAACTGGCTCGCACCTTCGGCTCCACTTACGGCTTTTGTTCTTAAGCTTTGCGAGCTACGGCAACGCCACACCTAATTTCTGAGTAGTAACCAAGAACACGTGGCACGGGAACAAAATATGACTTCTACGCTCCCGAAACTAACACGGAAATGTTTTTAGCCTTCCAAATATTTGCGTGATAAGGAAGTTTATAATTTAAACAGACATTTCATACGGCTAAACGGCATTTTTAAAAGCGAGCATGCGAAAGTAGAAGCGTGTAGGTATCTGCATTTCTTTCACCTAGTCTCTACTCATAGCTTCTTGTTTATTTTTCACTATTACGTCGGTGTAAATCGTAGTTTCGAATCACTCTTGTTCTGAAGGGATGTCATGTAATGTTGCGATGGCTCAAAGCCGATGCAAAACATGCGGGTTAATCGCTCATGTCAGATAGGTATCCAAATAATCTAGACAGCTAGTGATGACCTGCGGATTGGGGTGGTGGTGGATCCCAGATTCCTGCAGGTTACTCAGCCTCAGTTATGAAGATGCGGTAGAGCCACTGCAGGCGTGAAGGTGTGAGGAAAAGTCGCAATTTTACAAAGCGCTGTTGGAGGCAACCACTGAGAAGATTTACAAGCATGTAAAGGATCATCCAGAGCACCTTAGATGATCGTTAAGAAGTGTTCATGCGCATGCAGTTGCCCCAGAAACGGGGGAGCATGACAGCAGAACACGTGAGTCCGGGCGTGGGGCGACAAAGGAAGATGAGAGTGGAGCGTGGGTGATGTTTTTGCATCGTGTCGCAAGTGTAGGAGTCACGCCACTGGAACTGGGGGAATGAGGTAAAGCAATTAAAAATACCCAAAAGCTCCCCATGTAATTAGGGCAAGAAATGCGGTGGAACCGGATAACCCTTCGCATACTCGTACCGTTGAAAACATAATGACGAGTAGACACTACTGCAGAGTTAATCCACGACTGGGTGAATTAAATCGTTCCGGATTACTTATGGAAGTCGCTGAACTTGCCAGATCCTGCCATGTGGTTGTCTTCCTTGTTGTATAAATATAGCACCACCTCCAGGTTGGAGACATTGGACTCAGCGTACGTCCATGGTATTTGTAGTGGCTAATTGTTAACAGGACGGCTTTTAAAAATTTGCCCCTGCATTTGTCTTAACAGGCTTCCCCGCTTATGTATTTATTTTTCGCCGACTGAAAACAGACCTCTGCAGTCTATTGAAGGATAGAAACCATAGCTACAAATATACGAGCGGGGTCCTATTTATTATTACTCATACATATTATGCTCATACACGCTGACGAAGTCTTCTTAATCAACCCCTTATGTTCCGTAAGGGGCTCTAGAATCGTACATTCGGGAAACAGTGAAAACGGAAGATGTGGAGTCGCCAGCAAAGTCTTTAATGTTCGTGGAAATATTGCACATATACTGCACAGCTCGGTTCTGGTTTCACCGTACCAGGGCCTGTACAGGCGGTATATATACATAAAAAAGCTAGACGGCGCCGAAGATGCCACCTAGGGTACTGTGAACAAAAGCATTTTCTCCAATTTTACAGCTATGGTGTATATCGCTAAGGCCCCGTTTTCGCCCAGGTGAATCCGCCAATACCCGAGATAGCACCGTAACACCAGCAACACTATAAAATCGCCGTGTGACCAAGTGGTGTCTTTCGTTCGGAGGAACCATTGCCCGAATTCAATATGTGTCGGCGCGCTCCCACATGCGTGGGCATAAAATAATAGAAAGCTGCTGCTGCAGGGCGTGCAGCAACGTCTTTGCCGGCCAAAATACCCTGTCATTCCACCCTGTCAAAAAAGTACCTTGCCCCTTGAAGAGCCGTCGTCAGCCTATAACTCTTATACAGCTAGAAGTGATTTCGGAGCGACATTTTCGCCAGTGCCTTTCACGTCCGATTACACAGCCATATCCAGTTCTTGGTTTATATCTTCACTGATAAGCGGTGCTTTGGGCTGCTGAGGAATGTAATCATGGACGCCCCGCAGACCAGTGCGACATGACCGCTTTTATCCGTGCTCCAGAAGCTTGGCTCCGTGTTCAACAAAGACAATAAGAATACTACGACGCGCAACGCAAACGGACAGAGTCCTATTTGTCCTCCAAATGAAAGCCACAGTTCCTCCACTTTTCATTCAGCTAATTGGCTAGGAAGTTATTCTCGATCGAAAATTAGAAACAAACATGTCTTCTTTGAGCACTTCTTGCTCTGCGCCGACGATTACTTGTTATCCATCTTCCAAGAGTAGCCGGGCGCTGAATGTTTTTCCTTAATGGTGGCCAAACTTACTTACATACCCGAGTTCACTTCTTAATTGGGTGCCGCATGTTGCATAACCAAATTGGTTACTGTTGGTACTAAAAAATGTCACGCATCTACCTCATATAATGTCACATACAGCCTTTTGCGTTTGGCGCGGTCAAATACGTCTTTAAAATGTCTTTTTTTTCGAGGATGGTAAAGAATAAATTATATTGCAACTGGTTGCAGCGAAGTACTTGTTGCTGCTTAGGCTGGTAACGTCGAATGAAGACGTTTACAAAATACAAAATACAAAAAATTACAAAAAACGTGTAAGATGTTTACAAATGTTGGCCAAGTATGTTGGCAGTAAGACTGCATTTTACTATTAATGAAGTTATGCATTACCCGCTACCAAATGGCTTTCATTTATCTGCCTTCTATAGCAGACAATTTTATTACATTTTCATTTGATCAATTTTATGTTTGCGCGCGTCCTGAACACGTCACATAATAATTGCTTTCCGTTGTACTGATGGGAGACATGAACCTGTATTTTTCTGTTTGATTTCCAAAAACGCCTCTATAAGTGAGATACCTGGCTTTTGATTTGTCTTTTAACTACTTGCAAAGTTGTTCACCCAGGATAATAATGTATTTAGCAGCGTTTTTAACTTACTTATTTAGAGAAAATGTCCAGTGACCGGTGCAAAAACTGATTCGAGATTTTTTCCTACTGTTATGTCACTTCTGATATACACAAATTCTCACGAGCCTAAAATAGTAACCAGCCGTTGCATTTTACATTGATGTGTAATACCTTGTGGTCTTTAAAATTATGAATCAATTATCTAATGGCCAGAATAAAAAAATTATGTATAATGCTTCCTGTTTGAAACATTCTCCGACCGAGGCCAATTAGCAATAGCCATTTTTGGGGTGGACATTCAAACGAGAATCTTTCGCATTTGAATGCAGCATTATCCTCATACACAAGGGGTAAATTGCTAATTACATCACATCAAATGCACTGACGTGACCCCGTGAAGGGGCAAGCTTCATTCTGTCGCATATCACATACAACGAAAAACAAGCAGATGTGGCACAACAAAACCAAAGTAAGCACAAGAATCACAGATGGAAAATTAGTGATTGAACCACCAGAACGTGTCAACAGCATTATTTGAATGTTCATATACACTTTCCACTTGGGCTTCTTATTTTACGCGATGGATCAGCTTATTGGACAACCTACTGACACATCGCGAGACTAAGTAGCCGTATCAGAAAGGTAACAGTACACATCCCCTTGTTACTGGAGAAATGAAGTGAAATAAAAGTCGAGGTTAAACATTTTTTTCAGTCTGTGCGTCAAAAGATCTCAACAATTACAGCACCTCTGCAACCAGTAAATAACTACCCGCCGCGGTGGCTCAGTGGCTAAGGCGTTGCGCTGCTGAGCACAAGGTCGCGGGTTCGATTCCCGGCCGCGGCGGCCGCTTTTCTGATGGAGGCGAAAAGCAAAAACGCCCGTGTGTACGAGATTTCGGCGCACGATAAAGATCCCCAGGTGGTCAAAATTAATCTGGAGCCCTCCACTACGGCGCGCCTCATCGCCTGCGTTGCGTCGGCGAGTTAAACCCCACAATCAATCAATCAATCAATCAACCAGTAAATAACTTTAGGGTTTCACGAATTTTGCACAGCTGCAATCTTTCTGAGAGGGTATGTTGTTGACAACGCGGAAACAACAAAAACTCCTCTCTTCTTGAACTGAAAATTATAAACTCGGTTGGTAGAGGAGATGCCTATAAAATTTCTGAGAGAAATTTCCCGCTGTCCTGAAAAAATAGTCAAACGTGGATCGGGCGCACAGAAATAACGAAGCGTCAAAAGATTTTTTGCATGCCAAGAAACAGAATGCTGAACTAGAAAACCACTACAAAATAAAAATAAACCTGCTTTTCAACGCTTCACAACTTTGCTAAGAACAAGGTGGGTTATAGCTATCGGATAAAAAAATGGGTGACCAGATGCAAAGTTAAGCAATACAGTAGTGGAGCTCAGCCCATACCATAAAGATAGAACATTATGACATGTTATATTTGTTTTTCCAGCGTTTCATGGCCTGTATTACGAACATTTCTCGGCTTCGGGTCGGGAACTGAAGGTGGCTTTTAATGGGTGCTTTCTTCGCTGATGCCCTGGAGCCGCAACCTTAGTCACTGAAGAATTATTGATAAAATTTGAAGAGAGGAACGTTTAGGTGACCGGTATTTACGCCTTTGTGACCACCCAAAAGCTTTTCTTTTTGCTCCGCTTTTCGAGAATGTCATAATCTTAGACTAACTTAGTTCACCCATGGTTATTTATTATAAAAAACATTTTTGTCCAATCAATTCTTTGTCGTTGCTCTTTTACTGCAAAGCGCAACACGTGAGTTTAGCTTTCTTCAAAAAAAGTGGCCAGTATCGTTGCAGACTTGTTGCTAAGAAAGTAATCAGTATCATTGCCGTCGGCGCCTTTAAAAGGGGACTGGGTGTTTTGGTCCCTATGTTCACAACACAATCACAAATTTTCCAACATAGCTCCAAGTGCACCAAACAGACTCCGCCACGCCTCGGAAGGAAAGTATGCCGTGTGAACTAAGGGACCCTGAAACTTGCCTCCCAGCGGATGGGGCGGACAACCGCCCAATATATAAAAACCGGTCCACTCGCCGAATCCTGTAAGCTGACCAACCGCGAAATATTGTAATCGTTTCGTCGTGGGTATGTGAAGCTGACGGCACTTTTTACGGACTCTGAGACAATGGCAAAATTCATAAATTTTTCGTCAGGGTGAACTCGCATATAAATGTACAGAGGGGACCACACCGGGGTGGGTCCCTGCCTCTCACCGTATTGTTCGCCTCTCTCTGATTGATAGCTTTGAATGTAGTTTCATGTTCACAACTCAGTGTTGAATTCTCTTGCATCTTCATGTGTTCGGTTGTAAAACTACCCACCATTTGGAATTTAATAAGCGGAAGATAAGTGTCTCAGAAAGCATGGAAAACGTCGTCGTCACCAGAGCCGGTGTCTAATCGAACGCAACCACATTAGCCCTCGCCGTAAAAAAAATTAACACAATGTAGGTTCCTGTGGACTATGAACCTCGGTCGCCAGGTCCAGGCGCTAGTAGGTTACCTCTCCACAGCCGCGGGCCCCTCCAAATGGGGGAACAAAAATACTACTGCTGCGTGCCCATTTCAAGCGTACGTGACGGCCCTTGTACACAGTACTGGGGCGGTATTCTCCCAACTGTTCGTTTTGCGTACCTTTAATTGTGACGTCCTTCCGGTTAAGCAGAGGGTATTTGATACTACTATAACGGCTTTTTCAAAGACATTTCAACATACTGAGCCATGTAAAAACTATTTTTGCGGTTTTGATCGTTAATCGAACGTATCTTGAAAATCTAATTGCGACGATATTTTTTGTTGGTCAACCTTGAAAGATTTAACTGCAAGGCGACGAACGTTCAAAAATGGCAGGTGTTTCCTGTGACAGTAAAGTGTAAACAATGCCGTGGCTACTGACATTTTTTACCTTCGTCCGCATTTTATGGTCGGTGGAAGTGAACATGTATCAAGGTACCACCACCGCTACGTATTTCGGCATCGAGACAATTTTGTCATGCTGACACTATCGTTTCCAAGAACGCCGAATGATGCGTTACGCCGCTGACATTTTCATGTGCTTTACAAGTGAAAAGTGTGTAAGTGATGAGGATTTTTGTTTCTGGACAACTTACCTGTTGCACAATTAAGACTACGAACGTTAAGGTGGTATGTTAAATCGTCAAGTACCAATACACATCTATAAATTTCATGCCGAATGCTTGTGTAATTGTGGTCGTCTGGTCGACAGCTATCGAGATCACAAACGATCGTTTATTTCAGTGCGTAATGGTGACGGCGTGGTTACACTGGCTCACGGATGGAGCTGCGACAGCGATATTCTTTCTTAACTGGCGACTGCTGATTCAAAGCCACCGGTAGCGAAGAAACAAAGTGCGCAAAGCACTTGGTCCTCGATACTGTTCCGCGCTCCACTTAGTGAAGTTCGTCCCAGAGCTCGTAGCGAATACACCGCACAGTCCCCTTCCAGAGGCTGAAATGCTTCTGTAGGCCTTTCGAGTGGGTCTACATTACTTCTCCACCGCGTGCTCACGTGGCGAGCCAACAACAAGGCGATAAACGAAAAGTTTATGATCGACCTTCGTCTTTTTAAATTCAGTCTGCTTGAGATGCCATGATCTAACTCCCTCGCACTTGCGTTACGTCACATGCGGTTGTTCGCTTTTAGGCAATCAGAACTCGCTCAAAACGGACACTTTTGAAACGAACCCATAAGGGACAGAACAGGAGAATACGGCACCTGGTGCACGCAGACGAAAGCTCTGTGATATTTTTGTTAAAAGAATAGTGAAGCACATTTGCGAATTCCAGCTACTTCCTTTTGGGGGTAATTTTTGTGAAACGACTGAGAAACTCCTTCAAGTCATGGAAGTGGAGTTGACTGCAAGAGGACGTTCCCCACGCTGCCGCACGGGTTCTTCAGATGCATGGTGCAGGGGTATGCTAAACATATGGGGAAATCTTGCCAAAATGACGGCAGACTGTGTCAGCAGATATCTTGTATTTTTACAACCCTACCACAGCCTAATTACCCAACGCCGTTTCTTCTAGTGCGTTGATGGGCAGACGCGACTGAATTGCTTTTGAATCAACATTACGTGGGCTGCTTTGACGGCGGGTCATAGGAAACGCTATGCGGAAATCACTTTGTCCCTGCTTGCTGCAGCTACGAAAAGCCTTTGTATCTTAATGTAATCCTATTCTGCCTTTTGAGACTTAGAAATATTGCTCAGACACATATCGTATGCATCGCGGGTAGATATTTCCAACACTGTTGCTACCAGCGGTGTTGTTATTTTCCTCATAACGACAACTATAACCAGCACAAAAAGACAGTGCCCTTCGTCTGTACGCATTTTGATATCCTCGCATTATTTGCGCCCTAGAGCAATGTTATTATCAGTGTTCTCCCAAGAGTTACCTTATAAATACACAGGGTTCCCTAACCTACTGGTTCCTTGCTTTAGTTTTTCCACTGACATCTCAGGTCGCCAAAATACCCTTATTTGTATCCTTCCATCTATACGTGAAACACACAGCAAATAAATAAATTAAACACACTGAAACGGTCATCCAAATCCAGATGACCTACTCTCCTTGGCCTGTATAAAGTATACCTTGATCAGTGAAAAAGCAAATTTGTTCTTGAATAGCACTACGCATACTCACTTCAGGCGGATATTTGACCGCTGCGTTCAACCTTGTTGCATATGATACCTACGTTTGGCCTTTTGGTGGCGGACATTTTGCATTGAATAGACACTGTTTAACGCCTCCTCACAAAGGACTCGTCACCAATTTGCGAATATCTTGCTTGTTACAAAAATTACGGTGATTTTAAAGAGCAGCATCAAAGCAGTATAAACCGCAGTCGTTCTCTTCTCTGGATACCCTTTGTTTTAAGAGGCCAAAAAGACCAACTGCAACGTCAGGAAGCTGGAACAGCTTATCTTTGGTAACTCACTAAGCTTTGTTTCCTCCCATGAAGAGTTTATATTGCTACCCGTCCCCGTACAAAAAAGACACATGAAACAATAGAAAACGACAGAATTCCACACGACACTGACGCAATATGAGAATCAGTGTCGCACATAGGGTGGAACGAAAAACGTTGTTACCATTTTGTTAACTGGAGGTGAGCAACATAGGATGCCATCAAACCAGAACTAGAAGGTAAATACCAATAACAGAGTTGTGTCTCTTGGCGGTGGCATTGGTCGGCCGCCGCCAATCGCAAAAACAAGCGTGTTTGATTCCATTTAATTCGTGGCAAGAACGTCGCTAGAGAGGGTCACTCCTCCATCTCTTTTGCAAATATCTAGAGCATTTTTTAAGATAGTGGCACAATCGGCACCAGTGTTAGTAGGAAAACGACAAGACACTCTTTAGAATAAACAAAACCGGTGTTTGGCCTTCATGGCCCGTTTAACATCCGACGTGACGGGGCATACCTGACAGTTGATTTGTCAATTCCCGTATAAATGCCAGCATAATGGCTAAATATTCCAGTGAGGAATAGGTTCTAAAACAAAAATGTAGGCCGTACTGCCTCGTAGCAGAATTGGTGGCATTTGTTAAAAGCAAAACTATAGATATATTGTTTGCATATAAATGTGTGTGCACTGTTCTCAACCTTTGAATTCTGCGGATTTTGCGTGCCGAAGTTAAACATGGTCTTTAAAACATGCCGTGCTGCCCGATGAACTTCGAAGACTTGGTGATCTTGAATGTGCGCCGAAACCCTGACAGACAAGCATTTTCATTTCCCGCCACAATTAACACATCGGTTGCAGAAATAGGATGACTCCTGCAACTTTAACGGCATACATGTAATGTAGGAAGCCTAAACAAGGGAAAGAAAAACTGTTTTTTAAGCTTAGCTTGCACATCATATGGAACTGTTAAGTTTACTTATTGCGTAATCTTATGCGTCTCCAGACCTGGGATAGATTATAGAATTTTTAGGCACCATATTTTCACACTTGCCATCTTATTTGTGCACCCACTGTGTCATTTGCATTCATAATTTCCTTGAAAATATTGCAAGACTTCGGATCTACGTTCTAGAAAATTATAGCGTTTGCTTACCTTGCACGCTGGGTTCATACAATAGCGCCTGTACTACAGTGCAGTTCTCTTCAATGTATAAGAAAATCCACTGCGGCGCCGGAACGCCATATCCGGGATCAACTGTAGAAATGATTGTAGAGACCAATAATTGTTACCATTGTCACTTTTGCAAATCAAACTTTTTCCACCATGATATTTGCAATACGTATAAACTAAGCCAGTATGCGACTTCAGCCGAAAAATGAGTTTGTATTTGAGATGACATAATAAATGAATCCGTTATCTAACATAAACGCTCTGAATATCCTGAGCACGTTTTATTTGCAAGAAAAAGCACTCTCGGAGAGCGGATAAAATTGAAATAAAGAAATGTATTTTCCAGTGTATAAGTCGCGTTTATTTTTCGGCAATTTTCGTTGGTAGATATTATTTACTAGTGCGTCTTATGTATGGACTAAATCCGGCTCGTGGCGGGCGCGCGTGCTCCACGCTCGAAAAGGTGCGTGTGTGCTGCGTGATGTCAGCGCACATTAATACCCACCGCTCTATGGTCGAAATGAATCCGAAGCCCACCGCTACGGCTTTTCTCATAGCCCATGTGTCGCTTCGGGACGTTAAACCAAACAATTCGCACCTTTTTTTACTAAAAACAAGAAATAATGACCTGCAACAACCGCGCGCCAACTTCTGCCATGCGGAGTAACTACAGTTCAGAATAAATTCAAAGTAACATCAAATTGGGTCGCTACAACAAAATTCAGCTTATAAATATTGCAGAGAGTGGTACTCTGAATAAGGTAAATGTGCTGCTAATTTTAAAATGGCTGGTTGGTGATAAATTTCAATGTCCGGACCGCTTCCGTTCGCGTCACTTTCTCCCGCCCTGACACCTATATTGCGCTGATTTACGAAGACAGGACGCATAACCCGCGCGACGTTTGGAGAGGTGGCCAAATGGTTCTCCGACTCTTGGGACTCATTTATACAAAAAAAGGTGTAGCTGGGTTCATAAAGGCCGGACTGATCCCCTACGCGAGTGCTGACGATGTTGTCAAAGAAGACATCAGTGAGTCGGACGACGACAGCGATGTGCTAGCGGAACTTCCACTTGAAGTTGCTGAATTGTTAGTCAGTCGAAGGAAGAAGGCTTCGACGGTTTTTTCCAACTGCGGTGTGTTAATCATGTCATATATGTGTATCAATAAACCATTTTTGAGAAGTTAGTACTGTCTAGACTTCGGATGGTACATGCACGCGTCTAGTACTGCTTCCCGGGGAATGCGTTGATAGGCGGCGGCCACTGCAACCATGTACCTTCGCTGCACGTTCTAACGAAATGACCCTCTAGGAGTTTACCTAAATGAAAAGTGCGTCTTGTACACCGGTGCGTCTTATACACCGGGGCGACTTCTTTTTTCGGAAAAACGCGTTTTCAGGGGGATGCGCCTTATACAAAGAGGCGACTTATAAACCGGTAAATACAGTATATACAATTTTTCAAGAGCAGCATGCAGTCGACAGACAAAGGTGAACAGGCTGGAGACACCTCACATATTCCAGGATAAAGTGATAATATCCCAAATGGTCAGAAAAGAAGCTTCTACGTTAAGAGAAGAAACGAAAAGAAAAAGAAAGAAGTTTCTACGTTAAAAACATGGTCCTTAGGTAGAGCAAAGAGAAAAAAAAAATTCATACTAAAGTAGCCAAAACGAGCACGCATTCACCGCATCGGGTCTTGTTCATGCACTTCATCCCGTAATTCATGCGCTCTATCTCGAAGCCGGAACCTTGCCTAAGCGAATCGTCGAAGCTACTCGGGCGTGGTCACTGGCGTTGGTGATCTACGCGAATAGGCCCGACGCCCAAAAAGCAAACACAGGCATGCCGCACAGCCTCTACCCGTTTTCATGAGGCATGGCCCCTGGCTGCTGCCACACTGCAACTATCTCCGCTCCTGGGGAAGTACCGACTTGCTACCTTTCGGTTCCCGCTTCCCGACTGCTTTGGCTGCTGGAGATATTCATGTAAAAGACGTCGGCGACAACGCAATGCTCAACCGGCACGAACTTTACCAGCCTCTTTAACTCCTCTACCCTCCGCCCCCCACTAATTAAGACGGCCTTGCATTCCCTTGTTATTCCCTCTCCCATGCTTCAATATAATTTCTGGGAACTATGACAGGTTTATCTACTCATTTCACTATCCTTATCTAAACCTTTTTTTCGTCTCATTATATGTTCTTTTCTGCCGCGACTTGTTATCCAATGCTCTGACGAATAATAAAATGACTCGGGTTATCCGCTTCCGTTGACGTAACAAAAGTGACGGCCCGTTTTTTGGATATCGTACCTCATCCTGGTTATGTCCATTACGCATTTGATACACGGCAGGGGTAGAAAGCTACCTAATCCCGCAAGCATATTTGTTTGCTTAACATTCCGAGAAAATGCAACTAGTCGGAATGGCAGTAGCTTCTGGAGACTGATAATCGCGAATCATGCATATCCACCATAATTACTTTACAGCTCCCAAGCCTGGCAATTATGAAGGTAATCCGGCCCTAAAAACCCTAGTAACACACTCAGTTGTGCCAAAAAGGAATAGAGAATATTCCTGCTATAAGGTAAGCCCACCCACGTTAGGTAATAGTACGCTTGGACTGCTGAGGAAAGCTATGTCGGGTCATTATTTTCAATAACGCCGTATTTTGCTTCGGTTGATATTATCTAGTTCTGGGGATGCATACTCAAAAATACACTGATAATTACTTTTAAACCCCTTGCTTTGTGCAGATAATCTCAGCCATTTGGACGTCTTCTAGGCCAGTTATTATTGGGGGGTCCACCCAGCAAGAATACATAATGTCTGGAAAGGCCACCACCGGAGAGGCTGCTTCTGCAATCGTTTGGACGTTACTCATAGAATCCCCATTCCTTTCGTGGTATGTGGGGTTATTTGCAGCTATTGTCTTTTTGTTAAATACGCGATTTAGTGCGATCGCGTTATTCCGCTAGCTTTTTGAATTCCACGTGGCTTCTAGCTGTCGCCTGAAAGTCGTGCTCATCAATCGACCGCGGAAGTACGTCAGCGCTGACAACCGGCCACTACAAGTGAGGCAGGCAGATGCCAGGACCCGTCTGCATCTGGAATACGAGCAGCAGTAGCTGATACGTGGAAATAATGGCAACGATAGTACAGCTTACCCTCAAGAAAGAACACGAACTCTCCTCAACTGCCGCACCAGTGCATTGAAGTTTGTTCAATGCGTGGTTGGTGATATTATACCGGACAGACTGTCACCAGCCGTGCTTGAACTGACGCCATCACACCAAACCGTCTTTCCAACGGAAGATGAAACATACAAATTTCAGGTAATTCACGCGCCGAAGCTACGCATCGCCTACGAGGCGCGCCATAGTGAAAAACCGGGAAATAATTTCGACAACCTGAAGGGTTTTAATGTGTGATTAAGAGTTTAAGTTTTCTGCTTCCATGAAAAAAACGGCCGCCGCTGCCGGGAATCGATCCCGCGTTGTTGTCAACGCATAAATCTAGGCTATTTGGTTCAAACTGTGAAACATGGTTAAGTAGCACGGTAAAGACGGGACAATATAAAGAAACCAAACAGGCCTAACTCTGGGTCCTTGGACTCAGCAACACAACACCCTTCCCATTGAGCCAATCTGGCGTGTGTTCCACCAAAGCTGAGGCTGGCAGCAACACTAAGTCACCTAACTAAAACGGGCGGCAAAGGGTTATTTCCAGTCTCTAAGAAATCCAGGAAAAAATTAATTATGAGCAGAGGCGAAATAAAATAAATCTCAGCATATAGGGATAAGCGGGTGAATTTTCAATCTGCTTTTAAATATTCCTATGGTTCGGTCTCCGTGCATGATTTGGCAAACGACAGGGGGCGTCATACCACCAAGTTAAAAGTCCCGCTAAAATATCAACGAATACCCTCCCAGATACCTGCCTCGTAAGAATGCCCGGCGTACCACTTGAGTGAAGCTGCGGAGCCCATCTGCCGGTTGCCAATAGAGCAAAATCATCAACCAATTCCAGACATTATAAAACGCATAACCAAGAAAACCGTAGCAAAGAAAGAAGAAGAAATGGTAATACTATTTAGGCAACTCATCAATTCACATCCCCAGAAATACTCTTTGAGACCCTTATGATTGCACCGGATATTAGAGAGCCTACTGTAAAACAAATTAACCCCACCGAACGAAATCACGTAACCACCGTCACCCGGACGCAGTATCAGGCACTTGGAAGGGTAACATAAAAGACAGCAAGAGACGGGTCAAGAAGAAGGAGAAGGGCAATATCTCGATGCAGGGATGAAAAAATATTCGGAGGCACAAAATGGACTCGGGCAGTATAGGGTAGGAGCGGTGAAGGTCAACTGGAAAGTCCTTCGTCGAGCAGTCAACCTAAACAGGAAGGTGATGATGATGACAATAAACGGGCCCAAATTTGGGTGTTCATAACAGTTTGGAAGAAATAAGGGACACCACTCTCCTGGCACCAAGAGAGTGGCTGTAAAGAAAAAATCAAAACGGGTCATTGTATGCAACGCAGGCATCAGGTGTGAAAAGAAACGACTTCACTACATGAAAGAAATGTCACCCATCCATCGACTGGGCATGCAAATTCTCCTCCACGAGAAATATTAAGCCAAGCCTACACAACAACCGGTGATATGGCCGGATCAAGTTCATTTGAGGGGAGTTTCAAAATTTGAAACCACAGTACGTAGCGACTCCGGTGAGTGCGGAACTAGTAGACCAGAATTCTCGTAGTTGACTTCTTTTCTACGTACGGGAACAAAGAAACAGCACTTTGAGATATCCTCTTTGCAATCATGCTAGTGAATGTATCGAATATCAACGTAAACATTATTACAGACTTTCAAAGCGCATGCAGGCATTAGAGACATACAAAGGGCCTGCAGAAAGCAGTATACTGCTTTTGCATACAGAATACCTAAATTCTGCAGTAAGGCATACCCTTCCACAATTACGAAGGCTACTGGCGTAACCTGTACACCAGTACACAAGGGTCCGCCTGAGAAGGAGGCACCAACCAAAAGGCAAGCGAATACCATTCCTTGCTCCTTGCGATCAAGACTGCAGCCTCTACTCCAACAAAAAGGCCAAAAACGCATTCTCGAGCTACGCCTGGCAACACAGATTTGCCCCTGCCAAAAAGGGGCTCAATGCCGAAGAGTCGCAGTAACTTTTAAGTGTAAGCCAACACGTTTATCTATAAAGCTATGCGGGCGAATATTTTCCGCGTGAACAATGCACATTACCTTAAAACTCTTCTAAAAGCGGGCATACCTTCACTATCCTCCACGCACCCCAGCTGTGATCAAGGGTATGCCGAGGGTAAAAAAACTAAAGTCTGACATATTACACGTTTTTAGATATGGGAGGCAGCTTGAAGTAGCTCGTTACCTCACGATCAGCGCGAGCTTAAGAGCAGGCAAGTGAAGGATCTGCTGGCTCAGACGCCATAGCCTTCTGGTTTGAAACTTGAGCCCAGACCGTGTCCTTACGCCTTTTCCTGAATCCCAAATTTTTTTCCGTAAGAAAGAGCTTCACTCTTTCTTTCAGTCTTTTCGCAAAAAGCCAAAATATCAGTCCTGCCTGGAGATCACAAGACAAACACTTTGAAACACTGAAAGTTACACCTTCTCCTCACACTGAAGTACGCCCTGAAGCCACAACCTTTCACTATCGCCCTTTAAAGCGGACCTGAAAGACGTTTTGAGCATACTAAATAAACTAATGCAATCGTTAGGCTGGGTAGTGAACGTGGTCTGTACCAAGTATAACATTTTAACGTGCAGGGTAGAGCTACACTTTCGTTACAAAGTTTTTGTCTGGTTCCCACCCTTTCCTTGGCTGCGTGTTTTTGGGCCCGGCCATCTTCCTACAAGTACGTCATCGATTCTCCCATGCACGTCACGAAGCAGAAATCTTGCAATAGGCCGGCTTTTCCACTAATGTCGGGCGAAGAGAAGCGTCGTCTGCTCAGCGTCGACGGGTCGCTGCGGCGCCTTTGGTTAATTAGCGTTTCCTGCAGCATGGTTAACTCTATGTTGTTCGTCCATATTTATTTTTTTACGCTATTACCACGCTTCTGGCTAATGCGCGTTGACTAGACCGACAAGACGATGTCAGGACGATGACGCCGACTTCCGTGTAGGTAACCGCCCTGTCACACGACGCCGACAGCGACATAAACACGTCAGCCGTTTGAAAGTCCGCGTTTTGTGACTTCCTCGCTGACCGAAGACGCCGACAATGCAGATTGGCTGAATCGCCATCGGGAATACACCGAGAAGCGAGAACTGCACTTTGAAAACAATCGCGCCTTAATGAATGCGGCTCTGTTATGATTGTTCCCAGTGTGCAATAAAGATATTAGGGTCAATACATTTCACATATATTAACCCATGCGATTCATATATTGGCTTATGACGCTCCAGCTCTTCGCTTTGGCGACAATTCCCTCCCCTGACTTGCGAATTGCATATACGTGTGCGACCATGCAACGCTTGCACAAAATATAATGTCAGCTATGAGCAGAAGAAAAGTTACGAAGGTTTGTTAGGTAATAAGAAACGAATGTCGACCCAAGTTTTTTTAGCGTTGAGCGTAAAAGAAACGCACGGGGAGCACTATTACAGGACGGCGAAATCACCGTCGTAGCCTACGCAGCATGGTTGCTGGAGGTCAGCTATGGTGGGGCCTCTGTGAAGCCTTACTGTACCCCTGTTATTCAAGAAATTTTCAATGAACCAGCTGGGAATCCTTGAAATTATCTAAAAATCATTGATGTGCACAAACGGTGGGTGTCAATATAGTATACGGGTTATTTCAGCGCTATCTCGGGGTATTATAGCGTGCGCGCATGCAAGCAAACGTGCTCTGCATGGGCTCTGAGTTCTTTCCCTGTTGTAGTGTAAATTCCATGACCAACCTGTTGAACGCTCCGTGTTGAGGTACCGAATTCTTCTAGGTCTTCGAGGTGCCAAGCCAAATTCTGGCCCACCGGTAGGATTTCTACACACATTTCACCGCGCGGCCACGCCACAAGAAGCTAACCCTTACAAGCGCTTTGGAACCGCCGCCGTGCCTGATTGACGGCACCGGGAGCTACGGGGCTTCCAGACGTGACCTCGGGGAGGGCGCCACCACAACTGCGCCGCTGGCTTCTTCGTCGTGCACTATGGACGTCGTTGAAGTAGAGGGTGAGACTATTTCACCCGAAGACTTCGAAAATATGGCGGTTGGCTTTCCAATCACCGGAAAAGAAGTAGTAAGGCACTCGCACGGGTAAACCTATCCCAGAACGACTCCTTGAAGCAACCAGGCGCCGGTAGTGCCTCATCTGTTAGCAAGACTCCATAGCGAAAGGGCAAGCAAGCAATACGTTTGCCGCGCCAGCCGCCGCGGCATTAAGAGGGCAATCGTCCTCCGACCGCGGGGTGGACTTGATGTCGCCAAATTGAATGACGCACAGATCAGAGACGGTGTTTTCTCCGCCGGAGCAATCAAGAAGGAAGAAGCCTAGGACCATTTACTTCGGCCAATCGCCGAGCAAACCGTCACAATCGCAAGCACCGCAAAGAAGGCCGACGCCAAAAGGTACTTTGGAATCCGGCAGCTTTGTTTCGGCGAGGTGAGTTACGAGATCACCGCATACGCCCCCCCCCCCCCCCTGGAGGACACTACCAATCAGGGCGTCGAACCAAAATTATTTCGGGTTGGGTTCGGGTTCGGGTTCAAGCTTTTCAATTCCAGTTAAGGTTCTGTTCCAAAGGACCATTCTGTTCCGGTTCTGTTCCGGTCGGTCCCCAACACCGATAGCGGATCCCAGGGGGGGGAAGCATCTAGGTCCACCCTCGGCTGCACTCTCCAGCCTCGAGCCACTAGTGCAAGCTTCGCCAGTTTGATTTCGCTTTTAAGTAGCCATAAAAAGACTACCAACTTTAAAACGGTACTCTGATACGCAAAAGCCGCGAAAGCCGGCTTCACCGTCATAACTTCTTTTCTAAGGTGGGGCACTATATACAGGCGGCATACGTTTTGTTCTTGGTATTTTTTGCTAACACCACCTGAGCAAGCTCGCGCTTAAGCTGCTCTTCGGGTAAAAGAAAGCCACAGAAGCAGTGCTGAAACGGACGGCGTATCTGCTGCGATTAGAAAAGCACGCGGTGCCGCTCCATGTTGCGATATCTGGAGCTTTCGCAGTGCTTCGACATGTGAAAGAACGAAAGCGCTTGTCGCAAATTTTGCAGAGTTACTCTAACTGCACAATACGCTGCATAATGTTTTCCGTGGGAGGCCAACAATTACAACATTTGATGAAGCTATAAAAAAAGGCTCACAGGGAACTTAAGCTGCTTAGGTGTGAATGTGAAAGAATTATTCTTTTTGGCCGCACATTGCTTTTCATTAATTTAGAATGCGTCATTTACATATTTCAATTTGATTTTATCATCAACGCATAAACTCGCAGATTCATGAACACAAAAAAAATTGACTGACGGTTACTATACTCCTAGTTGTGAAAGTTAAGCGAAGCACAAACTGCGGTCTTTTCGGTGAAAGCATATAAGCTCCTGCGTCTCAGGAGATAATCGCGTCATCAGCGAAGACACGACGGCTCGCACTATACTCTAGCTTTATCTCGTAGCGCGTCACCACCGGGGACATGTCTCGCGCGGCTTCGGCATACCGCCCTTCCCCTCAAACGTTTGCCATACTTTCATCATGAACTATCCTGCTGGCTCTATCTTCGATGGGCTTCTTGTTGTCTAGGTTAGAATGAGGCCGCATTGAGAGGCTACACAATACGAGAGCAGCGGGTGCTTAAGAGCAGAGCTCTAGAATGTGACTCTATGGAACCACCCTGGTGCCACTTTGTGTTTCATTCCCCTCACCGACCACCTCGTCTCCAAATATAGCAACCTCGCCGAGTCTTCTGGCAGGCAAGCACGGCCAGTGGGCAGCGTGCCGGTGCCGCCGATGCCATTTCCGCCTGCCCCCTCCTGGCGTCCTCGCCTGAAGCTTGTGCCAATGGGCACCTTCCCTGCAGGCTACTCATTGCCCCGTCGGCCCACTAAGCAGGCGACTGTCCGTCTACCATCGTTTCTTGGTACCTTCGAGTGAAGCCGTGGTGTGGCGTCTCTCCCGCCCCCACTTGTTGCTGCTGCTGTGCCGCCCGCCGTCTCCAGTCCCGCATCCTCGACGCAAACTTCTGGCTGGCAGTAAGGCAGACAGAGAAGTAGTTTACTGGCAAGCGGTGACCGTCTTGGCCGGGCAGGCAACTTCTTTGGGTAGCACATGCTTTCTGCTACATAAAGAAGTTGCGTGCCCGACCGCCGACGCATTTGATACCATTAAATGCCTACACAAACATACGCGCACACCACGTATTTTCGCAGACTGACGCAAAATATTCGCACTAAAAAAATTGCTTGATCTCCTACGTTTTTCGTGTACGTATAATTTCCGCTGACGAAGTAAAGGAATCTCTTTGGAACATCTTGCGGCCTAGCCTCCAAAGCTGGAAACAATCCACTCCAATGCAAGGACAAGTCTTCGCGTTGGGAGACGTGCAGCTGCCGGAACGCCATTGCCAAGTTCTGTATTTAGGCCCAAAGTTTGCTTTCGAGCCCCGTTTGTCTAAAAATTGGAAAGCTTGCTTTGGCCAGCGATATCACTTGTCATGTTCCGAAAGAATTAGGTCTGAGAGAGAGGGAGAGGGAAACATTTATTAGGAGAAAAAACGTAGGTATCGCGATATGACAAGCCGCGCAGCATCGGGTCGGGCATGGATGCCGTCGTGCGCTCTACAGAAAGGCCCCCAAAAATATTAACTTGAAACGTATCAATGACCTCAAATCTCTTTCGTCGGATAAAGAGGACCAATAAGTTGTTGTACGGGAAGGTACGCTATGTAAACGGGCTTTACGAGCAGCGCATAAGAATTTGAGAATAACCACAGCGCTTGTTTGTGTCCTCCCCTTTTGTGTCTTCGCGCAAGTTTAGCGCTGTTAGCTGACAGGGAGCAGTGCCAACAAGCTTAGCTTACAACACTACAGTAGTTGATGTCCCTGAAGGCCTTCACAAGGTAGCAGGGATGCATTCGAAATAACAACTCATTGAAAAATTTAAACAATGTGAAACACCATGTACATTGGAGTCACGATGAATGAGCCAGGATATTTTGCCGCGGAATATAGGTTCAAGCTTAATTTATTCTAAACTCAAAAGAAAAATAGGGCAGATGGGCAGTACCTAACGCAAATTGATAGTATATACGGACAACTTTACATTGAATGGAGGGTAATAATAGTAGGAGAGACTTACGAGTTGTGGGACTAAAGATTATGCATAATATTTGGAGGCGCTGTCGGGCGAGTGTTAAAAAAATTTTCATACACAAGCTAGAGCACGATAATCAAACACCAGAAATGACAGTTTTCAAGCCCTAGAACCGGTTCGGAACAGCTTCTTTGATACGTTCCGGTTCGGGTTAAGTTTCAAAGTGGCGGAACAAGTACGGGTTCGGTTCTGTTCGGTTCCCGTTCCGGGCGAAAATTCGGGTTCGGTTTCGGTTTTCAGTGGGGTTACGGTTCCAGTTCAACACCCTGGAACCAAGGGAGTGATCCATAATATTCTTGACTATGACACTGCTGACGAAATCATACGCAGCCTCATCTACAAGAACCCAACAGTTTTACAGGTGCGACGCATTGGCAAAATGAACTCAGTCATTATGGTCTTCGAAGGCTGGCGCGTCGAATACTACGCTTACTATAGAGGTGCAGGGTATCGCTGCTTTCTCCATAAGAAGAAGCACGAATTCTGAACGGGCTGTGGGATACTCGGACACCGCGCAGACATTTGTCCCCAAAACTGCAAGCCCTTCTGCAAGAGCCGCAATTTGAAGAGCACACCAGACAATCATGTTTGTAAACTGAAGTGTGCAATCTGTGGCAAAGGCCACATGACTGGTGGCAAGAAGTGCCGTAAAATATTTAAGACTCCTTTTCTCCTCAAACGACGTCAATGGGAGAAACAGCATCCTGGTTTTACGTCCAAAGACAGCTCCACGGACACGAGCAACACCGCCAACAGTACCGGGCCGGAAGGGCACCACCGAGAAGCAAGAATCCTGAAGAAGAGGAGCCGCTCTGGTTTATTTCCTCAACTCCCTCCCCAAGCCGCGGAGAAGGAGAGCACTGGAGGCAAGCACAGGTCCCCCTCCAAGTCTCGTTACCGGAAGGCGAAGCGCAGAGAGTCGTCCTCTGCCTTGCGCTCCAGACTCAACGACAAAGTTTATGGTGGATCAAATCAAGGTGCGCTGGGCCCGCATGGTCTCCCGAACAGCGCCAAAGAACAGACAACACAAGCAGGGTTCTTTTCTGCAATTGAAGAAAGAGCTAAGGCCTATCAAGCAAATGCAAGAGTAGTAATCAGAGAAAATTAACATCTTAAGGCAGGGAATGCCTAACTCAATAAAAAAACTCGCACCACCGGCAGCGCGAAATAACGGCCCCAATGCTGAATCCGTAAAGTCAATCCAAGTTTCCGTTAGACCTGCAGCAGTAAAGGTTATGTGCGAGTCCGAGGCGCATGCACCGCACATTAAGAGAAAAGCGGGAACTAAACCTAGTGATCCCACCCCGCATAAGTTTATCGAGGGGATAGAAAAATGGATGTCCGTCTCGCGGAACTGGAAGACATGTTCTCAAAATTTGCAGAGTCGGTGAACAAGCAACTAGCCAACTTGAACACTAGGGTACTTGCTATTGAAAACGACTGAACAATACCACCACAGACACCAGGCGTAGGCGCATGTAAATCCAAGCACCATTCGAGGCCCAACCTGAGGGAAGGTACCAGAATATTCGATAACACCAGCGGACACTGTTGCCCGGAGTAACAATGCAAACATTGACGTCATTTGCAGTGTAACTGCGTTGAAACAAATACGGGGAAATTTATGGCAGTTCTTAAGTAACCAGGAGCAATTGAAGACGTCAGACCTAATCACTCTCCGGGACGCGGGAGGCGAGGCTAAATTATGAGCCTATAAATCGTACAGCGACATGAACTGGGGTGAGCCCAAAAAAAAGCCGTTACTACCTTCGTGAAACGCAACATCACGCCAATTCAACACGATACTGGCCATAGGTCGGCAAAACAGAAAGAACTCACTCAAACTCAATCACATTTTTTTTTATTTACGCTGTAATCAATCAAACTCAGACTCAAAAAGTTCGTCTGTTCACAAAATCACTCGTACTCACTCATCAAATACTCATTTGTAATCGTACTCACTTGTACTCAAACTCATTTGTCCTCACGAGTATTCGTACTCAATGTGTACTCATGAGTACTGAATCTGCCCTCATGAGTACTCACTCGGTACTCATGAGTACTCAATGAGTACTACTGCTCATGAGTACTACAAGCATTGAAGGACTCTGGTACTACTCATGAGTACTACTCATTCTGCACTCACGAGTACTACTCATTCTGCACTCGCGAGTACTACTCATTCTGCACTCATGAGTACTCAATCAGTACTCATGAGTTCTCAATTTGTATTACTCACGAATAATCAACTTATCTGCACTGTTAGCTAGGTCGTAGCTCGAATGAAAGACTAAGTAGAAAAAAATAAATTGTTTAATTGATTAGAAAAACACAGGTTACAAATAAATCAAGACAGAGGAAGAAAACGTCTGACGCGGTGCACTGTCGTTGGGCGACTTACTGTGCGAAGGCAAGTACACTGTTGAGAAAGCGAAACGGAACGTAAGAACTCGCGTTGCGCCTGGCGTCTGGTCTTGTTCTCAGGCCGGGTCGGGCTCAGGGGAGCTCGGGGCTTGTCGGTGCGGCCGTGGCCGTAAACTGCGTTTTTCTGCGTATCTTCGGGTGGCAGCTTTTGTCATCCGTTTTCGTTTCCGGGCGCGCTGATACGTCCTAATCGTGCTCTGAGTCCGAAATGCGCCTGCCCCCAGGCACAATGAAGCGTTCGCGCAGATTGACGTCCGTTCGTATCCAGATCAATGTCCGCTTGTTCACAGATTCTCGATGCTGGCGTTTGTTTTTTATTGTTCCGGATACTAGAAACTTCGTTAAGAGGGTGTTCGTCTCGTTGAGTTTCGGTGAATTTCAAATCTGCTTGATTTTATTGTGTGTGCCGTGGGATTAACTTCGTCAGACCTGAACTCGACAGTGTTTACGGCGTTGCGTTGGTTGCGCCGCTTCCGTCGGCGATTGTGTTCGTGTAGCTCGTCGCGTGCTTGATGCATGTGGGGGCGTAGACGTCTGGTTTGTCCGGTGGCGAGCTGCGCTTTGTAGGGATGGCATAGTTCGGCACGTTGAGGACGTTGCTTGAATTGACGCGTGCGTTGCGTATGGTGCGGGAGCCGTTTGGCTTTTCGTTGAGTGTGTGGTAGCGGGGCGTTTTAGTAGGGTGGCTTGGCTGATCGGTCAAAGTCGTTGCGGCTCCGTGCTCGCAGTCGCCGTGGTTATTTCGGAAGTGAAACCGTTGTGGTGGGGAAGCGGGCGTAGTTCGTGCCGTCCGTTCGGTCCGACATTCCTCTGCGTCGCAAGCGTGACTTCATCGTCAGGGCATTCGAAGATTCGTCTGGATCGGGTTCATTCGTTGCCGTACTTGCCGTGTCCGTGTCGTCGCTCAAGACCTCGTCTTTTGCCCGTTGTTTCGAGAATGCTATAATCGCTATCTCTTCCCATACAAGCAGGCTCCGTTTATCGCGAGTCCGCTTGCTCGTGGTTGCGTCCTCTTGTACGAAATGGTGTTTGTCGTGTGAGTCTCGATCAGAGCGCGGGTGCCAGTGATCTTGTTAATTATGGCTCGGACATGCCGCATGCGCTGGCCGTGTCGTTGCTCGTTGAAGGACCTACTTGCACGAGTGTCATGACGTTCGTCCGCTGGACTCGGGCGGGAGCAGCGGGTGTCGGAGAGCTCGTACTTTCCGGTAGGGTTGAACCGCGTGCGCTGGGTCTTTTGTTTCTTGTGGCCAGGTGATTTCTGCGATTGTAACATTCGCTGGCCAAGTCCGGATAGCACCTGCAGTGGGAGCGGAGGATGTCGCAAACAGTAGTTTCCTCCATGTGTGCTGGCTTGATGGCGTTCCGTGCGTTGTGCATTTCGTTCTCCGTGGTGAGCTCCACTGGTTCAAGTTGGATGTCGTTCGTCACCTCTGGTGCGTTTCGTGCGCTGTGCGTCTCGTTTTATCTAGGAAACTCCTCTATAATTGGGGTGCGGTCGTTCGCCACGTATGGTGCATTTCGGGCGCCGTGCGTCTTGCTCGCTTGTCGTGGTCATATCCACCAATCCGGATGCGATGTCGTTGATTGCGTGGACCCGCGCCGGGACAGCACGTGCGGAAAATGTACGTACCGGCTCCGTTGCGTTCCGTGCTCTCAGCGTTCCGTTCGTGTACGTCTGTACCAGAAGAGCGGGTGCCAGGAACGTGATGCCTTCTGGCTCGTGCGCGCTGCGTACGTTGCGGATCTCGTTGCTCGTACCTGGAATGACCTGCGCGTGGGCGATGTAGCTCGTGGGCGATGTAGCAGAGCAACGTGTGTTCGTGATCTCGCCAGAAATGCACTGACCTTCGACGCGTCTCCGTAATCGTGGCGATTACCTTGGAAAGGTCCGGTGAGCACACAATGAATTTTGCATGCGTCGTCTCGTTCATTTGCGTGCCGTCGTGCATTCTGCCTGTGCTTGGATCTCGTGCAGTCTAGGCACCGTGGAAAACGTGCGGCCGACTCTCGCCAGTTGTCTCAGAAAACTTTCTTGTTCATCACGCAGCCTTCTGCTCTCAAACAGCTCCGCTTGCACGGTCCTCTGCCGTTTGTTGTCGGAGGCGGCCTGAAGTAGCGTTGGCACATTCGTACGTATGGAGAGATGGCGACGTTCTTCGTTGTCCTCTAGAAGACGCAAGATGATGTCGTCCTTACGGCCAGAGCAGGGTAGCACTCGTAATCGTAGTGCGCTCACGAACTGCTGTTTCTTCGTAGAGCATAGGACGTAGCGTTTCGTTGAAGTCAGCACTGTGTCGACCACCGTCGGTGCCCCATGTCTGCGTGCTGCACTCCCGTAGTCGTGGTGCGGTCCGTCCAGGTTGTTGGTCCGTTCGTCCTCCGTTCGGCCTTAAATCATGATCCTGTCGACTGCAACATCTTAGCTAGATCGTGGCTCGAATGAAAGGCTAAACAGAAAAAAATAAAATGTTTAACTAATTAGAAATACTGAGATTACATATACGTCAGGACAGAGGAGCCCGAGATGAAAACGTCTTACACGGTGCATTGTCGTAGGGCTTCCCACTGCGCGAAGGCACGTACACGGGAGAGAGCGAAACGGGACATACGCACTCGCGTTTTGAATCGCGGGCTGAATCGCGACTGAATCACAGGGCAGTTGGCCAGGCGCATTATGAACATGCAGCTACTTAACGGCGACCCCAGTAGCTCCCATGTGTACAGCGGGGCGTGATATTATGTTGCAATAATGAATTATCTTTATGACGGACACAGACAGACAGACTGGCAGGCCAATATTGTCGCGCTCAAGTGGCCAAAGAAAGACTATCGTCTTTAAAACCATCAGGAAAGAGACGCTGCCGCCACTGTTCCGAATTCTGGGAACATTGCGCAACCGTACCCCTCGCAACCGCCGCCAGGCCGCAAAGTAAACGATAAACAGAAAGACGAAAACCGGCTAGCGCGCGAAAAGCCAAAGAAGGAGGTCCCGCCGTGAAAAAGGGACAGGACGGGCGCTACGCGTCGTTGTGTCTATTTCCGTTAACGGCTAGGCCAAAACCCACACGGGTCTGATCATACTCACTAATTTTTCTATGCGTGTGTGTGCGGTTAACCAGAGCGCCCGACACAAATTTGCTGCACTAGGCGACGCGCCGACGGTGGGCCCGATTCGCGCCTCGGTCAGCCAGCCCGCGGCAGACGTGCTGCAACTGGCGGCACACGGCGTCGCCGAGTCTACTCTCCTTTTCCCATCGAGACGGCCGCACCAAATCATGCTTGGGACGACCGGCCCGCAAAAGACACGCAGCGACGAGTAGACTCTGGAGACGGCGCCACTGAGTCGCCTCCCCTTTCCCATTCGTGGCTCGGCTGACGCAATCATTTCGCCTGCATTCGCCGGATTCAAACTGCGGCCAGTGATAGTCCTGATTGGAAAGATTCGAACTGCACGCGGCTGCGGCGGAACCCCGGGGGTAGAAAACCAGCCCTGAAGCAGCGGCTGTGCGGCGGCATTTCATCGGAGGCACTGAGTTGAGAAGTGCCTTTGTGCAAGCCATGTAACGCTCTTGCTACCTTTGTATATATTGTATATGAATGCATCTTAAAATCACCGTCGGCTGGACAACTTCATCGCTCTCCTCTTCGCCACGTCGATGGCGGACTGAGCAGGGCAACGTCGCAACATCTATGCATCTGCATTGTTAACCTGTGGCTTTTGTATCTATGTTGTACAACGCGCCGCTTATGTAACACTCCCCTGTGGGGTCTTTAAGGAAATAAAGTGAAGTGAATCGAACACTGGTGACTGAGCTAGAATGGCCCAGTCCCAACAGTGTGTGTGTGTTCGGGTGGGGGGCGTGGAGAGGGTATCGGTCGCAGTCGAGGGCCGCAGGGCACCCAGTTGCTGCCGGTACTTGGCAGCCGTTACAGCAGCGTAGAACTGCTCTGCCGTGATTTGTTTACTCGGGGACAAAGTTTGTAGACGCGTTTTTCGGAGGCGTGATAGCTTGCACTGACATCACTGTATGGCCGTGTTGGTGGGTTGGTTTCACAGTGTAAATCTGCAACTCTTATCTCGAGCAACGCGGATGAAGCTGACAGCGATCGATCAAAAAGTGCGGTGACGTCGTTATGTGCAATCCACATGTTTAACGAGACGTTCCAAGATGCGACCTTAAGCGACAATCCCTGCGTCTGGCGTTGGCGTTCATCAATTCAAAACAATTCCTTCACGAGGCCTCTAACAGTGTGAGCTTAAACTCGGCGGTATAGTTGATAGCGAGGGGTGTCGCCCCGCCTGTAAACAGTAGTGAAGGTAGGAGAATAACAACCACCGAAATTCACCATCATCGTCAGCGCCCTCATTACACGGTGGCATAAACGAGAAGCAACGAATCAGGTTGCCACTAGAAAGTAAAGCCATTCGAATGCAAAACGCTCCTCCAGCGGCAAGATAACAGAGCTCTTCGACAAAATATGCGAGGCTAAACAAGGCGCCACACGCGTTGAACTGGATAGTATGATGTCCTATTCACGACTCACAAACGTGCTTAGGTGTACTCGGATATTTTATTTCCATTGCTGGGGCAAATTCCACCGCCGCGCCTGCACGCCGTTGTGCACGGTGGGGCTATATGCTCACTTGTAAATGGCACTACACGAGACCATATTACAAGCGAACCTGAGCAAAATGTTTCAAAACGGGAACCTAATAAAACCATATGGGCGCACGTACATCAGCCAAACTGTCGCTTGAATAAGCACAGCGAATGTTACAAACCACGCAGTCGGTTTGACACGAGTTACGTAAATTAACTGCGACTGTTGAAATGAGCGGTTCCGCTCACGAAACGATTACACAGCGTGACATGCGTCTACGGAAACTTCTGAAGACCGAAAAAGAGGGACTTCAGTACGCCTAGTTCGTATGTTGTTAGCAGCCTCCACCGCCTCTCCCCTAAAACAATTGAAGGGAGCAAGCGCAATGAAGCCACCACGCGTTCACAGGCCGCGTTAACAAAAATAACTGCGGCAGTCAACAAGTCCCATCAGAGAAGAGCAACTGCGGCCGCGTTTCCCGCCAGGCCCTCACCCCCTCCTTTTTCCCTCTTCACCGTGACCCCTTTGCGAGCGACCGCCAAAAAACGCTTACAGCGCCAAACAGGGACCGGGAAAGGAGGGAGGTGCCGTTTTCGTTGTCTAATTTCACCATCCTTGACAGTTAAGCTGCACAGTTGTACCGCTAAATGTTTGCGACTCGTACACGCGCGTCCGGACTCGAGCTCGTGATAAAACTTGTTTGCACTACTGTACTCAGGAGGGCATATACTCATGAATACACAGTATTCATGAGTACACAGTATTCATGAATATTGTACTCATGAGTGCTGTGTACTCATGTGTACCGTGTACTCATGAGTACTGTCCATTCATGAGTACAATGTACTCATGAGTACTCATACTCATTAGTACTCAAACTCATGAGTACTCATACTCATGAATACTGTACTCATGAGTACTCATACTCATGAGTAGTGTACTCATGAGTACTGTATTCACCAGTAGTGGACTTACCCCTGTACTCACTCGTCATCGTACTCACTGTTTTTTTCTGGGTGTGTGATCACTCATCATGGTACTCACTTGTGAGTTTGAGTACAAATGAGTACAAATGAGTGTACTCACGAGTGAGTACGCCGACCTATGATACTGGCATGGCGACAGTGGGCCATGCTCTCGTAGGAATTTTATAAGGTGAAAAACGCCGAAGGGAAGCCATTTTTCGCTTAACGTATAAAGCATCCACCGCCAAGAGCACCGACTTTCAAACCTTTTCGCAAAACGGTAGACCGCACGAAAACAGGCCCTTAATATTGTGGCATACTTTAATGCAGCTCACTCTGCTTGGGAGTATAGGAAGTTCATAAGCAAGTGCGAACAGCTTTGGCAAGACGCCCAACAGATGGGCCTCACCCTGGTCACCGATCCTATATACCCCATTAGAATAGGCAACAACAGTATTTGTATGGACACTACACCAGATCTAACGTTCACCAGGAACACACATGATGTCACATGGCTGAACACTCAAGAAAACCTAGGGAGTGATCATTATATTTTAATAACTACCATCAAATATGGACAAATGAGGGCCACAGGTGAGCAGCTCAAAATCACAAGCTGGGACACTTTCCGACAGATTAGGACTGCTGAACAAAACTCAACTTGTACAGGGATAGAGTTCATCGCAGCATGGAAATCAGATATTCATGCACATGTACAGGCGGTAACCAAAACTATACCCGAGGTAGCCAACATACAACAAGAAGACTTTAGACTACTCCACATGTGGAAGCCGAGGCGGCACTTGATTGATTGATTGTGGGGTTTAACGCGCCGACGCAACGCAGGCGTTGAGGCGCGCCGTAGTGGAGGGCTCCGGATTAATTTTGACCACCTGGGGATCTTTATCGTGCGCCGAAATCTCGTACACGTGGGCGTTTTTGCTTTTCGCCTCCACCAGAAAAGCGGCCGCCGCGGCCGGGAATCGAACCCGCGACCTCGTGCTCAGCAGCGCAACGCCTTAGCCACTGAGCCACCGCAGCGGGTGGGCGGCACTTGAAATACGCCTAAAGAGACACTGAAGGGAATTTGTCAAGCTCCCGGTCTTGCTTGCACTGTGTAGACTGGTTCAAATTACCGCACTTTTCATCGTTTATCTGGTTGATAAGTCGGTAATTATTTTATAAAGCGGGAAAGAATAAAAACTACCATGCGCGGTTTGTGGCGGCCGCACAAACTAAAGGCTGTTGCGGCCGGTCGAGATGCACCTTGACTGGACGATGTCCAAGTTAAGCATTCCAACAAGTTTCGGTTTCGGTTCTGTAAAAATTCCCCGCATTTCCCCGAGGGGAAGAATGTGAAAGTGCGAATGCACGAGTTGAATTTGCGCGGTTCGGTAATGTTCGCGAAAGAGAGATCACACACACACACACACACACACACACGACTACAAAGAAAGAAAGATGCATTTATTCACAGACACCTATTTGTGTTGTCGTTGTACTTGATTGCTAGAGCGGATCGCAGCTTTCAAATTTCGTGTCAGTACTCCTTTAAGCGGGTGCAATAGCCCTTCTCACGCCCGATTCCTGGCCAATCCCCCACGTGGGTATGTGCCATGTCAGCGGCCAGGCAGCGCGCGCCCATCTCCCCCCGTTGATAAGGAAGACGAGGAGATTCCTTGCCAATCCCCCACGTGGGTATGCTATGCGGACATCGCCGGTGGACGCAGGTTCAGTGTCGCTTAAGAAGTGCATTAGCACTTCAAACAGCATGCTTGACATCCGACGGCATCGTTGGATGGGCATTCTTGATATCTCAGTAATCGCCGTACCGCGCTTCTGCCATGTTGTCGGCTGTAATATGCCTGAGATAAGCCTCCCAGGACGACTTGGAAACGCAGCAATCACTAGCCGATGCCTACGCAGTGGATGAACGCCCTCCGCGTCACCACAGACGCTCAAATGGCATGCGCTTTCCTCGCATATTCGAAGCTTGCCTAACTTATGTATGTATCGTAAAAAACGTGTTCGCACCAGGTCAAGGGTCTGCTGTTCTGGCCTGTGCCCACTGCCCGCAAGCAGTCGGTACTTGTGGCAACAGTACGCCAACCAGAACTCGCTAGTGCATCAGTGTCAGTCTGCGCGCGTTCGGGGACCTCGCTCGTGGAGCAGTGAACGTTACAGCCCAAAAATGGTGAACTGAGTTTGGAAAACATCAGCCGCAAACGAAAAAAATCAACGTACAAAAAAAAAACGCATCCAACCTCAGGGTTTCGAACTTGCGACTTGCAAATTAATAACCCCAGCGGCCTAGACAACTCGGCCACGAACCAGCGCTGGGTAGGTTGGATATATAAGGTATATAATGTACAACGAGCTTACAATTTTATTTAGTTTTAGCATTCCAAGTACCTTAGGCGAATATTTTGTATTGCGCTCGTAGAGTAAGCGTCCCGCGAACTTCCACAATACCTCCAGTCTAGCAATTGCATTTGTTAGACGGAAAAGCGTTCGCAGATGTGTGGTCGTGCTCCTGACCGCTGTGCTTGTTCACCCAGCGCAAAAAAGTGCTTCCTGTTCCCTAGTTTTGCGCTGTACGGTAAAATGTTAAATTTATTTTATTTCCTTAGTACCTATGTTCACTTAACCAGTGGCCTTAGAGTTTCCTACCAGCGTACCAGTCAGTGAAGGGTGGCGTGTGCACTTGTGCAGTGCTTGTGTAAAGCGACCCTGACTGGGAGCTTGATACAGTGTGCAAACTAACAAAGTAATAAAGGCAAACTGTTCAATTCACAAACGTGTTGTGGCTTAGTTTCAATTGAGAGAGCGAATTTCGATGACCCGTCAGCGGCCGGAGGAATAAACGCTGACTCCGTCGGAAGGTCGGCGAGCCGTGCAGTAGCGCAGCCAATTGCCATCTCATCTCCTCCTGACGTCACACGAAAACGCTACAGAAAATGGGCGAGGGTGCAGAGAGAAGGACAGCATCTTCAAATTGATTTTTCTACTAAATAGATTCGCCTAAACACGCTCACAGTGGTGGAAACATGGCCTCTGGATTCCGGACTACAAGTTTGGCTAGTAATCTCGCAATGTTTTCAGATCACTTCAGTGTCCTATTAATAAGCACAAGCTCAAGAGCAACCTTTGCAGTAGGCTCGTCTTACTAAATAGAGATATTGAGGATTACCTCAACCAACTGAAGGGTCAAAACTTGGAGTGTACTTGCGATGTAATGAAGCTCCAACTGAGACACGCGAAAACGGGGAACATCCTGAGATGCCTACTAAACCTAGAAAAGAGCAAACGTACTCGGAGACACAATCTAACTAAAATACTCCATGAATACAACAGCACAGCCGGTGAACGTGTGCAAGAAATCGGATACCATTCCCTTGATACTGACCCTACAGAGACTCTACAACCTACAAAGGAATACCAAATCCAGAACTAGAGCGTCCCATCACTGCAGCTGAAGTGCGATATGTCATACATTGCCTACGTACCAAGTCTGCCTTGGTCCTGATGGAATAACTAACAAAATGCTTAGAAATCTGGACAACTTAATCGACGCACTCTAGAAGTATATAAACCACTGCTGGGAAAGGGGAACCTTACCACCTCAATGAAAATCGGCTAGAATTGTTTTTATTCCTAAACTACACAAGAAAATACGGCTCGAAAACTGAAGCGCTATATCGCTTACCTGGTATGTAGGCAAACTATTGCAACACGTCATTCTCAATAGGCTCAACAAATTCATGGAGGAGAGACATTTCTATCACCACACCATGATAGGGTTCAGAAAAAAACTCTCAACTCAGGGGAAAGAGATAGAATCAACATTCTTTATTGAGAAATAAAAATTAAAGCCGTTCCACTCAACGTGAAAGCTGTCGTAAATGCAGAGCAGTGATTCTCCATAACGGCCTGTGGGACGCTTATCCACTTACTGCTACTACCCATCATGCTCTTCGCCTCCCTGTCTCACTTCTCTCTTGATGAATTGAACGGAGGTTAGTCCAAAGCAGTTCAAATTTCCCGCCTTCGCAGTGCTCGCGCGCCCCCTGCCTGGAACGAACAGCGCGAGTGGTTCTCGCACGTGCCGGCACCTTACTGCGCAGTCCACAACGCGTTGTTTTTGGCGGTCCCATCTCCCCGCCAGGGGGACTCGAGTAAATGCGTCGCATAGGGGGTGGGTGTATTGCGTTAACGTTTAGTGTTTGGGGAGTTGGTGGTAGTGAATGCGTTGTATCAGCAGCTTCTTGACGTAGTTTGAATGAGTCAAGGATATAAGGCGCGTTCGTAGCATCCCATTCTGTGTCGGCTTTGTGGCCTAGTGGGTAGAGCACCATGTACATTCCGTTCCGCCCGCAGGGTCGAGGGATCGAAACCAGGCGCCGGATAGTATTTTTTTTTATATAGTGTAGGGGAAGGGGTGGGGACAACGACGGCGCGGACTACGACGGACGTCAACGCGGGTGACATCGTGAGTTACTGAAATGCTCTGCATTTGTTAAAATGGAGTCTTCGGCGTGGCTTCCCTAGTCCAGGCCGCCTTCAGCTCAGGCCGCGTCCACAGCCCTCTTCACCAGCTGACCCTAATCGTTGACTGTGGAGCTGGCCCAGGCTCTCTCCCAAAGCTCATGGGTGGGATAAGGATTGCGGCGGGGAAGCGGGGCTTGCTCGCAGCCTCCTACTATATTATAGGGCGTCCCGGGGACCTCGCAGAAAAGGCACTGCCAGGACAATATGCTCCTACTTGAGCCCCAAAATATCGATGGAGACGGGTGTTCACAAGTAGGATACCAGAGCAGTACTAGGCGTCGACCTAACAAAGGCCTTTGACAATGGGCAACATGATGCTGTGCTCTCCATTCTCGCCCATCTTGAGGTAGGACAGAAGGTCTATGACTATACCTAACATTTTCTCTTGGGGCGCCCTGCAGAGCTATGTATTGGAGTACTAGAATCTGGTGAGATCAATATCTTAACAATAACTAATGTCGCCGTGATCAATCTGCCACAGCAGCTAAAAAACATTTAGGGACTGCACCACAGCATATATGCTGACGACGTCACACTGTGGTTGGCCGGTGGCAGTGACGGAGAAATTCAAGAAAAACTACGACAGGCGATAGACGTGGTAGTGACATATGCGAACCCCAAGGACCTTAGCTGCTTGCCACAGAAATCTAGATAGCTGATTTACAGACCGACCAGCAGAGGCTGCAAATGAGATGTTCCCGATATCTAGTTCTATGCGGACGGCAGACCCAATCCCATAGTACAGTGCACCAGAATCGTTGCTCTTCGGATACAGCCCAATGGTTGTAACACAAGGACCATAAAGGCGCTCGAAACGAGTGTACACCAGACATTTCGTCTCATATCCAGAATTGCCAACCGGCATCATGGTATGAAAGAAGGTAACCGCGTCAAACCAGTACAGGTTTTTGTTCTGACCCCCATAGTCTACGCAACGCCCTTGTTGGTACTAAAAGCCAGTTAAAGAAACAAATCAATGACGTCATTAGGCGAGCCTACAAGCAGTGTACTAGGTATACCACTCACGTCACCACATGAACGCTTTGGAGCGACTGGGCTGCAGAACACCATAGACGAGCTTGTAGAATCCCTCTAAACAGCACAGATATAACGATCCCAATAAACGATTCCAAATCTGCGTTCACAACGTTCTCAAAGGGAAAGATCTCTCCCGAGGCACAAGGAATCCTTAGAGGGTTAAAAGAATTAGGACTTCGAGGGGTCCGAATTATATGGTCACCGGCGCACTCTGCACCATCGGGTAACGAAAACGCTCACGAGGCAGCTCCAGGTCTGAGCTTCCGATGCTACCCTGAAACACTTGATGCATCATTCCGCACGAGGGGTAGGGATCGCATGCTTAGCTATTGGGAGATAATTGATGATTACAGATAAGGGAGATCCAGATATCCCGCAGCTCATCGCACCTTCGGAAAGTGGCAGTCAGTAGCATGGCGTCTACTTCAGTGCTACACTTTTTGGAACCCGGTGACGTGCAGTCATTGGTGCCCCAGACTATATGAAGATAAGAGTAAATTATGTTCAGGAAGGGCCTACTTTGAACACATTTTATGGGCCTGGCCCCTTAAAGTAAACAGTATACCCTAAGCACTACACATCACTTCATCAAAGCAGTTGGTGACTGTGCTGCTCAGTTCAGACCCGGACGTTAATCTCCGGGCCGTCCAGATGGCCGAAGATGCCGCCAAGGGGCAAGGACTCCTGGCTGCTGCCTGAGGGGGCTAGAATGAGGAAGCCTCCCATCTCCTTCTTCCCTTACCCCCTTCTCGGGCACAATAAAGTTACGCACTCACTCAGCGCTATCACGAGTTGTTTTTTGGCGCAGTGGTATAAAGCCTTGCACCAGCTCAGTTGGATGCGGGTGCCCATCCCGGCAGGGTAGTGCTTTTTGTTCTGCCTCCTCAGTTGCGTAGTTTGGGAATCATACTCGGGAATAAGAAAGACAACTTCTCCGTTGAACTAAGGAACTAAAATACGGTACCATTTATTGTGTCTATGGCACAATTTGTCGAGTCATGGGCACGATTCTTTCACTTCGTGTTTTGTATATATAAAAAGGAAATTGTGCGTTCATGGACGAAAAGTGATATGTGTATTTATTTTGCGAAGCTGGTATGTCCTTGTATAGCGTAAATTTACTTTGCTTTCACCCACTTAGACAAGACAAAAGTTAGATTTGGGGGCGGGGAAGGGGTAAATTAGGGCGGGGGCCAGCAACCAAACCCTACACGTATCGCTACTGGAAGCCCCGAATTCCTAAAATATAAAGAACAGCCCCTATAAAGATGCAAGGGGCGCCAGGTCATCAGGAGAAAAATTAACTGCGAAATAATTGGTTTGTGCACTCATGTGCACAGTTGGACAAAGAGGCAGTCGTGCACGACCCCACAACTCACTCAACTCTTCGGACTCTGCTCGTAACATCTGTTGCGGTGTACTTGCCTAGTAGTTAATAAACACAGAGCCGCGTAAGAGTTTCCCGGAAAGCAAAAGTAAATGAAAGGAATAGCCGGACGCACTTTGAAAAGGACTTTGGGCCATAATAAAGACTCCGAGAAATCTAGATGGCGTTGGCCATACCATGGAATCCTTCGGCGGCTTTTCGGCCCGGTTGGAAATGTTTAAAACCGATCGGAATAACGTAATAGAATACTCAACTGCCTGTGTACGCGCGTGCACTCCGCCACCACGAAACGACGAAGCTCGGCAATGGCCTGAACGAGCGGCCAATTAAGTAATATAGAAACCGACGTCGGTTCGAAACGCATATACGCGCTCACTCTAACAAAACGTGAGGCGAATCCTATGTAATTCGATGAGATATAGTTTAGACTGCCATATGTCTCGCGCCATTCCTTCAACAAGCTTTTCCAGCCGTGAGCGCCGTGCAAGATACAGAAAAAATAAAAGAAATACGGACCATACGGAGCTCAGAAGGTCAGACGGCCCCGTCATAGAACCAGCCTGCGGTGCAGAATACCGAAGTTGTAGACAACACTGCAACCAGCTGTTCTTGCAGACGCCACCGAGACGCGAGCCAGCGTAGGCAGTCACATCACGCTGTAGGGGAGCGGGAGTAAACAAGCTATAATCCAGGTGCGAGCGAAAGCGCGATATTTTGATTTGCAAGAACTCAACTACTACTCATTGCTCTAACAAACTTCCTTAATGAGGTGATTGCTGGTTCATTGATTTCCCTGAAAATCCGAACATCCTTGTATCGGGAAAACCTGTTTTGGCGTCCATTTAAACCACAGAATGACAGACGGTGTTTAATCTCCCGAACAACGGTGATTAAAAGGCCTCGATATAAGTGTTTCTGCCTTCGCTGACATCAAGTGTTCGTGAAGCTTAAATAGTATATGCAACCACATGTTGCATAACCGCTCCCTGGGAGACGAAATAACGCTATCCCGTTTTATATTTTAGAACCAGACGTAGCTGTCACCTGCAATTTTTTCAAAGGTATTTTCGTAGTTATTATCGGCGTTAAAGTTTAATCTCAGTATATGAAGCGGAATTTGACGACATTGGGATTTTATTCTGGGCAGTATCGGCTTTCATAGCGTGTCCATTTCTAACTTGAACTTGGTGGTGTATGCCGTAGATATGCGACCAAAAGCGTTTTAAGCAAAAGCTGGGGCTTGTTTACCCGATAAATAGAGTAAGCTACGGCGATCACCGAGCTAAATTTCGGCGTTTCGCTTGTCGTTCCTAAGGGACTGATAAAGCAGGGAATGATGAAGCATTTTGTAAAAACAAAAATACTCCGCAGACACGCCGGCCGTGATTGCGGCCTATAGCCGACGAAGGGGCTCGAAACGACACAGGCTGCGGCAGCAACAGCTTGTTACCGGCCTTCAAACTCCCAATTATTGTGAAAAAGACGTTGTGCATAGACGAAAGCCGATGTTCGTCTGAACGAAAATTGGGCAAACATTGTCATTCCCTGTGATTTTGAAAGAAAGATCAAGTATCGGCCGCGATGCTACGCCTGCATTCCCTACGCCGAACACCCGTGGAAGCCCACCACCAGCCCCTCCACATTCATGCAGGTGTGGCGGACGGCCGAAGAATGGCGCTCCCTTCGCGCAGTACTCAACACAGGCGGCGGAAAATATATTGTCACGACCGTTAAGGGCACTCGCCGCTAAAATATTCTTTCACATTGGAGACAGGAGATGACATAGGTATGAAACATGTATTAGGGATTATCATCCGCAATTTTAATCATAGCAATGATCGAATATCTGGCGGGATGCTAAGCTTAAATTTCCAAACATCCGAACAACGCTGCTTATGCGAGCTGCACAATCTAGCTGCAAATTGTTCAGAGAACCCTCTTTTAAAACTCTGTCGCGCTTGAGCGTGTTGGGTTCCCTTAACTTACTTAGGGGGCACAAAACTGTCTTCCCCTATTCAAAAACCCTCTATTACCTCAAATCATAACATCACAACGTGCATTGCTTCGTACACAGCCTCGCCTTCGTGTGAGCAGTCGTGAATTCTCGAACTGTAGCTCCATGAGCTTGATTATTCTCGAGGATAGGTTCTATGCAAACTGACTAGTGAAGAGAAGCTCATGTTGCAAATGTGGTCTCCCGCGGTCAGACCTAATAAAAGGTATAGTACATGGTATGTCGAAACCGGCACTGACGGCGTTGAAAACTAACGTTCCCGCACTGGGGACATGTTTTCGCGAAAACATTTGACCGCGTATCTGCACCTGCCGTTGCAAATGTCGACGCAAGACGATAGTCAAATGGCACCTCTGGCAAATAAATGCATCCCTTCTCTTTCCCTGTCACCTATCATGCTGTTCCTCTCCAGTCTCGTTCCTTCGATGATAACATGATACAGGTTTGCTCAAGCCCGTTTAAGTTTACCGCCTTTCACTGCTCCATGTTGTGGCGCCTCGATGCCAGCGCTGCCTTACGGCGGAGACGCGCGGGAATCGAGGCACCCGATAACAACGTTTATACCACCACGTTCCCTTTCTCCACGAGCGTTCCAAGCGGAACGCAAAAATATATCCAATACCCGCCGCGGTCGCTCAGTGGCTAAGGCGTTGTGCTGCTGAGCACGAGGTCGCGGGTTCGATTCCCGGCCGCGGTGGCCGCTTTTCTGATGGAGGCGAAAAGCAAAAACGCCCGTGTGTACGAGATTTCGGCGCACGTTAAAGATCCCCAGGTGGTCAGAATTAATCCGGAGCCCTCCTTTACGGCGCGCCTCATCGCCGGCGTTGCGTCGGCGCGTTAAACCCTACAATCAATCAAAAATATATCTAATGGAACCTACCGTTGCTGTTGCCTATAGATTTTTTTAATTCCACAAGGTAGCGCGGGCAACAGCAGGAAAGGGTTATTGCAGTTATTGTAGTATTCGCAAAATCAGGCACCCGTAAAAATCAGGCACTTGCAAAAATCAGGCAGCCGTATTGTTTTATTAAAGGAACACTTGAAATATCACTCATGAATTGATTGTCTGCCTTCTGTTTGCGTAATATCTGTTCTTCATCTCCAATGTTTATAGATATGAACATTAACAAGAGACTTAGACGCTTAGACTTGGCTGCGAGCATATAAGACTATTACACAGCATCTCTGTTGCTCTGGCAGGCTGGCTGAATCGAGCGACAGACAGAAAGACATACAGAAAGACAGACCACAATTTTCAGGTTAAATTGCTCAAGAAAGACTATCGCCTTTAAAATTAACAAATCTGCCATACACTGTCATTTGGTGATCGTTAATCAAATCAAAGCGTAACTAAAGAGAGCATTGGAGAGGGCATAGGACCGCTGAGCCCCCATGGTATACGCTTTCTAGCTGTAGTAAACGAGGAGGGCGCACCCTTAGAACTCGTTATGTTGTTGGCCTTGCTAAGCATCTGGCGCTCCCGCATAGCATGGCTCCACGGTGACGTGGACGCCCGCCCTACGGGGCAATGTTTTCGTGAGTCCATATCACAGTACGTAGAAGTGCAGAGCATGTAGACGTGCAGATGTGCTAAGCATGCGCTCCTGAGTAGGTGTCAAGGATGGAACCCTTGACTGCGCTGAAGTAATGTTAGAGAGACATCAGCCCTGATGGGTTGGTAATTTGTCGCCTGAGTTGCTTATGTAAATAATTTTGTGTTGTGTATCTGTATTGTTTCGAAGACCGGCATTAAAGAAAAAAACACTGCTTATGCAAAATTTCAGATCCCAACAGCGCGTTTCCGCATGTGCGGCGAAGCAATCCAGTCACCGTGTACGGAATGCGCTCCGTGCGTGTGGTGTCATTTCTACTGAGAGGCATTTTTCATCTGCTGTAGTACGGTGTATTTTCTTTGTGCTTACACAGTATGGCGGATGTCAGGTAAGAATTATTTTATAATGGATAACCAGCGTAACGTTTACGGCATCAGTGGCACCGTCCTCTATTGCATTGGCGGCTGTTCGAGCTGCGGGTCCCGGTGGCAGCATCTACCTTTACGGTTCGGTCACACCAGGGACAATCGAGTCAGTGTTTACTTGCCCTTATTGTTAAGTAAGTAGACTATATGTTGTGTGATTCGCCTCAAAATCAATAGCAGGGGGAACACAGTGACTACAAGAAAAAGAACACGCGGCCGCTACGCCATAGGAAATGTATCCTGCAGGCGACAGCATAAGCCGTCTTCCTAGGAGTGACCGCAGTCTTACGTGCATGCTATGTCGTCGGCGCATAAACTGGATAATTCAGACAGACGAGAGAAGAAGGCGATACTGATGCAATAAACACTAACGCGAAATACAGAGATTTGCAGAACGTTTGTTTATCAGGGGCGCAGAAGGTCGCGCACCTGATGGACGAAAGGATAGTTATCCCATTCACTTCTGTCTTGCGCCGTGAAATGCGGAATGCGGCGTCCTCACAATTTTATCGCCCGCGACAGATGCCGCTAGCTTAACCAAGGCTTATGCCTTTGTGACGTTATCTGGGCCCCCTCGAAAGCACCAAGTCGTTCTTTGTTATTGCTCTCTTGGTGGAGCCATACAGGTAGCTTTGTGCCTACATAAATGTTCCCGTGGCGTGTTGTCGCCGATAAGGCATCGCGGAATTTACTATTATCAATATATAGAAGGAATGTAAATATATTTCTGTAACCTAAAAATAGTTGATATTTTGTTGGTTTTAGCAACGCAGATATAATGGCAGTTATGTATGCATCCGCCAAGATTAAAAGTAGAAAAAAACACCAAAGCCGCCTTTTGTGTTGTAATGCAAATCATTGAATTTATCGTAATCAAGCAGGTCCATACGATGCCACATGCTCTGGGGGTGTTCCGGGCTAGCTTGACAAAGATGAACTGACCTCCCATCGAGCGTGAATACCGTCCAGGAGTGGGCATCGCACCATAACGGTCGGACGCTCCCAACAAGACTGCTTACAATTCTGGACATTTACAAGCCTCGCTTATTTTATCGGCTTCGGCAGCATTGACTATACCTGGAGTGACCCCATTCTAATAATCATGAATAAATTAATTATTCAATCATGTTTATTTATGGTGCCCAGGAACAGCCTTGAGGCCTTAGTACTGACGCATTGAGAATAATAAATAAATAAATAAATAAATAAATAAATAAATAAAAACAAACAAATAAATAAATAAATAAATAAGTAAATAAATAAATAAATAAATAAATAAATAAATCGTTTATTAACGTGCCCAGGAACCACCGGAGGGCCTTTGCGCTGGCGCACTAAGAAAAAACAAGAAAAAAAACAGGCAATGTAAGATGCCCACACCTCACAAGTAATACAATTAAAGGACAGCGATACTCACACATACACACAAAATTACAGACTGTCGTACACCAGAATATACATGCACCCACAGAACACGCAAACGCACTTATGCACACAAAAACAAGTTCAGTGCCTTGCAGTAAGGCATGTTACATCACGCCAGTGGTCGTTATACACAGATAATGTCAAAAATATACATAAATGTTAAAGTTTAGTTTCGTGGAACAGAGTGAATGAAGGTAGCTTATAAATTAAAAGGGAGCATGGAAGGAATGTAAATGTAGAGAAAACTAGAAATAGAATAAGGGGTGTAGAAAAAGAGGTAGAGGAATAAAGAGAAGAGGAAGAAACTGCTCGGAAGGGTGGCCTCCTGCCTCTCTGCTTCTCTTCGCCCGCCCCTTTCTTAACATTTGGTGCCGAAAACCCCGTGCGGCAACGATTGACTTCAACGCACGACCTCAAGGGCCCGTCTTTCATCTGCTCCGCCCCTTCGCGCTGCGAGTGGGGGAGGAATCGTTTAACGAAGTGGTCCTGGAACGTCACGGCTGGGGGGACGATTAGGTGCCGCCTACCGCGTAACCGAGCGACTGAAGAGCAAGATTTCTCCGCGAAGAGCCAAGAATACGAGGCTTATAAAGGAAGCTCGCTCGTTGCTCGACGCTGGATGTCAAGACATCGCCAAGCTCACGGGCTTGCAAGATCGACTCATGGCCAACCACGCCGAGCTCTTGAAGATCAGCGAGGAGCTCGAGGCCTTCCTTACGGCGGAGGAACAAGACATCGAGTATCAAGCGGCCGAGGAATACAATGGTAGCACCCTCGACACGTTGGCGGAAATTCGATGCAAGATCGACTTTCTTGAACGAGCCGCTCAGAACGCCCCACATTCGCCAGCTGTTAACGAAATGGTCCCGTTCAGACAGGAAAGTGCGGCCACGACCTCGGGACCTCGGCTTCCGCCGCTGGACGTACCGGTCTTTCGAGGTGAGCTTCAGCTTTGGACGGGTTTCTGGGAGCAGTTCGAGCAAACCATCCACAACAACAACGCTCTGACGCTCACGTCGAAGTTTTATTTTCTGCGCCGTTACGTTATAGGGGAGGCGGCTGCAGCAATCGCAGGCTTACCGACCACAGACGCCTGTTATGCGGATGCTATAGAAATCCTCAAGCAGCGATACGGGAACAAGCGAAGGATTCAGCAGCATCATCTTTCCGCACTGAGGAATCTGTCGCCTGTAAAATCGTCTGCTGACATACGGGGGCTCAGGCAGCTCTACGATGCGGTGCAGCTGCATAGCCGCTGCTTGAACTCTCTGAAGGTGCCCACCTGCAGCTTCTCTGCCATGCTCGTAGATATATTGCAGCACGCGCTCCCACACGATATTGTGCTGAATTTTACTAAAGAGAAGCGGCATCGAGAGCTGACCTCCTCCCCAGGGTATGGCCCTCCTCCAGCCAATTCATCGGGAGAGCTGAACCCTTCCCCAGCAGACGAGGCACTCCCAGCCCGCTCATTGGCAGTGACAGCTGAAGCGGACGATGAATTGAAAGAGCTGCTCACCTTTGTGAGGATTCAGCTAGAGAGCCGCGAGCAGTGCTGCGAGTTGCCCCAGCGACAAGTTGCTGGCAACCGACCAGAGAAGCAGCGAAGTTGCCCCTTCACGGCGTCGGCATTACACGTTAGTTGCCGCAAAGACCGAAAGGAGGAGTGCTTCTTTTGCCATTCCCAGAAGCACAGCACGCGTTCATGCACCGCCAACCTCTCGCTGGCTACTAAGAAAGAGCATCTCGCAAGGGACAGAAGATGTTTTAGGTGCACGACCAAGGGTCACCAAGCGAGAAACTGCAGGGCCAGATTGAGTTTCGCGTCGTGCCACGGGAGGCATGCAACCACCATGTGCGACCCTTCGTTCAAAGGCAATAATGCAACCGAGGGTGGACCGCGAACAATGGTCTGCGTATCGGCCCCGGTTCAAGCGTCTGGAGAGAGCAGCAACGAACAGTCGAACGATCGTTCTAAAGACAATGGGGTGTACCTTCAGACGTTCCGAGCATGGTTGAGCCACGACGGGAGGAGCCGACTCGTTCGAGGTATACTCGACGGCGGAAGCCAGAGGTCGTTCATCACCGAAGACCTCGCAACCAAGCTGCGTTTGAAGGTTGTGAACGAGGCGACGGTCGCATTCAACACGTTCGGCAATGCTTCTACTCCGTTTGCGCAGAAGCGAAAAGTCGTTCAAGTTCCCCTTCGGAGCCAACACGCTACAGATGTCCACTCCATCGAAGCGATAGTGGTACCTGTCATCTGCCAAGATGTATCAGCACCATCAGCTGATATCTCTTTCGTAGAAGATCTGCGAAGGCAGGGCAAGGTCTTTGCTGACCAGCAGATGTTCATAGGAGTAGATTCAGAGCCCGGCCTCGGTCTGCTCATTGGATCCTACTACCTTTGGCGTTTGCTAACGGGAGAAGTTATTCGGAGCCCGGATATCAAAGGCCTGGCGGCGATAAACACTATTTTTGGGTGGACGCTTCAAGGTCCGTCTCGGCAGAAGGCATTCCTAGATGGGGGAACTCACCTCATGGTCTGCGTTCTGAGGGTGAGCAGCGTCACGGAGGACAAATCCGCGTCAGAGCTTTTGCAGGCTTTCTGGCAACTGGAATCAATGGGCATAGCGGACTCGAGCGAACAATCTACTGATTGCCTGGTACAGTTTGAACAAACAATTCAGAAGAACAACGGAAGGTACGCTGTTGCACTCCCCTGGAAAGAAGGCTGGAAGAATTCCTTGACGGACAATCGTGACATCGCATTGAACCGGCTGCAGAGATTAGTAAAGCGACTTTCTCACCAAGAAGGGCTGCTACAGAGGTACGACACAGTGATCAGGCAGTACTTGTTGCTCAACCATGCTGAAGTCGTACCCAAAGTAGTTCCTGACGATCGGGTGGTTTACTACATGCCGCATCGCGAGGTCGTCCGCGAGGAGTCACTGACAACCAAGCTGCGAGTTGTTTTTGACGCGTCCTCGCATTCACAAGGTGTACCATCCCTCAATGACTGTCTCGACAAAGGAACGAACCTCAACCCAGAGTTACTTCAGGTTCTGCTGCGGTTCAGGTGGTATCCCATAGCTATAAACTCGGACATAGAAAAGGCATTCCTTCAAATCGAAGTGCAAGAAACGGATCGGGACGCTTTCAGATTTCTCTGGTTTGAGAACATTCCCACCAGTTCCACGGAAAAGATGGTCGAATGGAGAATGATGAGAGTGCCATTCGGCTCAACCTCAAGTCCCTTTCTGCTCATGGCCACTATCCACCATCATCTGGATACGGTGAGCGAGGACGACCATGACTTCGCCAGAAAACTGAAGAAGTCGTTTTACGTGGATGACTTACTCATAGGAGCGGACACATACAACGAAGGATTGGACGTTTACGAGAGATCGAAATCTATAATGAGTAAAGCTGCTATGAATCTTCGTAAATGGAAAACTAATAACAAGCAGCTTCAGAAGGTTTTTGACCAGAAAGAGGAAAACGTTGACGGAGCATCAACTTCTGGGACCGTGCTGGGAATGCTTTGGAATACAGAGCATGATTGTTTTGACGTATCGCCCAAAGCAGTAACCCAGTACTTGGCTTCGGTCACATCTAACTCGAAGCGTTCTTTGCTGAAGACGGCGGCCAGGATCTTCGATCCACTTGGAGTTCTCGCGCCATTTACTGTCACAGCTAAGATCCTGTTTCAACAATTGTGGATGAGGCAGGTGTCATGGGATGCTGAGCTACCCACTGATGTAGCTATGTTGTGGAAAGCCTGGTGCGCCGATTTACTCCAGCTGGTTTCGATTAGGATCCCACGGTGCGTGAGACATGGGCTTGATACAGTAGTGAAAGCTGCTGACATTCATGTTTTCGTAGACGCCAGCTTGAAAGCATATGGAGCGTGCGCATACCTCAAGGCTTCAGACACCAATGAGCATGTTGTCACTTCCTTGATTATGGCCAAATCTCGAGTGGCACGATGAAAGCCTTGACTCTTCCGAAACTGGAACTGATGGGCGCAGTGGTAGGAACGAGAATGGTGAAATACCTGCGAACATCGTGGGATACGTTGTCGCTGAGCGTTGTCATGTGGACGGATTCTACAACCGTACTCAACTGGATCCGAGGGCATCTGAACAAACAAAACCAGTTTGTCCGGAACCGAATACTTGAAATTACAACTGTAACCAAACCAGAGGACTGGATATATTGCCCAGGTGAAGATAACCCTGCAGATTTGTTGACGAGAGGTGTGTCGGCGACTACTTTACGTGAGAGTCGAATATGGTGGAGAGGCCCAGAATGGCTGCCGAAACCGCGTTCTGACTGGCCTACTGACCCAAGCAGATTAAAAGACGCTTGCGGGGAGCAGATGGTGCCCCCACAGCCGGGTGATAAGGTCTCTCAGTTTGCAGGGGTGCTTCTTCAGACACAGGGAAATTCAGAGCCCATTTTATGCCTCGAGAGATTTAGCAGTCTGCAAAAGCTGCTGCGTATCACAGCGCAGGTCTTCAGGTTCATGGAACGTTGTCGACGTATGCAAAGGTCGTTTCCTGCGTCGATCACCGCCGAGGAGATGGACAGGGCCGAGATTTTCTGGATACGGCATACCCAAAATGAAGTTTTCGACCGAGAGATCGGGCAACTTCGATGTGGCCATTGTGTCGACAAACAATCTGTCCTGCATAACCTCCACCCATTTTTCGACAACAACCGAGTTCTTCGTCTAAGTGGTCGTCTTCAGGGAATGAAAGCTGCCTACGAGGAAAAGCATCCGGTTGTACTACCCAAGCGGCATGCCTTCACAAGGTTAATGGTTGTTGAAGCCCACTGTCGTGTATTTCATGGTGGCGTAGCGAGCACTATGGCCCAGTTACGTCAACGTTTTTGGGTTATTCATGCTCGGCAGGAGGCGAAGAAGGTGATTCGTGCTTGCTTCCTCTGTAAACGATTCAGCAGCAGACCTGTTAACGTACAACATGCTCCGCTGCCTGAGGACAGACTACTGGCTTCCAAACCATTTGAGGTAACTGGACTCGACTTCGCCGGTCCACTTTACGTGAAAAACACCCCGGGCGCAACTACTTCAAACACTTATGTATTGCTGTTCACGTGCTCTACCACAAGAGCTGTGCACCTGGAGTTAACAACCGGACTCTCTTCGGACGCTTTCCTTCTCGCTTTTCGTCGGTTCCTGGCGCGCCGAGGGGTACCGTGCACTTTGTACTCCGACAACGCGGTCGCATTCAGAAGAGCTTCAAGAGATATCAAAGAGGCGCGGAGGATAATGGGCACCTCTCCATTATCCTCATTTCTCGCCACCAACCGGATTAAGTGGAAATTCATAGTCCCAGCAGCGCCGTGGTGGGGAGGTTGGTGGGAGAGGCTGATTCGTTCCGTAAAGTCAGCCTTGCGGAAGGTGCTTGGAAAGACGAGCCTGAGCGCAGAGGAGCTGACCACGCTTCTTACAGAAGTAGAAGCTGTCATCAATTCAAGTCCTCTTACTTATACGTACACCAGTGCGGAGGAGCCCTCGCCTATATGCCCGGCGCACTTTCTCATTGGAACTTCCTTGCTGAGCATACCTGGCCCAGGCAATGAGGACGACTCCTACATCAACCAGGTGACACGTGAAACCACAATTAGCAAGCTTCGGTACCGGCAGAAGCTTTTGGACCACTTGTGGAATCGCTGGAGAAGAGAGTATATCCTTGAGCTGAGGTCCTTTCATCATGATCCAAGTGCGTCCAACCGAAGTTTACAAGTTGGGGACGTGGTCTTGGTGGAGGCAACTGGCACCCCCAGGTGCCTTTGGTTGCTGGGCTGTGTTACAGAAGTTTTTCATGGACGAGACGGGCTCACTCGGGCCTGTAGCTTGAAGACGCAGGATGGGAAGATAATTAAGAGACCGGTGCAGACACTTCATTTCCTAGAAATGGGACCTCCATCTTCTGGTGGGGGGAGAATGTAGAAAAAGAGGTAGAGGAATAAAGAGAAGAAGAAGGAACTGCTCGGAAGGGTGGCCTCCTGCCTCTCTGCTTCTCTTCGCCCGCCCCTTTCTTAACAAGGGGAATATATAAAAAAGAAAATCTTGTGTTGTCATCACTTCATGCTCAAGTGACCGCGCGTGAACAGAGGATAAAAAGGTCACTTACATGAGAAGCTCACAGACATGTTTGCGGAAGTTTGTTGATGAATTAATAAATATGTCTAAATATCCGTTGTACTGATTGTACGTACACTGAATGCGAAACATGCGCCAAGAGGCACGCAGACAGCTCGGATTAAAAAATGTGCCGTGTCTTCTGGTGGATTTTGCGTCACATGGAGAGTAACATGTTGCAGCATTTCACCACAAGACACTGTAGGGGGAATGATTTTGAACCGGAAAATAAGATCAGCCTTAATACGTCTAGAGTTTAAGCACTCTAGCATCGGTACAGAGAATGACCCAAAAGTGTTATGGCTAGCAAAGCGATGATTGAAGATAGAGGTAAACTTTTGTAGACGCTTTTAATATGCATATAGAGTGTTTTGCATGCGCTACTATATACCACAGAAACATACTCGAGCTGCGGACGAAAAATAGTCGTGTACAGCTTGAGAAAAGAGCCCGGCTCCGTGAACTCCTTTGATAGGCAACATATAACGCCAAGCGATCGGTGGGCCCGCCGATTGACCTCCCGGATGTGCGGGGAGAAGCTTAATTTACTGTCCAAATGGACACCAAGATCCCTAACCTCCCCAACACGTGGTAGTGCTTCACCATTAATGTTATAGGAGAACAATATGCTGTCTGTTTTTGTAGTGTAGGTCATTACCTTAGTTTTTGATGTATTAATAAGGAGTTTGTTGCATGAGCACCAATCTGAAAAGACGTGATTGCTTGCTGGAGAGCGGTACAGCTTGCGGTGTTCGAAAGAGCCTTAAATATTTTGACATCATCAGCATATAAGAGAAAGTGACAATCATGAATTACTGAGGAAACATCTGTAGCGGGAAGCTACAGTGCCAGCGGCAGCAGTGTGACGCAGGACCACAGGCGCGCTCACCCGCCGGAGGGCTCGCGCGCCCCTGGCATCAGTAGATAGGGACCCCAGGGCGTTTCGAATAAACCGGCCTTGCTACGTGGTCTGGTCGTCTCTGTTTCAACGCATCCGTGAAATGCGATCTACAGTTGGTGACCCGGACGTGATATCCCTCCCAGCGAAGTTGTAGAGCCATGTCCAGTAACGACCAGAGCCAGCGAGCACCGCAAGGAGCCGGCAACGAGATCGCCGCCCTGGCTATCCACTTGCCGCCGTATTGGGAACAGAACCCCGTCATCTGGTTCCTCCAGGCCGAGTCACAGTTCGCGCTGTCTGGCATCACCTCCCAAGAACGCAAGTTGCACTACGTCCTGAGAGCTCTACCGGCGACTGCTGCGGAAGAGGTTGCGGATATTCTTGTCTCCTTCATACGCAACCCTTCTGCAGCGGCCTACGACCAGCTGAAAGCAGCGCTACTCGAACGTACAGCACCATCTGAGCGCACGTCCCTACAGCAGCTATTCACACCGCGAAGAGCTTGGCGACCACAGATCGAGACAACTCCTGTGGCGCATGACCCAACTCCTCGGCGCACGTGCCCAAGCCATGGACGGCTCATTGCTGCGCGAGCTCTTTCTGCAGCGCCTGCCTCCGAACGTGCAAACGACCCTCGCAACAGCCTCATCCATGGATCTCCCTTCGCTCGCGTCCCTGGCCGAGAAGGTAATGGAAGTAGCCAGCACAGCTTCAACTATTGCTGCTGTGACCGCGACGCCAGCATCACCCGCCCCTCGCACGACGCCAGCTCCTGCCGACGAAGGTGCGTCTGCATCGCCTGCCAGTGTCGATCACCTGTGCGAACGACTGGAGCAACTCGTTGTCGCGGCGACGAGGCGAAACAGCTCAACACATTCTCCCCACCCGTCACTCCGACGCGACCGCTCGTCTTCCCGACGACGTGATGCCGTTCGTGGACGCAGCCCTACATCAGTCCCCGGTGTATGCTTCTACCACCGCCGTTTCGGCGCCGACGCTCACCACTGCCTCTTGCCACGCTCACGGACGGAAAACGGCCCGGCAGACCGCTAGCGGCGACGAGCGCTTCTGGTCCCTTTGAAGAATATCGCCTGTTTAACATCGCTGATCGCACCACCGGACAAAAGTTTCTCGTCGACACGGGAGCGCAAGTCAGCGTCTTGCCAGCTTCACGCCACCACCGCACCTCCAACGCAGTCTTCTACCTCCAGGCAGTGAACGGCACGCGCATTCCCGTTTTCGCGCAGCGATCCCTGACTTTGAACCTGGGTCTTCGCAGAACTTTTCGGTGGACTTTTGCGGTCGCGGACGTTCGCTCTGCCATCCTTGGTGCGGACTTTCTTACCAAGCATGGCCTCCTAGTCGACGTCAAGCGACGGCGGTTTCTCAACGCCACAACCCTCCTCTCAATTCAAGGCGTCGTAGCGACAGCAGCTGCTGAAGTAGCGCCTTCCGGCGCTACAGTTGCTGAAGAACCGTTTGCCGCCCTGGTAAAGGAGTTCCCAACCGTCAGGTCACCACCCGACTGGACACAGCCTGTGACTCACGACGTCCGTCATCATATCGCCACTACCTCAGAAACCATTTTCTTTCATCCGCGACGTCTCGCTCCCGACAGAATGAAGATCGCCCGTGCAGAGTTCGAGCACATGCTAGAACTTAGCATCGTCCGACCGTCTTCCAACCGCTACGCTTTACCCTTGCACATGGTACCCAAGATGAAGGGTGACTGGCGACCTTGTGGCGACTACCGATTCTTGAACCTCTCCACCATCCCAGATCGGTACCCCCTTCCCACATACAAGATTTCAGCAGCAGTCTGCATGGTGCCACCATATTTTCAAAAATCGACCTTGTACGGGCGTACCACCAGATCCCCGTCGCTGAGGAGGACATATACAAGACGGCCATCACAAAATCTTTCGGCCTTTTCGAGTTCCTTCGAATACCCTTCGGCCTCAGGAACGCTGTCCAAACGTTTCAGCGTTTCATCGATACAGTGACGCGTGGACTGCCCTTTGTCTATGCTTACGTGGACGATCTGCTGGTAGCAAGTACGTCGCTAGAGGAGCATCTTCACCATCTCCGCATTCTCCTCGAACGCTTAGCTGCCCATGGCGTTTTCCTCAATGCAACGAAGAGCGAGTTCTGTGTTCCCGCCCTCGAATTTCTGGGACACCGACTGGATGCGAGAGGCATTCGGCCCCTCTCCAACAAAGTCCAGGCCATTCTCGACTTCCACACACCGACGTCGGTCACCAAGCTTCGCCAGTTCCTGGGTCTGGTAAACTTCTACCGTCGTTTTATCAGGAACTGCGCCACTCTGCTTGAGCCTCTCTACCGCCTGTTTTCCGCGAAGCGCTCTACCATTGAAGTGGACTGGAACGCAAGTGCTGAGGCAGCCTTTCATGCCATCAAGCGTGCGCTGGCCAACGCCGCTCTCCTCGCTCACCGAAATCCAGGACGTCCACTAGCGCTGATAACGGACGCCGCAGGTTCTGCTGTTTGAGCTGTCCTCCAACAACACGTAAATGGCACGTGGCAGCCCTTGGCCTTCTACTGAAAACGTCTAACCCGACCGCAAACCCTGTAGAGTGTCTTCGGGTGTGAACTTTTGGCAATGTATCTGGCTGTGCGTCATTTCCGACATCTTTTTCAGGGTCGTCAGTTCCCCATCTTCACTGACCACAATCCCTTGACGTACGCCATCAGCCGGCCCGGCACCCATTACACGCCAAGAGAAGTGCGGCAGCATGCCTACCTGTACGAGTACACGACGGATATCAAGCATGTCAGTGGTGTTGACAACACAGCTGCGGATGTTCTAAGCCGAGTGGAAGCCATTGCCTCGACTTCGCCGCTTGTAATTGCACCCTACCTCCGCCGGCTGGCTGCTGACCAAGCTGACGACATGGAGCTGCTGCGTCTTCGCACATCCCCCACTGCGCTCAAGCTCGAAGACGTGACACTCGACGGACATCAGATCGTTTGCGACTTGTTGACCGGAAAGCCACGACCGTTGGTACCTAAAACCTGCCGTCGCAAGCTTTTCGACGCCCTGCACAACATGGCCCATCCTGGGATTCGTGCCACGCAGAAACTCATCGCGGGTCGTTTTGTCTGGCCTCGCAATAACGCTGAGGTTCGCGACTGGGTCCACGCCTGTGCACCATGCCAACGCGCAAAGGTTCACCGGTACCCAGTTCCTCCAGCCAAGACCTTCCTACAACCTGATGAGCGCTTCGCCGTCGTGCACATCGACCTCATCGGTCCCTTGCCCCCATGCCAAGGCTACCGCTACCTACTAACCTGTGTGGACCGATTCACACGCTGGCCTGAAGCCACACCGCTACCCGACATCTCCGCGCCCACGGTAGCGTCAGAATTTGTGTCGACGTGGGTAGCATGCTTCGGATGCCCATCATCCATCTTCACCGACCGTGGACGGCAGTTCGAGTCTACTTTATTCGCCGAGCTCCTTCACCTCCTCGGCACGACTCGTTTGCGCACGGCAGGGTACCGCCAACAAACTAATGTACTCGTCAAGCGCTTTCACCGCCAACTTAAGGTCACGCTTACACCACACGACTGCCCAACACAGTGGGTCCAGCGCCTGCCCCTCACTCTTCTGGGAATACGCACCGCCTTCAAGACTGACCTGACGTGTTCTTCGGCTGAACTTGTTTATGGAACACAGCTTAGACTACCAGCCGACCTGTTCAAGGTACCGTCTCAAGCACTTTCCGCCGCGGACTACGTGAAATCTCTGAGATTTATCCTCGCTGACCTTTGACCGCAGCCTACACGTGAACGAAAACCCAGAGGAGCCTATGGATAAATAATCAATCAATCAATCAATCAATCAATCAATCAATCAATCATGTTTATTTACGTGCCCAGGAACAGCCAGAGGCCTGAGTGCTGGCGCAAGGGTAGTTTCATGAAAACAAAATACAAGAAACATATAGCAAGAAACAAAGAAGCGACAAGACACACAAATTGAAGTAGTGAAAATGACAAATACAGCACAGGCGGAGCCTGGGTACAGGTAAAAAATAAAAAAAGAAGATGCCTATGTTGCTCTGCCTGTCGTAAAGGCCACACGACAGGCAGAGCAACAAAGTTTGACAGTAATACAACAAAAACAACGGAGTGTAGAGACAAATGATATTATGAACAAATGACAATAAAGTTTCAAAAATAGGCAACTATCAGTTGGATAGACACAACCGCAGAGAATAATAATAATAATAATAATAATAAAATAATAATAATAATCAATTTATTTTAAGTTTCCAGGAACGCCGGTGATGTCTTACTGTTGGTACACTAACAAACATAAAAACAAACAAAACGACATAATACATGCAACACGCATCATCAAAGGTACGCTACACTAATACAAGCACAAAGAACGGTAATAACAATGATATTACACTCCATGGACGGAAGAGTTAGCCACGAGTAATGCACCAGTTAAATGAACGCACAGACAATTAGAAGATAGTGAGGTGTAGTGTCTCTGGCTGCTCCCCTGGTGGTGGACGGTGGACTGCTGCCCTGGTCGATGCCTTTTCTGTTGAAATATAACCTGCAGCCACAACAGACACACACGCACTGGCGCTGCCTGGCTTCACCAAAGTGGGCTACCCGATGGTTTCGCTGGCTGCTCCCCTGGGGGTGGACTGCTGGCCTGGTCAATGCCTTTTCTATAAAAGCAGAAGTTGAATAAAATTTAATAACGACAAACAAAGAAATGTTCCTTAGCAAAGGTTCCTTAGCTATATGTGAACGGAGTAAGACATATAACCTTAGCTACAAACAGCACTACTCAGCCGTGCACGAAAGTTGTCCCGGGAGCCATTAAAAACATCCAATTGTTCACCAAGAAAGTTGTTCAGGCTTTGCAGTCAGTGGATAGGTGAGTGATGACTACTATACTCGGTGACAACTTAAGAACGGCACTGGAAGTTGCCGCTGTGCCTTATCACCGTAGCCGGATGTTTCTCCACGCGGCACAAGTAGGGTGTTACTGGGAATATTTTAAACATGGTGTTAGCCGTTCCCGTAATTTTTAAATGCGGAGCAGTTCTTAGGCTCGCCTGGTCCTGCGTCGTTGATGGCGGCGCCGTACACACGCTCACTGCGCATGCGCAACTCTCCTCCTTACACCCACAGCTCCGCGATACTACACTATAAAAAAAAGAACTAGTCAGCACCCGGTTTCGATCCCACGACTCTCTGGCCGCAAGGGGAAGTACGCGGTGCTCTTCCCACTACGCTACAAATCCGGGAGTGGAGCAAGTGCTACGAACGCGCCCTATGTCCTTGACTCATTCCAACTACGTCAAGAAGCTACTGATACGACGAAGGCACGCGAAGTTGAACGTCAACGGAAACGACGAACTGAAAACTTTAGAGGGGGATGCTGAATTTCCCTTGGGAAAACTTTGGCGGGAAGCGCCAGGCGCCTTCCAGCTCAATCAGCCCCGTCCGCAGCGCCTCTGATGCTGATTGTGGCAGGATGCCCCTAGGGATTGGCCAACCAAAGAATCTATTACGAGATAGGTTCGCGTTCAACCACCGTCGTCATCTTCCCGTAGGGGAACCGCCGAAGAAGAACGAGAAGACGAAGCTGCGAAGAGGAGGGCGTGTACATTGCTCTCAGCCGGTGCACCAATGTCAACAACCTTTACCTCACCAAAGCTGACGGAGACTACCAATTCTCTTCAAGTTACGTGGGCGTGGATGGCCTGTCCACTGCGAGGAGGTGGAGCGAGACCACAAAACAGCAGGTCGACATCCCATGCCCTGATCTCATAAATGTCTACAACACCTTTATGGGAGGCGTGCACAAAATGGATTTTCTGCTCTCGTTGTACCCTATCCGGCAAAGAACCAAGAAATGGCCAGTGCGAGTCATATGCCACTTTGTCTCTTTCGCCATTGTCAACAGCTGGCTTGAGTACGTGAAACATGCTGAAGCGAACAGAATGCAGTGTAAGAACACTCTGGATTTGCTGGCATTCGAGAATGAAGTTGCCATGGCGCTAATTATGTGCAGCAAGAACGTTGCGAAGAAACGGTGCCGCCCAAGCCTCCAAGTGTCGGCTGAACCTCGCCGCAAAGTACACAGCGCAGAGCCGAGGCCATTCAATGCTGTTCGCTATGATGGCCTAAACCACTGGCCAGCCCACTCCGCACAACCGTTTCCTCAGCGTTGGACGTTTGAAGGCTGCATGTCTAGAACGCGCATCCGCTGCCAGAAGTGCAATGTATTCCTTTGTCTTTCTGTCAACAAGAATTGTTTTTACGCTTTCCGTAACAAATGAATGATCAAAAGCACTGTTTGCATGAAAAACACAGCATGTAAAATGCCTGCATAACGTTGGTTTGTGAGAACATAAATCTTTTTTTTTATTTTGCAATTACCAACAAATGTGGTGTGTTTGTACCGGGTGGGGCACGATGTACGCAAATGTGTACGCGACCTAAAACAAAAACATGGGTATGTAGAATTTTTTTGATGCATCTAGTTTATTCTTTAGGGTAATAGATATCAGAAAAGAAAGAATTTTTTTTCCTTCCTAAGTTTTAATCCTGTCTGAATGGGCTACTGAGCAAAGCTGGTGGCAACATCCTCAACATGTTGACCACCGGAATAAGGCAGGCTATTGTGTTCTTTAGATGCCTTAGAACGGCCGCGTACATACCTCCAGGAGTCAGCCGGTTTCTGAGATGCAGAAGCCTCTAACGACTCTATATAGAGCGGGAAGGAACGCCGCTAGAGGTTTTTACAACGTGAGCGATACCGACTAAACTCAGCTTTCCACTTGTCAAGCGCAGAACGCTTTGCCTTTTTGTGGCCGTGGTCCTTATAGATAAGCAAACTTCGAAGTTTTTTAGAGAACCAGTGAGGAAATTTGGAATGAACAGACTTAAAAAGAGGGATGTAATTTTCCATGCCACTCCTTGCAGTTTCGGTAAAACTGTAATAATAATAATTATTATCAATCAATCAATCAACCTTTATTTTTGGTGCCCAGGAACAACCCTAGGGTCTTGGTACGGGTACACCATATACAAGCATTCTTAAAAACAAACTAAAATCAAGACAACACAACACAGAAAACCATATGTATGAAAGAAACAATAAGGTAAAAATAGTTACAGAGATCCCAGAATGCAAAACAGCAAAAAAAGGAAGCCTAGTGTTAGAAGCCATGACACCCGGCCAGCAAAAACGTTGAAGGCACGTGAAAAATTGAAAATACACAAGCAAATACTCAATGAACATGACGGAGATAGATTATACACATAAAACAAAGGCTTTGTAACAAAATGTTAGGAAGTTTCAAAATGGAAAAACGAAGTTCAGCATTACAAGCACTGACACTTAAACCGACAGAAATTCAAGCAACACAAAATCAGGAAAAGTGAAAAACAAACAAGCGAGATGATGATTTGCATAAAATAAATATGGAACAGAAATACGGCACATAAATGACATAAAGGCACTTAAGCTACAACAGTTTTCAATTCATTAGAGAACAAAGACAAAGAGCTCTGGAATATATCAAGACGATCGGAATATTAATTATATGCACATTGTATTCTGCAGATGGATGAGCGTCGTCTACTTACAGCATCTGTTCTGAAAGTTCGGAATCTTCGGAAAAGTTTGTTCGGCAAGTTGACAATGATAAGTGCAACCAAGTCATCACACAAAATATCACCATGAAGAAGTTTATAAAGAAAGATAATGTCAGCTCTCATTCGTCGACACCAAAGGGAAGGAATACTTTTGAGACAAGACATGCTGCCGTTTGCGTCTTCTTGTACATGACGGAAACGGTGCCTAAAGATAGAAAGGAACTTATCTTGAACCCTTTCGATGCGGTCACTATTGGACTTGCAAGTTCCATTCAAGACAACAGACCCGTATTCAAGAAGAGGTAAACAGAGAGCCGAATACAACTTTAAGAAAGGAAGCGGACCTTTAAACTCTCTAGAATACCTGCAAACAGCACCCAGACAACGAAGAGACCGACGGGTAATTTGTGCAATGTGGGAAGAGAAAGTCAGAGGAGAATCAAAAGTACTCCCAAGTCCCGAATTTCGGTCACCCTCGGCAGTATGGTGCCTGCAATTTCATAAGGGTATTGCAGCTGTTGAGTTTTTCTACTATAGGAGACAACTTTAGTTTTTGAAGGGTTCAAAATAAGGTCGTTTTTGGTGCACCAACGATGGAATGACACTAATCAACCTGAAGAGAATTACAGTCCTGAACACTACGCACTTCTCTAAAGATTTTTATATCATCAGCGTACAACAAAAAAGAAGAATTTTGAATGGCAGAAGCAACATCGTTAATGAAAATGGAAAAAAGAAGGGGACCCAGAACGGAGCCTTGGGGTACACCACTGGTTGCTTTGTACCTAAATGATGTTTGACCGTTAACACTTACATAGCAATATCGCTCCTTGAGATAACAACGTATAAGACCCACAAGCGTGTACATCTAACAGAGTGAGCTTTGCAAGCAATAACGAGTGGTTGACAACATCGAAGGCTTTGCTCATGTCACAGTAGACCACATCCAGTTGGCTTCTACCAACGATTGCTGGGACAGCCTGCTCCATGAAGCATACAAGGTTCGTGGAAGTTGAACGACCACGCATAAATCTATGTTGATTAGCAATGAGGACATGTTTAAATGAGAAAGACAAGACCGTATGAAGAGATAACTCGAAAATTTTAGAGGCAGAACAAAGCAGCGAGACAGGCCTATAGTTTATAGCATCAGTTTTTAGGCCTGACTTGAAAACAGGGAATACGCGAGAGATTTTCCATGAGTGAGGAAACGTTCCCGACCGGAGACAGTGATTAAATATTGAAGTGAACACAGGAACGAATATATTTGCATACGTTTTTAGGATTGCAGCAGGAATACCATCTGGCCCACAAGAAAGCGAGGGCTTGAGCCGCTTGATGCTGGTCCGAATGATGTTCTCGTCCAGTTGTAAACAACCGGAGTTCTCGCCCTGGTGACAATGGGCGCTGCTGTTGTCACTACCACCGCTAATCCCAAAAAAAGAAGAAAATTGACGAGCAAAGCAGTCGCCCACCTTGACAATCTCATCGCCGTTAGAGTCTAGACGACGAATAGAATCTTTAGTTGTACTAGATCTAGAATGAATGTATTTCCAGAAGGCTCCTGGTTGGTGAGTTGCTTTAGTTTCTAACGACGCCAGGTACGAAGTATGATCACGTTTGTGCAATATTTTACATAGGGCACGTAGGCGCCGGTATTCTTGAGCAAACTGGTTGGCACCAGAGCGCTTCATCTTTCTGTGCGCACGCTCCTTGAGTTTCAGGGCATCCCGCAATTCAGAAGAAAACCAGTGTGGAAACTTGAACCTCCTCGGTAAATATTGCGGGATGTATTCCTTCATACCCGAAAGCACAATCTCTGTGAAACGGTCGACTTGTTCATTGACATCAGTGTGGTCAATGACGGTCGACCAAGGGGCAGCGGAAAAATAGCCTTAGAGCCCAGCATAATCTCCCCTGACGAAAGCGTAATGAGGTTGTGTGTTGTTGGAATTTACGGAACGGTGGAGCAATGAAGGGAGGCAACAGGAAATAGAAAGAGGAGGATAAAATCTGTCCGGTATTACTAACGAACAATCAGAGTGCAACACACTAACGCCATCAAAGTTCGAAAAGCACAGGTCCAGAATATTTCCACTGCAATTTTTTATGCGATTACACTGTGCCATAGAAGTGAAAGCCAAAAAATCTAGCAACCTATTACCCTTCTGTTCAATGTGGTGGTTGTAGTGGGAACAAGTTAGCTGGCTCCACTCCACGCCAGGAGCATTAAAATCTCTAAGCAGGAGGACTTTGCGGTTGCCATGAGTGATACGCACCTGTTCAATGGAGGAGATTAACTTATTGAACGCCTCAGGAGCTACATCAGGAGGAATGTAAAAAACACCAACTAGAAGTTTTTCAGTTTTAGAGAAATGAATTTCGACCCATAAAGAATCATCTGCGTTATCAATATCGCTACGTAGCACACACGGGAGAGATTTGTCAACGGCGAGAAGGACCCCGCCCCCTTTTTGTTTGCATCCCGTTAAAGCACGATCATTACAATATACATGGTAATTTTGAGGAAAATAATCACTGGATAGGATATCAGGGCACAACCAAGTTTCAGATTTAGCTATTAACGGAAAACAAGAAGCCGGAACGTTACCAAAAAATTCAGTCGGCTTAGTTCGAAGACCTCGCACATTCTGATAAAAAACATCTAAACTAGTCATGGTTGTTTTTCTTACGTGATGCGCTCAGAGCTGTGAAGCATGCCTTCGCGAAACATGCCTCGAAACTCCTTAAAGAGGCAGTCTTTCGGCCAAACAGCGGGGTCATTTAGGCGCTCGAAACAATCTTCATTCAAGGAAATATAAAAGGATGCATAGGTGTCGAATTTAGTCTTCAGTCGTCGGCAGCTCAAGGGCGAGACACCTAAAGTTGACAGATGAGCATTGAGACTGGCAGGGGTGGTGGTCGGAGAAAGCTTGGAAACAAACATAGCTTTGGGGCGCTTCGGCTGCGAAACGACGACCAGTCCAGATGTGTCTGACGCACGCACACATGCACGGCTTCGGCGCTTCTTCTCAAAACTGGGAGGGTGACAGTCAGGCACAGACACGGAAAGCACTGGGAAAGGGGTGGACGGAGTTGGGTGCAGTGTAGGAGACGCCGGAGACACCGCCTGCAGCGGAGCCGACGTAACCGACGAGGATATAATAATAATAATCAATCAATCAATCATGTTTATTTACGTGCCCAGGAACAGCCAGAGGCCTGAGTGCTGGCGCACGGATAGTTACATGAAAACAAAATACAAGAAACATATAGCAAGAAACAAACAAGTGACAAGACACACACAAATTGAAGTAGTGAAAATGACAGATATAAAGCACAGGCGGAGCCTGGGCACAGCCATTGAAAGACTCTGGTACATGTAAAAAAATAAGAATAAGAAAAGAAGATGCCTATGTTGCTCTGCCTGTCGTAAAGGCCACACGACAGGCAGAGCAACAAAGTTTGACAGTAATACAACAAAAACCACGGCAAGAGTGTAGAGACAAATGATAAGACGAACAAACGACAGTAAACAGTTTCAAAAATAGGCAACTATCAGTTGGATAGACACAACCGCAGAGAAACCAAGTTCCAGAAAAAAAAGGATGACAGACATATCATAGATGTTTAACATCAATCAATCAATCAATCAATCAATCAATCAATCAATCAATCAATCAATCAATCAATCAATCAATCAATCATTTATTTGCGTGCCCAGGAACAGCCGGGGGGGCCTTTGTGCTGCGGCACGGAAACAGAAACACACGAACATAATGTACACATCTCTCAAATACAAAATAAAATACAAAATACAAAAAAAAAACAACGAAAGGATAGCTTATGTTTAAGTTACAGAATGAAAGTCATTTAAGTGCATGAATTCACGGATAAAAGACAAATGCAGAATAAGAAAAGTTGGCAGTTACGCCAATACAAACTCTAATAATAATCAATCAATCAATCAATCAATCAATCAATCAATCAATCAATCAATCAATCAATCAATCAGTCATGTTTATTTACGTGCCCAGGGACAGCCAGAGGCCTGAGTGCTGGCGCAGGGATAGTTACATGAAAACAAAATACAAGAAACATATAGCAAGAAACAAACAAGCGAGAAGACACACACAAATTGAAGTAGTAAAAATGACAGAAATAAAGCACAGGCGGAGCCTGGTTACAGGCAAAAAATAAAAAAAGAAGATGCCTATGTTGCTCTGCCTCTCGCAAAGGCCACACGACAGGCAGAGCAACAAAGTTTGACAGTAACAACAAAAACAACGGCAAGAGTGTAGAGAGAAATGATAAGAATAACAAATGACAGTAAACAGTTTCAAAAATAGGCAACTATCAGTTGGATAGACACAACCACAGAGAAACCAAATTCCAGAAAAAAAAGAACGTCAGACATATCATAGGTGTTTAACATAGTGTACTCAACAGCGCTGTATGGTAAATTGTAAAGGATCTCTGAAAGATGTCAAGGCGTTCAAAGAAGCGGTTGTAACAATTCTGTATTCTGCGCACAGGAGAATGATTGGAGTTGCGCGCAGCGGTCAAGAACGGGCGATGCGACCTGGTGGGCCTTTGTGGTACACTAAACTCTAAACAGTTAAGCAGGTCTGCGCAAGAAAGGTCACCATGAACAATTTTTTGAAGAAATGTAAGGTCTGCACGCATACGTCTGCGGTTCAAGGAAGGGATGGAAGGGACTATGGGTAAGTCAGAATCAGGATGAAAACTGTGATGTGATGACGGTGCTTAAATATGGATAAAAACTTCTTTTGCACACGTTCTATTAATTCACTACTAGATTTAGAGACACCGTTCCAGGCAACAGAAGCATATTCTAACTGTGGTATACATATTGCATTGTATAGCATTAGAAATGGATCTGGAGAAGAGAATTCATTTGTAATCCGACACACATTTCCAAGGCTTCGGAGTGCTCGCAGGGTGATGAGCCTAATATGAGGAGAAAAAGAGAGGGTACTGTCGAAAAGCACCCCTAGGTCCCTAATTACCTCAGCCCTTTGCAGAGGAGCTCCTTCAATACTGTAGGAAAACAGCAGACGGTGGGTTTTCCGGCTGTAGGTGACAACCTTCGTTTTAGTGGGGTTTAAAATCAGGCAGTTTTTCCTGCACCAGACCGATAATTCCGACACATCCCTCTGCAAGTCACAGCAGTCCTGAATACCGCTAATGTGCCTAAATAGTTTGACATCATCAGCATAGAGAAGAAAAGAGGAGTTTATTAACACTGTTGACACATCATTGATAAAGACTGAAAACAATAATGGAACCAGCACGGAACCCTGGGGTACACCACTTGTTGCAGGGTAAACACTAGACTTTTTGTAGTTAACATCTACATAAAAGGACCGGTCAAGGAGATAGTTGGACAACAAGGCAACAAGGCTTGCTTCTACACCGGACTTAGCAAGCTTGTTAATTAATAACTGATGGTTCACCACATCAAATGCCTTACTGAGGTCAAAATAAATAACGTCCAACTGGCCGTTTTCACAAACTGCAGCCGAAGCCTGTGTCATAAAGCTTGCAAGATTTGTGACCGTAGATCGACCCGAGAAAAAGCCGTGCTGATTTGGTATCACAATGTTCTTGACGCAGGCAGCAAGAACTTTGTGCATAGCTGACTCAAAGAGTTTTGAGGCGACACAAATGAGTGAGATCGGGCGATAGTTAGAAACGGCTGACATCACCAGACTTAAATATTGGAAAAATTCGAGCGATCTTCCATGCACGAGAAAATTTACCTAAAAGTAAGCAGTTATTATAAATGGAAGTTAAGACAGGCACAAAAATGTTGCCGTAAGCCTTCATGATGGCTGCCGGAATTCCATCTGCACCACAGGAAAATGGGGGTTTCATCCGTTCAAGGCTATCATTGACAATTTTTTCATCGAACATAAGTGTGTTAAAATTAGAGTTATTAAACGATAGGCGTTCGTCGTTGCCATCTTGCAGTTGAAAGACAGAATGAAAGTACTGAGCAAAACTGGTGGCAACATCCTCAACCTCTTCACCATCGGAATTAAGCAGGCTAACGTGTTCTTTAGACGCCTTAGAACGGCCGCGTACGTACCTCCAGAATTCAGCCGGTTTCTGAGACGCAGCAGCCTCTAACGATTCTATATCGAGCTGGTGGTCACGCCGCTAGAGGATTTTACAAAGTGAGCGATACCGACTAAACTCCGCATTCCACTTGTCAAGCCCAGAACGCTTGGCCTTTTTCTGGGCGCTGTCCTTAAGTTTAAGCGAACTTCGAAGTTCTTTAGAAAACCAGTGGGGAAATTAGGAAGGAACAGGCTTATAACAAGGGATATACTTTTCGATGCCACTTCTGACGATTTTGGTAAAACGTCGAACCTGTTCGTCAACATCATTGACATCCAAAACACTAGACCATTCAGCAGATGAATAAGAGTGATACAGCCCAGCATATTCTCCACGCTTGAAAGCGTACCGCGGGACTGCACAATTGTCAACACCGCCAGAGCGATTCTTGGTCGCGACCGAGACAGAGACAATAACAGGGGGGTGAAACTTGTTGGGGTGCACAAGGGATATTTCGGAGGCACACACTAGTACGTTTTTTTAAGTTTGAGAAGCACACATCTAGAACATTACCACAAGAGTTTTCTATGCGACAAAACTGCTGCATGGAGGTGAACGATTGAAAATCTAATAGCATGCTGCATTTCTGCGCTGCATATTGGTTTTTGTGCTCAAAGGAAAGACTGTTCCAGCGAATACCTGGGGTGTTGAAGTCTCTAAGTATAATGAGCTTATGTTTGGAGTGTGCATTTGAGACATTTTATATGGATGTGAGTGTTCGAATAAATTCAGAAGGTAATACGTCCAGGGATATATAGAATGCACCGATGAGTAGCTTCTCGCCCTTCGTGAGGCCTACCTCAAGCCAGACTGATTCGTCTAGGGTCTCGAGGTCAGCACGCCGCATGCACTGCACTGAATGATCAACGGCAACGAAGACCCCGACGACACCTTTTTGTTTAGGTCCAGTTAATTTTCTGTCGCTTCTAAAGATTTGATAGTTAGAAGGGAAATAGTCGGAAGACGGGATATCATCGGAAAGCCAGGTTTCAGTAATGACAACAGCAGAAAATTTAGTGCATACAATATTTCTAATAAATTCAGAGGACTTAGTTCGTAGACCTCGAGTGTTTTGATAGTATATGTCGAGACTCTCGTACTTACTGATCATTTTCAGTTATTTCAGAGCTGTGCCGCATACCAGGGTGGACCGTGCTTTGGAACGGCTTGAAAAGGCAGCCTTTTGGCCACATAGACGTGTTGCTCAGGTGCCTAAAACACTCCTCGTTAACAGTTACGCACAAAGAAGAATAGCAGTCGTACTTGGTCCTAAGGCGTTTGCACGACAATGGCGTAACTTGCACAGTTGACAAGTGAGCCAACATTTGAGCAGATGCGGTGTTAGCCGACAGTTTTGAAACAAAGATGACCCTGGAGCTCGGAGGTCGGTATACCACAACCAACTGAGAAGCTTCCGACGCACCCACGCGGGGAGGGCTCCTTTTCTTCTGCAAGTTCGTCGGGGGCCATTAAACGCAGTGTCGGACCTAGGAGGCGGGGGCAGAGGGTGGACCGAAGGGCAAAGCAAAGTGCTCAAGGCCGTAGCAGGTTGATTGCTGGGGCGGTCAACAAACGGCGAAGCGGTAGTTGTGGACAGGAAGGGGGCACCTTCACCAGCTGCACCGGCGGCGGCTTCGGCGAACGACGACCTCGTACGGATACCAGACTGCGGTGACGTCACCGGCGGCATGAAAGGATTAGCAGGCTTCGGGGAAGCAGGCGGAGAAGGCGGGGGACGCGCGATCTCCCCTCGCAGGCAGCGAACCTCTTCGCGCAGGAAAGCGACGATTACAGCCTGCTGGGCAAGCCCAGCCACATTGTCCCGTCGCAGAAGCCGGTTCTCCTCGCGCAGCTCGGTGACAACATCCCCGAGAAACGAGAGGCTGGCGCAGGCTTCGGACAGGACGGACAGGAGATTCTTCAACGCAGCTACCTCTGCGCGTAGGTCCACCGAAGGGTTGAAGCTTGCTCCGACAGGGGACGCCACTCGTTTGGCCGGCATGTTCGCTGGCTCACCGTCTTCGCTGGCTTGGTCACCGGGGTCGCTAGGCCTAGCGGGTGACGCCGCAGCCACACACAGATTGCAGACGAACGGCTGCTCACCGGAGATCAAACTCTGCAGTTCGTCGCCCGGAAGAACTATGCACTTTCCGTGCGCACTGGGTTTACACGCAGAACATCAAAAAAACTCATGCCTGCCGAAGAAAGCGAGGCAGCAGAGGAGGCACTTGTCCTTACTGGGCGCCATCATGCCGCGCCCAGTAATTAATAATTATTAATAATAATATTAATAATAAACATAATATTATAATCTTGACTTTTACATCTTCATTTCCAAAAGAAAAGCTTCTGCGCAACGTGCATTGTGCGCAGGCCACTCGAAAATATTTCAGTATTTGACGTTAAGGGTGGGTTTCGCGAACGGAACTGTTTCCACAGAACCCGGGTCTTGCAGTGTTATAGTTGTTGACAAGGTAACTCTGCAGGAGAAGCTCCGCCCATGGGCATGAGGCGGTCGCCTTGGGGGACTTCCGCGATTTAGAATGTAGTTCCGTAATGATAATGTTGTTTTGCATGTAAATGATCACTACAAAGAAGAGAATTATATCAATATCGAATAACTTTTACGGCACGAAGAACGATTTAGTTAGAATGTACGCACAAACAACTTAAAAAAAAAACATTGTAGAAAACACTGTGCGGCAGAAAAAAAAGAAGTGCAAACCTGCCACAAAAATAAATTAGAGTTAGGAAGAATGTATGTAATTGTTTTCGTTTTTTTAATTGACATTGCTGCATAACAGAATGTTTTTAGCCATTTTCATTTAAAAACATTCGATATAAGTTACGTGCGCAATAGTTCCTACGTCAGGTTTTGACGCATTCACGCATGCATAGTGTGCCGCCAACACCACTTGCACCGCGAGTCCCCTCATCGGCTCTCTGAGTGCGTTGTGTGGCTTTTCTTCCGAGATGGATCCCCGCGTGGTAACATCGGCGTGCAATTCTTCCTTGCCTAGTGAGTCTGGAGGAGCTTCAACCGCTACACCGAGGACGCTAAGCAAGAACAAAAGCGGCAATGTGCTCAACAGCACTGCGCGGAAAATGATCTTTCACTGCTACCAGTTCTGCCGGGCCAGGGAGCCGAAATGCACCGTGGAAGATACTGTCGCATTTGTCGCCGATATGCTAGGAATTGGCGCGCGGACCATGTTTGCGGTCAAGAAGGAGGTACACGCCAATGGTGTAGTGTTGTTAACGCCGTCTCGCAAACGGCCACGGAATTCCGAGAGGAAGCGACGCAGTGCCTTGTACGACAGCTTCAGGTTGAAGGCGCTGAGGTCCTGCGTGCACGACTTTTTCTGCCGCAGCGAAATACCGACGGTGGCAAAGATAACAATGGAGTTCTCGGAGCGTACAGGTGACCCGTCGCTGAAGCCATGGACTGTTCGTCGTCTACTTCGAGAGATCAGGTTCAAGCGGGAGAAGAGAAGCCGGAACTCTTTGCTGCTTGATCGCGAAGACATCCTCGCATGGCGGCCCGAGTACCTGCGTGACATTCGGTGGTACAGAGCGGATAATTGGCAGATTTTCTACTTGGACGAGACATGGGTGACGGCAAGACACACGACGTCAACTGTGGGGACTGACACCACTGTGAAGTCCAGTGCAGAGGCCTTCCGGCGCGGCCTGCCGACGGGACTGAAGCAGCCGTCAGGTAAAGGTCAGCGGGTCATTGTCACCCACATAGGCAGCAAAGATGGCAAATTAATGGATGTCTCGACGTGTTCCGTGGCAACAAGACAGGGGACTACCACGAAGAAATGGACGGCCCCCGCTTCGAAGGATGGTTTGACGGTTTGCTGCAGAGGCTACCAAGTGGTAGCGTCATAGTGATGGACAATGCCCCCTACCACTCACGGTGGAACGAGGCAGTGCCAACAACGAATTCCCTCAAGGGAATGATCACAGGGTGGTTGGACAGCAAAGGCGTCCAGTACGGCGCTGGGGTGTCCAAGAAGCAGCTGCTAGAAATAGTTGCTCGTGTCAAGACACGCTTCATCAGCTACCGAGTCGACGAGGGTGCACAGAAGGCAGGCTTTATCGTGGTAAGGCTTCCAGCTTACCACTGCGAGTTTAATCCTATTGAACTGATCTGGGCGCAAGTTAAGAACGCTGTGGCAGCAGCCAACACGACGTCCAACATTACGCATGTGGAACAGCTGCTAAAGTATACGGTCGCAGAAGTCACAGTCGAACATTGGCGGGAGGCTGTGAGGCATGGGCAAACACTGGAGGAACAGTTTCAGCAAGTGACGTGCAGTAGTGACCACATTGACGCATACGTAATCGCGCTTGAGGAAGACGACGAAAGCACTTCCGACGACCTCACTGCTTCCCACTGCGACATATCAGGTGTTTGGCCTGTTGATGAGCTTTGAACACAATGACGACAGCACTTCCAATGGCACAGGTGCTTCCTACAGCACCAACCGCTTTGGTTGGAGGCGTTAAACACGCCGAGGCTACACCTGGGCTATGAGGCCCGCAGTAGTGGAGAGCTGTGGATTAATTTCGACCACCTGGGGATTTTAACGTGCGCCGAAATCTTGACACACGGACGTTTTCGCTTTTCGCCACCATCAAAAAAGCAGCCACCGGGGCTGAGATTGACCCCGCATTCTTGGACTGCAGCGGGTCGACGTCTCTGGTCTTCGCCACCATCAGTACTTGACCATCTCCAGCAGCACCATGATGAAATAGCCTTTTTCAAGGCTACCAAAATTTTGTTTGGTGGAATTGGGCCTTGGTGACACCCATCCCTGTCTTCTCTCAAAACTTAATGATTTGGACTTAAAACAATGGCAGAAAAAGCAGTGTCTTATGAAATAGCCACAGAGTACTTTGATACGTTTCAACACCACAGAAATATAACTATACCACTAGCTGAAGAAAAGATTGTAATATCTCCACATCTCACCATTGCACCAGTAGCAGTGATGGCAGTGGTTTTGACTCTGATGGCGGAAATCCCATTGCCATAAAGGTGTACTGAAGTGTAAAAGCAAGTTGGAATGTATAAGTAGTAGCAGCGTGTCGTGAATACAAATATACCAATCACAGCAGCAGCAGAGTTTTTTCATTAAATAAAAAGCAATAGGCACAAAAACAGGTATCACTGCCCCAAACACTTTCTCACACTACATTATTTGACATGAGAAGTCTTGAATGGTGACTTACAGGATTGGTGGAGCTTGCCGAAACATTTTTCTGTCGCTAAAACTGGGTCAGGCACATGAAAACGTAAGTTAATAGACGGGGGAACTTACTCGTGCACTTTCTTTTAAATGTAGGAAGCTCAGCTACCAGACATAAAGCAGGATGCCTCAGTCCAAGCGGTTAGCGTTGTTTCAATTTTTTGTTGAAACATTTCTCCTTGCATACAAGCAAAGCCAAAAGATGCATGCATGCGGGTCAACATCAGAGCTTACTGTACCTGCTTACCACTGCCGCATACATGTAAGAAAAACGGGCAAAATTAAACTGTGTACAATCGCACTGAAAAACTGGATGGGATATAGTAGACGGAAACGTTTGGTTCAATTGTCAGCAAACAAGTCATTGTTAGTCATAAAATAAAATCTGCGAGAGATATGAAACGTATGATGTTTCAGTTAAAACACAAATTTATTTTGCTGCAGTGCTCCTTGAAAGACAACCAATTGCAGTATCAGTGGGCTATGCATCTTAGAGGTAGCAAAATCGCCTGCAGTTGCAAGGAAACAAGTGGGCCACTCTCACATTATTGTGTAATAAAGTTGTATCTCTCTCATTTGCGAGTCCAGAATAGTTCTTAGCAGTTTGCGGCCATGCGTGAGGGCTGATCCCGCAGTAGGCATTCCATGGGCAGAAATTAAGTATGGAGCTACTCTTTTTCAACTGTCACCGCTGTTTCTTGGCCAGAAGCAAAAGTGTGTGCATGAGAAGCAGTAACTTAACAGCATGAAAGTCTGAATTCATTTCAACGTATTACACGAGTGTCTTCAACTCTCACCGCCGCTTCATGGCCAGAAGCAACAGTGTGTGCATGAAAAGCAGCGACTTCTTAGCATGAAGGCGTGAATTCATTTTCACGTATAAGAGCCTTTGATTCTTGCGTAGCTTCCTAGCCAGAAGCAACAACCCACCCTTTCGAAGGGTTGACACAGCAAGCACCTTAAAGTCGTAACATCTAAACGTTCGAACCTGCTAAGCAATCTTTTCCAATTTTTACACCCAGGAAAAAAAGAGTGTGTTTGAAAAGCAGCACCATGACACTCCGAAGGCTTGAAGTTAAACCATCTTGATATGCGGCATTGTTGTTTTCTATTCTTACCACAGCTGTACAACCAGAAGCAATAGTGTGTGCTTCGAAATCAGTGACATGGTACTCTTAAGGGGTGACATATACCATTTGTATCTGCTACAGAAGTGTTGGCAATTATTACTACAGCTCTTCACCCTAAACAAGATTCAGCCACTCTATGAAACCTATGCCACTCTTGTCACCATTTCCGAAGCAATAACAACATCCCCTGTGGTACTGTGGTTTTCTTTTTTCTCTCTCTCTCTCTCTCTCTCTCTCTCTCTTTGCAATTGCGATTTATCAATGAACCATTCGAGTTCAAGACAGCCTTGTCGAACGAAATAAAGGATAGTTGCGGCAACATGATAGCTGATATCTTGCATGTATATAGAAATATGTAAGTGTGGGGAAAAGGTGTTGAATCAAAATGAACTAAAGCGCTATGGGAAGTCTCTCGAACATTTGCCCCACCCTATAGAATAACAATGGTTTATCTGCCATAAACATTGTAAACCCTTTTAACTTGAATGTAAACTCTGTTGTAAAACTCCGTGAAATATTCAGAGAAGAAGCACAAGAATTTAAGCATTAAACCACAGCCACCAATACAAAACAAAACGGCAATTAACAATTTTTTATTATTGGTGAAGGCCATCACACAAACTCTCTTAATGGCAAGATAAACTGTTGGTTTAGTCCTGTGAAATCCGAAATACATGGAGCTATATTAAAACAAGTTTAATACCTACACTTCTGAGAGATTCCAACACTGCAGACAAAATACAAGGCAATCTGAGCTCAGTCCACGCATTCAGTTTCTTTCATGCCACTTTGATTAGCAAAGGGCACATATATATACAAACCAACACGATATACAACGCAGCGCACATAAGCAGTTTTCGCCATGTATAGAAAACACATGAAGTCCTGCGGCGGGGCCACACACTTCCAGCTTTATGCAATGACTGAGTTCAATATCAAGCAATATCACACTGCGACTGTTTATTTACCCTCTTACAAGCAGCCACAATCCAGTCACTGCATTTGATTACGTGATCAATATTCGCGCTCGTTCATACTATTTTTTTTTTGCTGTATAAGCTACGCAGTCTCAGATGACTGTGCGCGAACGTTTTGTTCTTGTAACATCTCTCGAATAATGCTGTAACCATGCTTCCTTACGTCAGGTAAAAAAAGAAAAAAAACATCGTTGCTTCGGCTGTACCTCGACCAGGCAGAGCAACATGCGCTGCTGATGTCAATTAGTAATGAACGGTACCGTCCGCTGTTATAAGTCAAGTATAACCCGATACTTAATCACGCGTAAAGTTGTAGGGCCAGCCGCACGTATGCGACAAAAACAACACGCCCCACACGCGAGCACAACCCTGCACGGCGTCAGGCCAGACGGGAACAAACTACGTAGGCATAGCGCTCTACAACGGGCGCAGCTTACGTTCACAGCACGAAAAAATAACCCTTGCAACTGGTCAACGCTACTGTCGTAGAAGAAAGCCACTCATATTATTCCCACAGAGAGATTGCGTTACGCGAAAACACTCTCCACAATCCCTCCAGCAATCGTCCAGCCTTGATGTTTTCGGTTGATTGTTGACGACGGTGCGCACAAAAACAGACCACCACAATTTTCTGATGTACAAATCACTACAAAGGCGTACACGAAACAAGCAACGATCACGAAACAAACGCGTTCTTGATGCACTACAGCACAATCGCAACGCGCGTACAGCGCTTAGGTGCCGTCAAGGTCATTGACGCTTGACGACGCGACGGCGGAACGGCGGTCGGAAAGCATGCGTGGCCATATTAGAAGTAGTTCTCCTTCCAAACCTTCACCAGTGACGTCACGCTAACGGCGAGACGCCGTCGGTTGCTGATGGGCACAACTTCCCTTTGATGTGAGAACTGCCGCTGCAGAGTTAAGCTGTCACGGACTATAGGGTAAAAAATCGTGATGTCCTGTAGGAATTCCGGTCCAATAAAAAGTGACCCTAAGTATAGATACTTAATGTCGTATGCTTGGGAAACGCAGTGAACTAGGTGAACGTCGTGCAAAAAAAGATATTAATGTGATTGGCTGGAGGTACCTAAGCATTTAGACAGATAACCGCGAAATCTAGGTTGGTAGGTTACGAGGATTTCTGCACTAAAACCAGCACGTATTTCCACTAACCATTCTCTCAGAAAGCCACGAGATGGGCGGCAAATAAATGTAGGTGAGAAAAGCGCCAACAATATTAGAAAGATATAAAAAGGACTGCATAGTCATTTCAATGTACAATTTCTCCAATGCTGGAAACAACGCTGAATAAGTATGAAGGGTCACTAATAGAGTTTAGTAACTCCGCATAAACTTTGTTAGGTTTACATGTGAAACATATACAGTCTACTAAATTCGCTTCGAGCAAAAAAACATTTCATGTTTGTCCTCAGAGTTTGTTAGAGTGCCGTTCATCAAGTTGTATACATTTCCGGTTTCGTTGTAGAAAGCCATCCGTATTTTATCTTTGATTCTGAAAAAAGCAAAAAAATGAACTTTAAATAGTGAGCTATCATGAAACAATAACCTGAGAAAGCCCGGTAAGTTTTGCTAATATATTTTAAGAAATTTTGTTTTTTCTTAAAATAAAATATAATATCTGCTTCCCCAATTAATATGCGCTCATTTTGATACTATATGTTCTTTGGCAGACAACAAAATATCTGGTGTCTCTGGCGTCACGCGTTTGTTTTTCTCCGGCAGATTTGAGTTAAAAACAAAGCCTTTTTGGATGATGTTTTCGTCGATCACTGCCGCAAAATTAGTGTTCGAAACTCCTGGCTTCCTACCCCAGTATTTGAGTTGGTGACGTTACCTTAGTCATTTCATTTGATCGTCTAACATTTGGAGCAAAGGTGAAAAGACATGCTTACTTCGTGGTACGTAACATAAACACCGTCCACTTTCAACTACATTTAACGGCTCTTTCTTTGTAATAGTCTATTACCTGTCAGCTACTGCATAGGAGCAGGTTGCTTCATAGATACAATTTCTGACAGTTACTTAGAGAACACACAGCCGCCAACTGTCGACGGTAGGGTATCTTCTAAGTCTCAAAATCAGTTCACAAATGCGTGATTTGGGAACTAGCGCATCGTTCGTTCGTTCGTACTGAATTCAATGAAATCAATTATCACCCAGAAAAATATAGCCAATGCGTTGAAAAGTATTACAGAGACGAAATATACCTTTCCACACTGCTGAAATCAATTGAAATAGTATACGCTTATTTCATGAAATGATCTTTTGTCAATTTCAACTACTCAGTACCGTAATGTATGTAATACGGCAGAGTGAAACAAAATAGCACCAGAAAATCCCGGTGACGACTGTACTGTATAAAAAACTCGCATAGGCCTGACAATTAAAACGACAAATTGAGAATATATACCGATTCCAGTAAAAATTTGAGCCGCTGAAATAACGCCGGTGATTAGTGTTATTTTGTGTATTGAGTATTTTAAACCAATAAATGGCTGTTATAACTACAGATTGAATGGTCAACTGGCCACGAATCATTAAAAGGGAATGAGTCGGCATACGAGACAACTTGCACCCATTCATGTAGAGCCCTTTTTCAAGAGGGAGACTACCGACATGCTTACGAGATGCGTTTGCGAAAATACGCTGATATACTCGCACATGGCCGGAACGGCCGCCCACTGTGCGCAGAACCCCACATATAGCTATCCACAACTAAAGCTGCCCTATTCCAGCCACTGCCGACAAACTCTTACCTCGCAATACCATGCATCATGCAATGTACCCGGCAGTCTACCCCGCTTTTTGCAAATACTGCGGGCACCCTGGCACGCTGTACAACTTGGTATGGTGGTGTCAACAAACCCAATCTCTTTCTCGCGATCACCAACATACATACGAGGGGCGCAGGGCTGACCAGCTGTGACCTCTCCTCCCACCGTAGCCTGGTGGAGTGATCCCCGTTTCGAGTGCAAAACGGGGTACCACGGACTAGAGAAAACCCCCCAGGCGAGTCCCGACATCACGACTAAGTCTCCCTCCTCATCCGTCTCCTATTGTCTATAAATTGGGAGTAACGACAGAGTTTTTATTCCTGAGCTAGCAATAAAGGGAGAATCATAAATAATTATGCATTATTTTATTGCAGAACTGTAAACGCCTTCTTAGGAACAGACAGACATCTCTCTACGTTGTTTATGCCTCTGTAAATGTTTCTGAAATTTGGGAGATTGCTGCGCGGTTTGGACGAAATGGGGGCTTAAATTACCTGTGATGAAGGCTGCGATAATAGATGCCTCGGAAACATCGATGTCCACTTGGATGCCTTAGCTTTTGTAAAATGAGAGGTGACAGCAGGAAACAGGAATGTCTAAGTGCGTCTTATTAGCCGAGGTACCACTTGGTCTCCAACTCGTGGTCCTAGGACTGTATGCGTGCCGTTTAATGTTTGCGGCATGCCCATTCAGAAATGAGTGGAAACAAAATCCACTCCTCTTACGTACCATTGCCTCGGCTGGCTGAGCTCATCTGGGTTTGTTTTAGTTTAAGGGACAGGATGTTGCAGAGTCGTGACGTCCTATGCATCCATTGTACTAGCAACTGATTCAACTGTGCGCCCACGGCTCACGGTCGACTGTTGAAAGTTTAGGTGTGGCCTTTCACTTGGTATGAAATTGAAACAACGATTTTCTTCGGCATCTATGACATCCAGGCACATGCGGAACCACCGCGCTTGCGTTTTGAGCATGCATAGGGGAGGGCAAAGCACGAACATGCACGCCTGAGCGGTTTGCCTGCCGGGAAGTATTTTATAAAGTTGTTCATCAGAAGATTTTTTGGGTGTTGTCTTTATTGCCTTTACTTTTTATCACTTTTCGCTTACGACGAGGAAAAAATAAAAAATTAAAATCCGGGATCTTTGCATTCTACAGTACGAGAGTTAGGTTTGTTTCCCTTCATTACTGCGCATTCCTTCCAATTCCACGGTTTAAACATACCTAAATCGACAATGGTTACGAAATACCAGCCCCGTTATTTCATTTTGTAAAATCTTCACGAGAACTCCAAGCAGAAATCAGAAACCTGTTAGCGACAGATACTGACGGGTTGACTTACAAAAAAAGCTTTTATTTAGCATGCGCGTACTTTCTCCCATTCAGGCCGCCATTCTTAGTCATATTAATTTATATATGGCTATTGTTCAATTAAAGTAAATCTTAACCGCAAGGCACGGATCGTCGTTGTTGTAGAAGGCTCACTTGGAACGCCGCAGCATGTACTGGCACCCACGTACTATTCGTTTTGTTTCCCAGGAAGGTCTCTTCAAACGCGCATGCATTTTCACCTGTATGGCTTTTATTTAGAATATGCGCACTAGCATGTTGAGCCGTCACCTATAAATTACTCGTGGGACAGGAGAACAACGAATCCTGTGTATCAATCCAGGTTCGTGCATTCATGACGTACGCATGAGACATCTTACCGACGCAGTGACATTCTCCAGGTGCCTCAACTCTTCAAAGTGATGACATAACAGCTCATGCGTAGAACTTTTACTAGTGATCCTATATGGTATAGGAGAGAAGTTACAAGTTTTTTGTGTTGTTGACCAGTGCTGTGTATATGCTCAGTATGCTGAGTATATGCTCAAGTATCGCATATTACGCCAGAGGAGGGGAGGTACGAAAAATGTTTTCATTGGTCGTGGTATTTTTATAAACACAGGAAAGGGTAAAATTAAATTCAGTGCTGTTTCTGCGCGGAACCACCATGACCACATCAGACACAGCTCTGTGCACAACAACAAAGGTGTTCTTTGGCGGCGTCTGAACACACTTCCCTGGCTGGTAACTATAACGTGTTGCCATTATTTGACATTGAACTATGGCCCGATAGCCGGTGGTTATGCTAGTCTGCCACTGCTCAATAAGGCATTGCGAAAATGCGGGCATTACGTCACTCGCCCGTTGACAGATAGGAATAGCTAATAGTTATATAAGTAGCACGCAAGGACTTGTAAAAATAGTTTCTTGCTTTCAACATAAAAAGCACCATTTGCACCGATCTTCGGTACTAAATAAATTGGGTTGCTACCAGAATCACTAGTTTCTGTTAACACGGTTTAGATGTCATTATGGTTTGCTGATAACTTTTACTAATTGAAATACAAAAAGGTAAGCATTTTTGCCTAACCAGCTGGTAGAACACCGTTAAGGACTACACCGCGAAGGAAATTTCAAGAAATTGAACGCAGACGAATTGAAAAGGTAAAATCGCTAATAATGCTCAGAAAAACTACTCGCCCTAGAGGACTGAAATTTTGAAGAACATTCCTATTATGCCTGATATACTCACACGGCTAGATATAAAAAATATAGCTACGAGAGTGAAAAGCTTAAAGTACTTTCATTTATGAATTCTTATTGATATCGGAGTCCAATTGACATATCGGTTGGGTACTGCGGTTATCGGTAACCCACTGAAACATTGAAAAAGGGTTTTCGATGGGTTTTTCGAATCCAATAGTATCACGTGCAATCTCAAGATATATTCAATTACGTATTTTCACGGTTCCTTAAATCAGTGCAAAACACTTTCATATATCTAAATTAATCTTGGTTACAACTACAGCCTGCGGTGAAGAAGGGAGCGTCTCGCTGGCGTATCGTAAAGGCTCGTCGCCCCAGGGCGTGTCCGTGGACCAGCGAAGACTCCGTGGTCCCGGGAGGACACATGGAATCGCCATCAGGTGCGGCTCCAGGACATCGTGAAACCAGAAAGCTCCATCACTAGTGGAAGGCGCGCCGTTGCAGGGCGAGGCCCAGCCACATCGCACAGCCACATCACACGGCCTAAGGCGCCTGGACACGCCACTGCGTTCGGGTCCGGAGTTCCCAACGAAAAACCATCTTGGCTTCATGTGTAGTCGCTTCGAGGGCGGTAACGGAACTCTCTTGCCTGACCATTACGCTCCTACGTCCCCAAAGCCAACTCCTGCGCCGTTTCGTGGACATGTGACGGTAACTACACCGCAACCACCCATGAGAATGTTTACTTTTCTTTCTGTTCCACTGCGAGGGACTACGGACCCGATTATGCAAGTGTATGCATCGAGCGCTGCATTAAGTGCAGGAAGAGATGGCATTGTAAGTTTTGCTACTTAGCTGTACGTTGCTGTCAATAATTTCTAGTTGCCTCTGCGCCACCTTTTTTTCTGTAATTGTAAATATACTCGCGCCTTTCCGCTCTGAGCCTTGAGTACCATGCAGTTTCTTTACCATGTACCTATCTACTTCGTGTTGTTTCTTTGTCACACGCCAACAAGGACCTCCCTTCAATCTTAAAAGTGGGGCACAAAAATTCGAAAACAAAATTTCAGATTTTTTTTCTCACGAATGTTGAACGGAAAATTTAAAACTAATGAAGCGCAAGGGGACTTAAAACAGCAGTTTAGCGAAACTCCTGCGTTCGCCAGAAATATCAAACAAAGATGATTTAGATACCCTCTTCGCATAACCGCTGTACCTCTCCCCATCTGAAGTCTTGTTATATTTTCCTCTTGCAACTTCTACAACAAACGATGGTTCAATACAATTTAACTTTACAATGTTGCGCGCCACCTTTTTGTACAGCGCGCGATTCTTGGACGCTGCTTTTCACGCGTCGTATTTTTTTTTGCTTTGGTAATAAAATATACACAAGTTTTGCAATCAAACAAATTTTGGTCGTGATTATGGTGGCCCGAACAACTTTCTTCCTTGTTTATTCAGGTCAACAAACGCTGTGGTCTACGAAAAGTTCTGTTATGTAACGCAGCAAACATGGCTATGCAGCGAAGCCATTGAGTGAACAAGAACAATGCAAAACACACTCTCCGCCGGTGCAGACTAAATGTGTGCTGCAGCAAGACATTATTTCAGACTGAACACCTAAACCTTTGTTTGCTCTTTTTTCATTCAGCCATTCTTATTTCATTCAGCGAAGAGATGACGCGCATAGTTAGTTCACACGGTGAAAATGTTTAGTGCTACAGCTAAAGCGTTTAATGTAAAGCGCATTCCAAGAACTTTTTAGGTCTTCTTCACCTTGTGGGCACCAGCCATTTGAACCTGCACATTGGAAAGGTACACTAAATACTGAATTTATGGTTTCCTTTTGAAAGTAGCTGGTCTACGGAGCTGGCAAATATAACGTAACGAAAATCGAACAGAGAACATTGATGGAAACGGTGGGGTTATCGGCATGTCTGGGTTAGTGCATGGGTTAACGACGTTGTATCTGAATTAGGTGAATGCAAAGCGTTGCAGAAAGCGCAGTGGCAAGATCACTGAAAGTTATGGGAAGGCTAGTGGATTACGATTCCCGTCATCGGTCTAAGGGCACTGAGTTTCTTGCCATGTGATATAAAAAACACGGCCTGGAGAGACGCCATTTAAAGTGGTAATGGCAATTTGAAAAATTTGAGGTCAGTGCACGGAGGCTACAGCAAAAGCAGTACATGAGCACCTTTTTTTTTAATAGAGATCAAGTTGAGCCGAGGAAACACCCAAATGGGATGGGAACAAGCGAATAGCTTGATGAGATTATTACGAATTACAAAACAATGGTGTGCGCAATCATACATTACTGAGTAAAGGGACAGACAACCGAATTTTGTCTCGTATATGTTCGTAGCTCATATGAAAGCCAGAGTTTTATATAGCCCGGTAACCACAAGCAATTTCTAAACAAAATTGTCGGAAATAATTTTAATTTGGCAGCAAACTTCTGAAATCGGAAGGGTGGCGTTTCGTAGTGTCGAAAATTGACACTACAACATGTCTCCCTGTCACGTGACCTGCAAACCTAGCAGCTACTGTAACTGCTGAAATTTTTATTTACGTATTGAAAACCTTTGAACACAAGTATTTTACAAGGTTAAATTGTATATGTATTTCTAAACAATATTCTAAAATTTAAAAGGCAAGCCGCCCGCCGTCGCTGGATGCCTCTCGCATGCCTCTCAGTTCAGTGTGGCTAACTGAGCCTCCGTGCCCAGAATCAACGTCAGCGTTCAGAAAACAGACACAGCGAAGGAGCTTTGACAATTCTGCATGTTAAGGGGCGTTTGTTCTGCAAAATATTTGATTGCAGTGTCCAAATACGCCAACGGCAGCTTAAAAAAAACCGTTGCGCCCGGTGAGAATCGAACTTCCCACCTCCACAACGTGAAGCCAAATTCTACCTATCGTCTATCGTCTATCCCAACAGATGGCGCATTCGTGCAAAAGAGACTGTTGCATTACAAAAAACACATAAAGGAAATGGAAAGCCTGCGATTCAAACTATTAAACTAGGAACAAGTTTTTAAATATCGTTTTTTATTTCGCATACAGACAAAATTATGTTGCCGAGCTACTATATATGTCATGGTTGCCAGCATTATTTTGGGAGCGACACACATGGCATGTATATCTAAAAATTTCGTTTAAAAAGTTTTAGGGAGTTATCAGCAAAACCGTTTCTCGTCAAGACGTTTTAAGCGATTCCCTTCTTTTTGGGATCGAGAATATATACTCGGCAAAAATTGGTTGTCTGTCCCTTTAAGGTAAGAAGGGAAAAGGTTTGGGCGTGTTTGTTCATCGCCACACGAAAACAAGCGCTAAATAAAAACAAGGGACGAGGAGCAGACGGGACAAGCGCTGACTTTCAACAAAAAGTTTATTGCCGCTCCAGCGCTTATAAACAAGTCTGGGAGCACGAAGAGAGGGGAAAAGAAAGGGATGATGTTTCCCTTTCTTTTTCCCCTCTCTTCGTGCTCGCAGACTTGTTTTTAAGCGCTGGAGCGGCAATGAACTTTTTGTTGAAAGTCAGCGCTTGTCCCGTCTACTCCTCGTCCCTTGTTTTTATTTAGCGCTTGTTTTCCGTGTGACCTTTAAGGTAATGTCCACAAAAAGCAATAAACCCTCCCATTTTCCTGTTTCAAAGAAACCAGGGCCTTGCATACAACAAATACACGGGCATATGTCGACGCCTTCCTCTGAGTGTGTACCGCCTCGAATGCTCTTATTTGCCTGTTTTTCTCAATGCTCAAATCAACGCAATTTCAATTACAGTGACAATTATGCCAGTATTGTAGTCGGTGAAATGAACGTGGTTGCTTTGATTGCGGAGTCTCTTCTTTTGCAACAATACGAGGATGCATATCTTATATTACGACATTTTTTGAAAGTACATCAAATATTGCGTACCTAATTTTAAGTTTTATTATGGCTTCGACATGTATCACACCGAGAAACCGTTCAGCATCATTGATTTTCTTTGTCACAACCACCAATTACTAATAACCCTTGCCACGACAAAGCATGAGTTACGTATTTTGTATGTTATCAGTGTCTCAGCGGTGTCATTTATTAGCGATAATCAGAAAAGCTCAATTACTTTCAAAGGGCTGTTCAAACTTACCTTCTTGTTTGGGTGGTGTAGTTGTAGTAGAAGAACCATCTATAGTATGCATCCTTTAGGTGATGGTATTTTATGATCCTGTTTCCAGTTTCCATGCATAATACATCGGTATCACGAGACGAAAAGTTGTGAGTGCTCCTCAATAAATAGAAGTGAATGTCTCGTTTCGAGAAGAACTGAAATACCCCATTTAAAAATCAAAATTGTACCAATCAAAAGAAATATTTCGCCTTAGAAAATTTCCCGCCGGTTTTATTAGCAGATTTGACAAAAAAACATAACGGAATACCAAAACAATCAAGGCACGTTCATGGATTAAAATAAAATGCGCAGTTGAAACGCCATGCAGCAGTTTTTCGCGTAACTTATAAGAACTCTTCGGTAAAAGGGTAATAATAAATGGAGCTACCAAACGTCTTAAATTTCACAGAAAAACTGCAGTTTAGACCAGATGTGGAGATTCAGATGTAGAGACCAGATGTAGAGATTCCGCGTTTTTACTCATCACCAACATTGTCAGCATTCCATTGTCACCTTTCCATCATCACCTTTTCATTGATTTATATAACAATTAGCGTCGCATCCTTGTGCGTCCTGCAAATGTCGTCGAAAGACGACAGCATTCTGCCGACCTTGCCCCGTAACTGCTTGACGTGTTATATCCATCTACCTCCCACACTGTAACTTGCTGTTTCGCTCAAATCAATGAAGATTTGCGAACTTGCATTTCACCCCGTTTGTGTGGCTTCGCAATCCGTCAGGACTTGTGGTCTTAGCGCTGAAGCCTCAGGCATGAGAATCTGGCCTCAGCCGTGCTTCTATTTCGTTATTAAAAAAGGTTTTGAAGGAATTCTTGTTTAGTATTTTGTTGCTAAAACGAACCATACGTTCTTTAGCAAAACATAAGAAACCTTTTTTTGGTATATATATTCGTCCGAAGTTCCCTTAAAATAACCTCTTTGTGGATGAATGTTGCAAATATTCTCTAAAGGTTTACGTATACTCAACTGTAGGAGTTTTGCCTTTACAAACTTGTAATATAGGAATCCGCTCTTTTTGGTTCAACTGGTAAAAAAATTCACACACAAACACTGAGATAGGCAGTAACCAGAGACGCGATATCATTTACAGAGTCGAAAGGGTAAGTGACCAGACATGAGTTCGCAATCTGCTGTACTTCAGTCGGGCTGAAGTGTTTTCAGTCTGGTCGAGCCAATGTTTTTCTGCCATGGACTCATGTTATTATTTGAATTCCGGGTCGTCTTTATTTACCATGTACCTGGGACAACCAAATGTGTTCTGTGGGCACTGTAATTTACTTTCTACCCATAAGACCACTACAGCATCGGAAAGCGGGAGTTTTCAGCCTGAAATGTCAGTGTCATTCCGACATTTTAGGTACACCAGCGTATAAACAGGATAAAAATTCAAAAGTTTCCAGCTTCTTTTGTATTCATTTGCCAGCCCCTTTATGTACAACGTTTTTCTTGGCACTTCCGCTTGTAAACGCTTGGCGTTAGAAGTATAGTGAATTACAACTTTGTACTTCCAAAATCACTTCTTTTGTTAAGCCAACGTTACTTCAGGATACTGTTATGTGGACTGTTTTGAGCACGTTTTGTACATTTTTACCAACAGGTGTAGCACAGAATTAGCGCACTGAAAATTTCAATTGCGATACGGCACGTGCACCTATATTATTTACAACAGAGAGCAAAAGTCAGCATTCAATGCGAGCAGCGGCCAAAATGTGTTGCAGAGCCACCACGCGAAAGATTGTGGGCTTCCGAATCACTGTCTGTGCTTCCTGTTTTACTTGCACGCACCTTCCTTTGCAAACTGGTGGTGATGCAGCGTTGGTAAGAGACAACGTAAATGTGACGCTCTGGCTATGCGTATGTAACACGATTTAAAACCACTGCGGTGATGCCAGACTGAGCGGAGGAATCGGCCTATAGCGATCTGTTCAACAGTGTGTCCCTTTTTTGCCGCCTGTTACGAGCTCTGAATGCAACCGGCTTCTTTCAAACAAGGCCTGAGCATATTCAACGCTCGGCTACATGTTACGACAGTTGATGAAGCATAAAGATAATAACAAGATGTAAAAACCAGAAAAAGCTAATCCTAGCATAAACTCCCCGTGAGATAACAAATTCAAATTTATCCGCCTGCCGCGAAGAATTTGCACATACTTCAAACACGCACAGCGGAAGAGACACCAAAAGGTATGTGTGTTTACCAAGAGTGTTGCGGGCGCCATCTTGCAGATAGCCGTGTCACCGAGTTTCTCCTCCCAATTCAATTTATGCATGTATGTATGTATGTATGTATGTATGTATGTATGTACGTATGTATGTATGTGTGTGTGTATGTATGTATGTAATGCTCGTATGCATGTATGTATGTAATTATGTATGTATGTTTCCATGTATGAATGTATGTATGTATTCCCGTGAACCATGCATTGGATTTATTTATTTATGTTTTTGCTTTCATCGCCCGGCTCCGCCTAGTCTGTGTTATATGTTCCCGGAGTGAAGGGATTTTCGATTCCTTCTTTTTATTGCCGCACGGATTATTCCCTTTGATAGGGAGAATGTTTCCCGCTAAAGCCACTAGTTTAAAATAGTCTTCTTTTATCTACAGTGTTCTCGATGTAATTCGACGGTTCGAGAAATCCCCGAGCTGAAAGATATATTGCCGCACCGCCGACGCCGCGGCATTCGATTCGCGGACGCTCGCCTACGGACGTCACTTTGTTGACTGCTGCTTTACCGCGTCCGTATTTTTTGGGTTGTTAGAGGAGCACAAGTTCGCACCAATAAACTTGTTTTTTCTTCAAGGAAACTCTGTCTTCTTTGGCTTCGTGACATCTTGTAGAAATGTTGGATAACGCACCCTTTATGCTCTCTGCTTGTCCTGCAAGCCGATAAGCCAGCCAAAGCCGAGCAAGCCGCCGACTTGAAGGTTTAGCGGCCGCGTTAGTTTCGGTTTACATTGTGTTCTTTCACCCCCAGGGGGCGCGTCTGTTTTTTATGTACATATTCGATCTGTTAAATACAATAAACGTCTTTCGTACGGTGGTGCTGCCGGTGCTCAAGTCCGTCGCAAACACCACATTGGCGACGAGGATGGGATAACAACACGTCAAGCTACCTTCAGCATCGAGTGCTGTCGGGATCTGCCCCGCCATGAATTTCTCCGGCATTGCTCCGCCGCCGCCGTTCCTCCCGGCGCCCGGCCGTCTGTCACTTCCCTGGGAGGAGTGGGAGCAGACATTCACAGTCGACCTTCTAGCGTCCGGTGCAGCAGAGTTCCCTCCAGAGCGACGCAAGGCCATGCTTCTGCATCGTTTGGGGGTGGAAGGGCAGCGTATTTACCGTGCTTTAGCTGCAGGGTCAAGCGCCTGAGCACCAGCACCAGCAAGCGCCGCACCACCGGCAGTACAAGAGAAGCCTCCCGCGCCCGCTACTGACGAGTACGAGTGTGCACTCACAGCCTTACGGTGATGAGTGCAGTTTTCGACGTCGTGCAACGTCGTCGTCGAGCGTCATCGGTTCCAACGCCGCAGCAAACACGCAGGCGAGTCCGTTCATGACTTTGTTGCTGCTTTACGGGAGCTCGTCTGTTGCTGCTTTCGGGAGCTCGTTTCATTCCACGCTTGGCCCAGGTGGTCGAGCCTATGCGCGTCCTGCTCCGCAAGATGATCCGTTCATATGGTCAGCCGAGGCAGACAGCAGTTTTCGGAGGGTCAAGAAAATGCTCTCTTCAAGTACAGTTCTACACATGTTCGATCCCACACTTCCAGTGATCGTGTCGACCGACGCTTCCGACTGTGGGTGGGGAGCCATTCTGCAGCAGCAAAATGGCCAAGAGCTCCGCACAGTTGCTTTCGCGTCTCTTACCTTGTCATCAGCGGAAAGAATGTACTCGGTCGGCAAACGCGAAGCATTGGTATGCATTTGGGAGTGCGAACGATGGCACACTTACCTTTGGGGTCGCCATTTCAAGATACGAAAGGACCATCAGGCGTTGGCATCGTTGCTGTCGTCGCAATGACGTAGAAGAAGGCCACTCCGAATTGCACGCTGGAGTGCACGACTCCTATGTTACAATTTCACGGTCGAGTACCGCAAGGGGTCCACCAAAACGGTTGCAGATGCTCTTTCTCGGCTGCCAGCTCCTACGGCGGAGGCAGAGCTGGCCAAGGAAGAAGAAATTGCGTCGTTTGTCGAGCCGGCTTGCGTGATGAAGGAATAATTCAAGCAAGCCGTCCTCAACGATGGCTGTCTGCAAACTGTCAAGTCGTTCGTGCTCGGTTCTTGGCCACCACAAAAGTCCGTACCAGAGGAGGCAAAACCTTTATACTCTGTGCGCGAAGAACTTTCTGTTGTTGATGACCTTCTACTGCGCGCAGAGCGCCTCGTTGTTCCGTCCTCGCTCACAGCTCAATTCATCGCCGTCACCCACGAGATACATCCGGGCATCACGCGCACGAAGGCGAGACTTCGTGAGCTGTTCTGGTGGCCACGAATGGACAAGCAAGCTGAATCTGCCGTGAAAAACTGCCACATCTGCCTGGAGGCAGTTAAGTTCACCAAAACATCGCCAGCGCCATTGCACCCTGTCGACTGGCCTGAAAGGCCATGGCAGAAACTGGGCCTAGACATTGTTGGCCAATTGGAACATGCACCTCACAATAGCCGATTTGCTATAACGTTGGTCGATTACCATTCCAAATAGCCAGAGATACATTTTTGCAGTGAAGTGGCCACAAGCACCGTGAAAGACTTCTTAAGCAGTGTTTTTGCCCGTGAAGGATACCCGGGGGAGATTGTTTGCGACAATGGGCAGCAGTTTACTTCACGTGAATTTAAAACCTTTCTTCGAAACCGAGCCATCAAGCTGTCGCATTCATATGTACACTACCCCCAGGCGAACGGGAAAGTCGAGAGTTTCAATCGAACTTTGAAGAAGTTCATCCAAGTTTCACTCCTCGAAAGGCGACCTATCCGCAAAGCAGTCATGGGCTACCTCGCTATTTACCGCTGTACTCCACAGGCCACCACTGGGGCTGCCCCAGCAGTTCTGCTGCATGGGCGAATGTCCCGAACCAGATTGGATGTTGTGGGGTTTTCGGCACCAGCGTTTGCAAAAGACCCAGCAAAGGAACTTGCGCGACTGCGCCAAAGGGTCCGGCTTCAGCAACAAAGCAGCAAAGAGTACACGGACCGGAGGAGAGCTGCCAAGAAGCCGACGATAGCTGTGGGTGATTTCGTTCGATTGAAGAACCCGTCCGTTTGCTTCAAGGGGGATCGCTCCTTTTCCTCGCCAAATGAAGTGTTGGAGAAGAGGGGACCTGCCGCTTTCCGACTTGCAGACGGCCGCACATGGAACGCCTCCAAGCTGACCATACCAACGTTCGGAGCTACCTGCACCGCAGCTTCCGGTTCGAGTGCCGCAGCCTGCCCTGCCGCCACCGCCCTCTCCCGGGTCGCAGCCGCCGCCCACTGGCGCACTGTAGCCTGCCATACCGCAGTCGCCTGCTCCTGATCCGCCGCTGCCTGTTCCGGAGCCTGCCGTGCAGCAGCCGCCTTCTCCTGGGCAGCAACCGGGGTCTCCTGGCGTGCTCCAGAGCTCTACGAGCTCACTAGCATCTCCGGCCGTGCACCGTCCCCGTCGGCTGTCCCGAGAGCGCCGGCCACCGGCCTGGCTCAAAGACTATCAGACGCACTAGTTGTCGGTGTGTATAGCACAGTGTGTATGTAGAGTGTAAATATGTATGTGTATACAACGTGTAAATATGTGCAGTGCATGCATGGGGGTTTCTAACACTTACTAACAACTAATAACTAAATATAAGGGAGGGAGTATGTTATGGTCAGTTTCTGTTTACTTTGTGTTCTTTCACCCCCAGGGGGCGCGTCTGTCTTTTATGTACGTATTCGATGTGTTAAGTACAATAAACGTCTTTCGTAAGGTGGTGCTGCCAGTGCTTACGTCCTTCGCAAACACCACAATAGCCTCAGCCGTCAAGATGGTGTTTGAAGTCACTCCTCCCCCATCATCCTGCAACAGCCCCGGGAACCACCATCGTTACGCGGATCTCCCGGTGAAGACCCTGAGGACTGGTTGGAGAAAATGGAGCACGTAGGGACCATTAACGGGTGGCTGACGATGAAATCGTTCGGCATCTGTTCTTCAATTTGGAGGATGCCGCTGGAACTTGGTTCGAGAACAACGAAAGCTCCCTGACAGGCGGGACTCCATTTAAAAGCCAGTTTCTGAAAACATCCGCCACCGTCGTGCGGAAGGAGCGAGCCACACTTCTGCTAGAAAAGCGAACGGAACACCCCAAGGAAGGGGTAGTGATTATTGTTGATGAGATAAAAAGATTGTATCGCCGTGAGTGCCCGGAAATGACCAAAGAAGGAAAAGGAATGTTTCTTATGCGGCGAGAAAAGCAACATCTTTTCGCTTGCCGTGATCGTAACCCTTCCTAACAATGACCGAATTAGTGTCTAAAGCGGCCGCGATGGAGAAGACGCTTGAAGTTCGAACGAGGCAGTACGACCGCCCAGTCACTGATCTTGCTTCGGAGACAATCGCTGCGGAGACTATCAGCTCCAACGTACTACGCGAGACCATCCGCGTGGTGGTAAGGGAGGAACTGCGGAAACTTTTTCCGACGACGCCACAATCTCAAATTGTTTCCTTGTCTGACGTCACCCGGGAAGATGTTCAACAGGCCCTGGGAACTTCTACGCCGTCAGAAGCACCCGCGATCCCAAAACAATGACCTACTTCACGGCTCTTCCTCGACGCCGCCCTGTCTAGCACCAACCGAGGTCGAGCGCCTTTCAACTTTTCGCCGTCGCTGTATCTGTACTGATCGCCAAGCCATCAAATGAACGCCGACTTCACGCGTGGGAGGTCCCATAACCCAAGTAGTGAAAACTAAAAGCAGCAACGTCTGTAGGTAAAGTTGCATGACGGCGAAAAATGCAAACCCTCCGACGAGGCAACGACTTGCTGAGGACCATGATCTACGATTTGCCGTAATCCCGACGACCCGATATCAACCTGACGTCCCTCCTGAATTCGTGACAGCAATACAGAGCGACGTGTACCCGAAATGACCGATCCTGCCGGTGAGAAGACGATGACAACGACGACGCGCAGTGCCCAACCATGAACCCACACAAGCCTGCATACGACGTCTCAACGCGCCTAGAACTCGAGGCAGGCGAAGGCCCACGTCCAGATATCCATCGACGGCTTCAATTTAGTCACCCTCATTGACACGGGGGCCCAATACTCAGCGATAAGCGGATCATTTAATTCAGTTCTGAAGAAAGTTACGACCAGATTGGACGGTCCGCCCATACGCACAGCAGGAGGGCATCTCGTAGCAGCAAGTGGAACGTGCTCATCACGCGTCACCATAGACGGTACCACACACGCTGCCGCGTCTGTGCTTTTGACTCACTGCTCCTGCGAGCTAATTCTTGCAATGGACATTCTGATGAAAAACGGTGCAATAATTGATCTACAAACAAAGTCCATACCTTGTTCACCCGATCACTCCATAATGCCAGAACCGAACCCTGAACACCGTGCTGCTGTAAGGGTCACCGATGATCGTGCCCTCTGTTACCCGGCAAAACCTTGATTATCACAGTCTACTTGAAGATGCTGATCCTGACGTAGAAGCTATCACAGAGAGAGACCAAAGCTTGCTTCTGGACTGTGGTGTCTCTGTCGCAAGAGGGATTGCGCGCTTTAAGCAACGCCAATACTACGCGTTGGTTCGTTATGTCACGGAGGACTACCGGCATTTAAACAAGACCGCTGCAATGGCGTTCCTCAAAGAAACGCAGGAAATAAGGGACGTGATAGAGGTCGTCGACAATGATCGTGCACCGCAAGATGGCTTGAAGCTAGCTTCCACATCCCTTTGAAGTGAACACAGGGCTACCTCAAGATAAACAGAACGAATTATTGGATTTTCTGCGACGCTATATCAAGTGCTTTTCTTAGAATTCTAAATTACGTCAGACACCCCTAGCAAAGCACCGAATTTTAACCGCAGATGGAGCCAGACCTACCGGACAGTCACCGTACATCGGATCTTCACTCGGGCTAGAACCCATCGACACTTAAGTTGGCGGCATGGTCAGCGACTACATTATACAGCCATCGAAAAGCCACTGGGCTGCGCCGGTCGTACACGTGAAAAAATACGGCACATTAAGGTTCTGCGTTGAACATCGGCGACCGAACAAAATCCTCAAAAAGGACGTGTACATCACTAAAAGGACGTGTACAGGTGCAATAGCGTCGTGACACCAACCTTCATTTTTCAAATGAAAGCATTAATGATTGAAAGTATCACCCGCACAAGAGCCTCAGATTCACATTTCTTGCGATCATTCACGCATATTTTGGGAGGCAATCACTCCTTGACAATGTTACACCGGAAGGAGCAGAGCGCCTACGAATTTCACGAAAATGACAACTCCTACTTTTTGTCAATGAGTGCGGGTTGCCTAAAGACGGCGGCAACGTTTAGCGGGCTCTGCGTAGGTCACTTCGTTTTGGCGAATGTGGTCCATTCTCAGCCAACGCTTAATTTAAAATCGAGTAAAGGTACGCCTCCAGAAACAGCCTAAACGTTATCTCTTAGTTTTTACCCACATTTACGGCCCAAGCAAATCTGGAAGCTGAGAGCAGCTAATCCGAACACGCTCGCTATCTCCATATACCAATTAGGTCCATATTTCCTAAATAAGACAAATACAGTCATTTCTAGCAATAGTGCCATTGATGCATGTCATTTGATTTTTAAACTAGGGTACGGTTGTATGTATAGAAACATTTAGTATCGAAACAAGAAAACGTGATAACAATAAACGGTGAAGTTTGAGACTTATGCACCCTTATGTTTTATGCCGCTCATTTTTGCCGGAACAAGTGTTCACTAGCAAAAGTCAAGTTTGTGTGGCAGGGAATCCTCTAGGGGCACTTACTTTGTATCCGTTAACGGTATCGTTGAACACAGGAACACTACTCTTAGTGGCACCCGCAGCCACCCGCCCGACCGTGAGGAAGGATAACACGCAAAACGCCAGAGCAAACATGATTGAATACGTGTTCAAGCTTGGGTTTATCCTCTTAAATACATATTTGCGAAGAGATGACGTGGTCTAGGAACATTTTTCAGACAGGGCTATTCCTTCGTCCATATGTCGGCATAAAAAAGGGCAGCGGAGTGACAGCTCACCGTTGTACGAATATTTTATTTGGCTTCAAAAATTCCGGCATTCAAAGAATCTTGACCAATGCCACCTTTATTATTCTCACAAATAAAATGCGGACAAAATTTATTCGGCTATGAAGTTAAATTGCTGAAAAAAATTTCAGGGTATGTATTCGCCTAAAGAAAATTTGCTGCCTGTAGGCGTTGTCATTATATCAAACATTTCAAGAGTACCATCGATTGCATCAAAAATGTAAACAATAAACTTTTGTTTTATTTTTGTGCACATGATTTTGTAATGTTAGTCGTTGTCCTGATACCGAACATTTCAAGACTACCATCGATTACCTCAAAAATGTGAACATTAAACTTTTGTTTTATACAGAAGGCATATTTCGCGCACATACGTTTGTGATGTTACTCATGGCTTACTCATAAAAGTCTCGTTAAAATTATGGCTGTTACTCTCGCTACACGTAGGAAATTGACAGAAACGGAAGCGCATACCGTTTCGGCGCCTACCGACAGCGTGCCAGTCCGCGCCTCTGGACCGCGCGCCAATTAGTGTCCCCCGTAAGAGGCCCTTTCCCTCGCCGACGCCGCTTCCGACTCCGCGGTGCGATGGACAATGCGCGGGAGACGCTTTGTGGATCTTGCTGCAGAGCAGACGAAAAAGCCGCGTTCTTCTTGAGTGAATAAACCCTATTTTCAAGTGTGCCCGTGCGTCAGCTTGTCACTGACCGCGCAGACATAACAATAGGCCTGCATGATTGGTGATTGCGGTTCAGCGCACTCAACCAAAGAGCTCATGCGAAGAAACGAACTGTTGCAAATGCGTATGCCTTACGCCGAAACCGAAACCGAAACTGGTTTATTGGGAACTACTTTAGCGCAGTAACACAAAGCAGTTCGCCCCCCAACACGAAGCTTTGTCTCCGTTGCCACAGAAAGTTGTCCCCGAGTATAGCGGCAACGGGATTTGCTTTCAGAGTAGAGTTACATGATTTTGCTGTCCAAAACATTCAGAACACATTTCTTATATAGATTTTCAGAAAAATGTGAGAAGGAGCGGAAGACATTTGTTGAATGGAGAGTATGCGTGCAGCCGGGCTATGCCTATGAGACAACAACTACAAAAAATCGACAGAGAAGGAAGAGAGGGAAGTAGAGAGAAAGGGGTCGTATCAATAAGGCACCTGTCAAGGTTGCACCACGACGGGGCAACGTACCCCGCATGGGCTGCTGGTTCAGGCAGTGCGGAAGAGCAGAAAATCGCGGTTTCAAAAGGAAAGGAAAAGTATACAATAAGTTATTCAATGGGTGTGGAGACTGGTTCGGACGGATCTATGCAGGCATGAACGAGGATTGTGTTCTGAATACGCTTCAATAATCACCGCTCTCATACAAAACATTGCCCTTATTTTCCCCTGTGAAGACATGTGAATTGTCCTGGTCATGCATTTAAACATCTTAACGCAAAATTTTAAAAACCGCTTTCAAAACTCACCACGACAGCGAGGTTCGGGAATCATATCATTTATAAGTATGGGTCTGAGACGTTTGGCATTATTGAAAGTTACGGAAAACTAACGTGCTTTTCCGTCGAATAAAATTGTCAACTTCATAATTTTTATCACATTCTTCATTAATCCTACCCTTGCGCTTCCCAGAAGAATTCGCTGAAACTCGCAAATACAGCAGCTTTATTGGCATAATGCGACTCAACAATGCGATTTGTCCTTGGTAAAGATACCGCGTCCGCCCCCCCCCCCCCCCGCTAAGAAACATTGAACCCTTTGTGATCGGTGGACCCCAGCTATTTCTTTTTATTTGCGAGCTCAAGTGCACTGTATCTATTCTTTCCATTCGCACATGGCACACCCAAAATTCTATCCTCGTTTCTACCTGTATGGATCCGTCTGAACCAGCCTCCTGACCCACTCAATACCTTATTGTACACTTTTACCTTCCTTTTGAACAGCGATTGTCTAGTTTTTCGCAATGTCTGAACTTGCAGCCCATGCCGGCTCCGTTGCTCCGTCGTGGTGCCACCTTGACAGCTGCCTTGGTAATACCACCCCTTTCTCTCTCTCTCTCTCTCTCTCTCTCTCTCTCTCTCTCTCTCTCTCTCTCTCTCTCTCTCTCTCTCTCTCTCTCTCTCTCTCTCTCTCTCTCTCTCTCCTTTCTCTCGCTCTTTTTTTGTGGTAGTTGTCACATAGGCGTAGCCCGGCTGCATGCATATTCTCCATTTCCGAAACGTCTTCCGCTCCTTCTCACAGTTTTCGGCAAATCTTTATAAGAAATGTGTTCCGAATGTTTGTGACAGCAAAATCATGTAACTGAACTTTGATGAAGGCAAGTCGAGTGGCCGTTACGTAAGTAAACCTTCTTTGTTATTGTTCTTTCTGTGTATCCGACTATTTACTCATACTATTTCTGCGAGCTTTGTGACTTTCATCTCTCTCTAGACTTATATTTATGTATATATATATATATATATATATATATATATATATATATATATATATATTTATATATATATATATATATATTATTTTATACACATACACTGGTTGGTGTATGTATGAAATTTGAACACAGTAGTGACCTCAATTGTTGCCGATGTTTCGGCAGCAAAAGTTCTATTCGACAAGGTATACATGCTCATTCATTTCACGCCTTATATGATTGCGCGCCCCACGGTGAGACAGCGAGTGAAACAGAATTACGGTGAGTGTAAGAAGAGGGTTGGTTTGCAGAGGAGAAATGGTGATAGTGAGGCCAAACAAGAATGCGCATTATTTAGCGGTGCATTCCGGAATAGGCATGTCAGGTTTGGTCGAATTTCTGTGAAAAATTTGTGGGAGAGGGAAAAATGTGTTTGTTATCCCGACACGTGAGCTCGAGCAATTTGCTAAGGAATGCCGGCAGTGGAACTCACCGTACGTGGAAAGCCTTATCGAAAAGTGTTGTAGGCCGCTGGTAAAAAAAACATTTCACGTTTTAGAAAAAGCTACTTTCCTGGAGACAGCCTATCTGAAACTGAAACTGGAATAATACCGCCAGAGGCATGCATGGAAGACCGCACAAAGGTTTGGAAAAAAACAATCAATTCAGAGGCAATGGCCGAATTGATGCCTCTGCGTACGAAAGTTGGTGTGAAAGAGAACAAAAAATTGAGGAGTCATTTCAGCAGCAGGTGAGTAGGGGGTCATATTGTTCGATGAATGGAATTTGCAAGTCAACGCCTATTGCTGTGGTTGCTGGAGAGACTGGTATGGATAATAATTGCCCTTAGAAACATCATTCCGGTTCTTAAAGAAAGTTAAAATTTCTGACTTACTCTGCATTCTCCACATTTTCTATTTCTAATGAAGTAAACACCCATTGATACAACTACAACGTCAGGTCATTAAATATGTGGGCTGGTTGGCTGAAATGTTTTTCTTGCGACAATTCACGCTTTGTTAACAGTATCTACCCGGTTAACGCTTAGACGTAAGCTTATAGGTTGAATTGCTTCTCCTATATACTGCTTGTGACTTTGTGATCATTTTAACATATTGACGCACACCGCAAACAGGCGTTTCGGGGTGACCTAATGATTTATTTCAGCGTTATTATTAACAGAAGCAGCGGTGAAGAACGCTGCTGACCGAGAAGTGCTTGAGGGGCGAGAGGAAGCCACACGGAGGAGAGTTTGTGATGGTGATGCGTTCCGGTTGGCACAAGTTTGTCGTCGTCGCCTTGGCTCCACTATCTTGAATCAAAAGTTCCTTCACCTGCATGTTGCCTTCGTCCCTTGGCTTTTGAAGATTGCGGGACACTACAGACAGTGTTAGAGGAAGTGCACGCAAAACTTTAAAACAATCTCTTGAGCACACTTGCTGGCTCATCTAGGCAACCCTTGGTGCCTCCGGGGACGTGTTTTCAGGTGTCGCTAATGGCAAAATTACGAGAGTATTTTTTGAGGGTAACGTTTACGTTATGGAGGTCGTTTGAAATTTTAAATATTACGGTTGCATCCAGGACGTCACTTCTTTTTCTGAGGGCTGGCTTGATAATGTAATGGCGGAATGCGAAGAATTGAAGAATTGGGAAGAATTGAGGTGGGGTGAGTCGCGCGTACGTACTCCTAAATCGGGATGTCGTCTGCGTAATGGACGTAAACCTGCTGTTTGTGCTGAAAAGATCTTATCAGGGTGGATTTAAGTTGCCCCTTCAAACCATATGCATGTCTTGAGAATGGAAAAGGTTGGGGCGTATTGTTTCATATCGACACAGAACCAAAAGCAGTAATAAACAGAGGGCGAGGCGAGGACAGGACAGCACTAAGTTTGAACAATTGGCCTATTGAAGAACCACCACAGATAAATATTCCTGGCTAGCAAGAGGAGAGAAGGAGAAGAAAACATCAAAGCGATAGATGGAAGAAACAACAGTGACGTTCCGCCTGTGACACTAAATCAATGTCAATTTTTAACGGCCTGCTTACGCCTCGAGAACTGGACATTCCTTTCACTGCCGCAACCACAATTTCTCTGCTTTGACCAGGGCGACGAAAAAACAAAACAATAATCTGGTCGTACAGAAGAAAACATCACCGTTGTTATATTTTAAACATCGCCCAATTCTTAACGTCGCACCACCCCGACGATCAGAATTGGAGCGTCCGGCTGGTGCCAGTCCTGGGACCAGGAGAGTAGCAGCTGATGCTTTTGCGTATATACACACATTATAGCGTTGAACACAAGTTTAACCATGTGGTTTTTGGGGGGCTTGTGCGATGATAGTGCGCGAACAACACTCAAGGAATCTGTATAGATGACGGAATTGGGAATTGGTTTTTGAAGAATGTGCTGTACGATGAGTAAAATTCCATAAGCTTCTGCTGAAAAAAAATTTTGTGTGCACTGCTCATGGTTCTCGCTGCATTCAAATTCGGACCATGAGAAGCGCAGGACACCACAATGGAGGTTTTAGAAGCGTCGCTGTAACATTCTGTATATGGGTATTTAGGCTGTAGAGACAGAAAGTCCTGCAGAATTGCAGCTCGTGGTACCCGATTTTTGTCACGTTTCATAAAAGAAAGGTAACAGGACACACGGTGAACTTGCCAAGGCGGTGATACGTTTGAAATGGATGACATGTGCACATCTAAACTTGAAGCACTAAGATCTGAGGATCGCTCTCTCACTCTAAGCGAAAGCGAAGAGGAACGGATGGGCGATTTACAAAAAGCACAGATGTGGATGTACTGTTAAAGACAGGATAAAAAGGATGGTTGTTCAGCGAAGAAATTTCAAAAGCATACAGCAAGTTTATGTAGGTCCATTGGTTCTCAAGAGACCATTTGTTGCAATCGGCATACAGACTCTCGAGAGGGCTAGTGCGAAAAGCACCCGACTCAAGACGTTTTCCCAAGTGTAGCACAGGGTCAAGCATTCGCAACGCTGTTTTAGTCGCCACCCCATAGACCACACTGCCATATTCTAAACGAAACCCAACCAAAGCAGTAGATAGCGGTAGCAGGAGTTCTGTGTCAGCCCCTTAGGATTGGTGGGAGAGAAACTTAAGGATATTCATTGTTTTCAGAGATCTATCCCTAAGTTTTTTTATATATGGGATGAAGGTCAGTTTGTGGTCAAACAGCACACCTAAAAACTTGTGCTCCTTGTTCACAGGAAGTGACACGCCATTAAGAGTAATTTCTTAGTACATATGGACCCCGCGCTTCCTCTAGAACACAACGCATGAGCTTTTTGCAGGATTTAATTTAAAACCAGTCTTCTTTGCCCAGCTGGCAAGTTTCTTGACCCCGAGCTAGAATTGACGTTCGCATATTCACATTTTACATGATTGAAAAGCTATCTGCACGTCGTCTACATACATGAAGTAAAAAATAGTAGGTGGCAATGCCTTCCCAAGGGAGTTCATCTTTACTATGAACAGAGTGCAGCTTAGAACTCCACCTTGCGGCACGCCATTTTCTTGCACGTGAACCATCAAGAGGGCACTACCGACTCTCACGCGGAAGGTTCTCTCCGACAAGTAACTAATAATAGTAGTTACCATGTTACCCGTGACACCGACCGACTTGAGGTCACTAAGTAGGCCGTAACGCCATGCGGTGTCATAGGCCTTCTCTATGTCAAAAAACATCGTAAGAGAGAGTTGTTTGTGAGCGAAGGCATCCTTTATATAAAATTCCAAATGAACCAGCTGATCGTTGGTCGATCTTTCTGCCCTGAAGCCTGCCTGGCAGCTCTCGAGAAGGCCGTTGTACTCCAAGAAGTACATGAACTTCCGGTTTACCATCTCTCTCGAGAAGCTTGCAAAGGCAGGCAGCCAGGGCAATGGATCGATAGCTAGCGGGAGAAGAAGGGTCCTTCCCTTCTTTCAAGAATGCTACAACTATGGCATCCCTCCAAGACTTTCGAATGCGTCCCGAAAGCCACATCTTGTTGAAAAGGTGAAGGAGTGTTACAAGATTGTCTGTGTGTAAGTTCTGTATCATTGCATATGTAATGTTGTCTGGGCTTGGGACTGAGGGTGTACAGGTTCTCAGAGCACCCCTGAGATCATGAAGTGTGAACTCGAAGTTGTAATAAGTGGCTGATCTGTCATTTTTTATGTAAAGGCTTCTTTTCGGCCACGAGTTTGTGTTTCATGAAAGTGTTTGTGTAGTGTGCTGAACTGGAAACGTGTGGAAGTGTTGTGCGAATGTGTCAGCCTGGGCTTCGACTATGTCCCCTGTTGTGCTGACCGGAGACTGGCTGCGTGTTTGTTGTCCCTTGAGTTTGCGTATTCGTGTCCATACTTTTCGTGTGTCTGTGTACGAGTTATTTGATGTTTTGAATGCACGCCAACAATCGCGTTTTTTCTCACGGCGTACACGTTTTCCAAACGCGTTGGCCCGTTTCAACAAAAGGAGATTACTCGACGTGGGGTATCGGAGAAGGGTACCCCACGCCTTGTTCTGGGCCTCTCACCCCGCCTACAGTCTTCATTCCACCGCAAATGCATCCGCAATCGCTTTCCCGGTGTATCTATTTTCTCGGTTACCCTCAACGATTTCCCGGTGTCTCCATTAAACGCAGACAGGGCATGGGTAAGGGATAGTATTATATGAACATGTGCAGGCAGGTTTCTACCCCGTTTTACGGGACGCAAAACACTATTTGCTGGCGTCAATGTAAAAAAATGATGAATTCTTCCAAAGCGTGTGACTTCTCCACACATACATTTTTCCGGAACGTAAAGAAATAGGAAATGACAGAGATGAGATGGGTGACAGGAATAGGTTTCCGGCGGAACCTCAGCCATCACCACTGGTTTATGTGATTTAAAAGAAGGGTGTGCTGAAAATATTCAGAAAGGTTCTAGAGCGCACCACAAAATGTACTTTGTAAGCAGCATACATTTCTGACTCTAAGTCGTTTTGCAAACTCCACTAGAGATATATGCTTTTCTGTACGTATAAGCAAGTTTATTGGTTGGAAAAATGCGCGCAGCGTTCATATTGTCAGCACAAATGTTTTTAGAGTTTTACAACACCGTATAACGAAGGTGTGATTCTGTGCGCGTACGTATTATTTCCCTACGTAAAGAGTACGAAGTGTTGGGTATAGGCAAGGGTTTTGCAGCTGTGGTGAAACCTGCTGTTTTGAGGCCTCACGCCAGTGACCGCCGCTTGAAGTACAATAACTTTCTTGTCCATTAGCTCATGGTTGACAAATGTAGACGTGAAGAGGTCGTGTGACGTAGGTGCAAAGCTTTAAGCTGAATGTTAGCTAACAAACGCTAAGCCTAGAGACATGAGAATGCAAGCATGTCAGCGCAAAGCATAGCAGTATCCTGCCTTCCCTCTGCTGCAAATCAACTTTTTTTTAAATGAGGAATATATAAAATATTTTAGTGTATGCTAATCTAAAGGCAAATACCTCGTTGATCTACGTTTATCTATTGTTATAAATTCTGTTGAGCTTCGCCCACCCCCACTGACGAGAATTCGGGACAGCGCCCGGTGATGCTCGTGCCGCTCGCTCGCCATAGCCAGCAGCCAGCAGTTCATCCCCGTGAGTACCTTTTATTGTTATTGCGGCTACTTTTGCACGTGTGGCATACTCGCTTTCGGTGCGGGCTCAGTTATTCTCTTACAGAGCCTTCTGTCGACCTTCTTGTGACAATGCTTTTTTGTTCTTGGGAAATCCCCAACCCGCACCTCGCGATCTGAGGTCGAAGCTAAGGCTTTAGTTGCAGCAGTCTGCGAAAACCCATCGCCGCGGTAGGTGTCAACCCAAGCAAATCACTGATACTGTCAACAATAAATGAAAAAGCGAGGCGTGACCAAATTGTAGTAGAACACGGGTCTCCATCGTAGCAACATAAATCGGTATCACTGCGCTCTCTCAGCGCATTGACAACTGTATAGCCACAGTGTTCCTTCTTTTTCGGTAGTTTAGGGGGCTAATATTCTTGTTCAGTTGCTGAGCAGGCTAATGAGCAGGTATTATATAATATGCAGCAATGTTCGTTTAAACTGAAAAGTGGGGCAAAATGCGCACCGTGGTAGACCTGACCGCGATGCCACGTCAGTATTACATATGAAACAGCTACCGCTAAATAATGTGATTTTATTCCAGCTGTGCCTTAGGGAAGACAGCTTGCAAATGTAATTCGAGCCGTGGTGCGAAAAAAAAGTGATCAAAAAGACGCAAACACGGTGGAGAACAATAGGGCGCCGCTCGAAATAATTCATGACAAAGAAAAAAGAAACTAAAGCGATTAAAGAAATATAAATACGAAGTCAAAAATCTATAACAAATATCGCCAGGCCTCTAAAAAATGTAAGCAGACTTAAATGCCCCAAGGAATCTTTTGCACGAATCTATCCTACAATCAATTATCGCATATCACGTTTTTAATGAAAGATAGGGGTGTGACGTTTGTTTTTGTTGGTAAAAATGCAGCAAGTCTCATAAAGGAGGCCTCAAGATAAATGCTTTTGAGCAGAAAACGTTACCCCTATTTCCACAAAAATAGATTAGACAGCCTAACAGTTTTTGATGTGAAAGTTCCCAAAAAGTGTTTAGCATGTATATAGAAGAAATCACACAAAATCTGCGTTAAGGTCTCGGTAGACATAATATCTTTATAAAAAGCGCTGGTGAATACCATACGTCCTAATGCAAAATTTGTGTGCAGCGCAAACGGCAGTCTCCTAGGTGACAGCGCGGATCTACTGCATCTCAGGAATGGATCGCGTAGTCACCAGATGCACAGCGGCGCGCGCTACTCTGCTTTCATATCGCAGCATGTAGTTGAGAATCGTGTTTGAACCTCCTATGTAAATATCCCGTGGTGCCTATGAACCATTCATAAAAGAGAAACTTATGACGAAAGTGGGAGGAGGCAGTGCGAGAGATTGCGGCCAAGGTGCGTGCACCGCCCTCCCCCACACACTTCCGCTCCACCCTCCTCAGCCGTTTTAAATGCAGAGCATTTCAGTAACTCACGATGTCACCCGCGTTGACGTCCGTAGTCGCAGTCCGCACGTTCACTGCGCATGCGCGTGGAGTCGAGGCGATAGCAAACTCTCTCGGGAGGGGCATTGGATTGGATTCGAACACTGTCTCGCGAGGGGCATTGGATTGAATTGGATTGGCTTGGCTTGGATTGGCTTGGCTTGGCTTGGATTGGATTTGGATTGGATTGGATTAAAGTGGATTGCGTTGGATTGTGTTGCGTCATAGCCGCGGCACGTTGCGTCATACCGCGGCAGACGCGCTGGGGCCGGCGCATGTGCAGTACTCTCACTTCCACGGTTTCCTCTCCTTCGGGCGCGCTGCGCATATAACCAGTGTGCCGTTCTCCGGCGAAGCAACATCCACGCTTGGCTCAAACACCTAAAGTCCACGCCACTTTACAAGTACGCCAATGTCGTCATCTACTGGGACCTGCTTACGCAGTCCCCTCAACGTATGCAAGCGGCGGAGCGCGCGTTCGGATTTCAGTCAAGGGCGTCTTTGCTTGGCTTTCGCTTGACGTGACGCTTTGCTTGACTCGAGTAGATGCGACGCATTTATTCGAGTTCCCCCGTAGGAAGATGCGAGTGGTGCCTTCGCTCGCTGGGTTACAACACCCTCACCGGGGACATCGCGGCCATAGCAACAGAGTAGCTGCCGCCGCAGTGCTCACGCACTAAAATATCTCTTTCACGCGAAACTTGGCGACATACTATAAATGTGCAGACGCTCTTGAGGTATTCTGGCTGGTTTCATGAAGCCTATATTCGGTCTCTAATTGTTTGCTGGTCATGGGAATTGGGATTGACACGGCTCCCTCAATATGTAACGATAATATCACATAACTTGGCAAGTCTACTTGGATGCGTTTAGTTCTTTTGACAACGTTAAGTCAACAACCTATAAAAATACACGGGCGACATTTGTACAGCGAGCTACCATTTACATAGTACAAAAAGCGTCGTTTTTTACTGTCTATCATTCCATTCAACAAGCCCAGAAAAAGCCTTGGGTCAAGTGTGGGCGGCATTTCAGCCCATTTAAAATAGACCAACATCATTTCTTATCCCGAAAGCTTGAATAATTCCACATCACTCTGAAGTAACTCGTAGTTTAAAATACACCATCGTCATACGGAACTTACGGAACCTCTTACGCAACGCCCATATGAAAAGGCCCCAGTTTTCTTCTTATTTTTTTTAATCTTTCTCTTACTCTGTCCGTGTCTTTTTTGTGTGTATTATTTTTTTGCGAAGTAAGTGTAACTTTATAGAATACCGACCAGCTCGAACGCAATGATGATGATGATGGTGGGTGTTTATTGGCGCAAGGCCGACAAAGGGAAAAGAGCGCCGGAGAAAAGTTACTGAATTTTGATGAGACCGTAAAAACTAAAACATATCACTAAAAATAAACGTGACCCAAAACAAAAGACAATGGAGATGGCTGGTGTATAGTGCCAGGATGATTACACGTGATATGCGCAGATGTAGAGCAATTTCACTTCAGCTAAAAACGTAAGAACACGTTGACGAGAAAACATTGGTTCGTCGGCTGGAATATGTATATTTCTGTAGATTTCTGGAAAGTATTTGCATCGTGTGGTGCAGTGCATATGATTAGTACGTGAAATACGGATAGGGGCCCTCCGCACCTGCTGCACTGGGGTCTAGAAGATCCCGTCAGCAGATACGAGTGCGTTTCATGGGTGTGCCCTATCTGTACCCTAGCCGAGGCGACTTCCGTGTATCTGCTGTGTGAGTCAGTTGTGTACCGTCCCAAGTGTGGCTTTATTACATGTAGTTTGCTGTCTGTCTGTTCATTCCAGTGTGTTTGCCATCTTCTGCGCAAGTGTTGTCTTATGTATGGCTTGAGGTCTGTAGAGGGCACCATTGTAATGTCTACAGTGTTCCTGAGTGCCGCAGCAGCGGCCCTCTCGTCTGCCAACTCGTTCACAGCGGTCTCAGCATGTCCTGGGACCCAGCAGAGGAGCAGCTCATGCTTTTGAGCATACACAGATATAATAGTGTTGTACGCCAAATTAACTATGTGGTTTTTGGTGGGCTTGTGCGATGATAGTGCGCGAAAAAACTCAAGGAATCTGTATAGATGACGGAATTGGGAATTGAATTTTCTAGAATGTGCTGTACGATGAGTAAAATTCAATATGTTTCTGCTGACAAAATGGTTCTGTGTACGCTCATGGCTCTGGTGCAATAAAATTCGGACCATGAGCAGCGCAGGACACCATATTGGAGGTTTTAGATGCATCCCTGTAGAATTCAGCACATGAGTATCTAAAGTGCAAAGACAGAAAGTGCGGCAGTATTGCAGCTCGTGGTACCCCATTTTTATCAAGTTTCATAAAAGAAGGTCTGAAGACACAGGACAAACTTTAGAAGTAAAATGTCTGAAAAGGATGAACTGTACACATCAAAAAACGAAGTGCTGAGAACCGAGGCTGGCTCTCTCACTCTAAGTTTGAAGGGAAGAGGAATGGGTGGGCGATTTGCAAACAGTACAGATGTGGATGTATCGCTAAAGACAAGGAAAAAAGGATAGTTATTCAGCGATGAAATTTGAAAAGCATAAAGCAAGTCCATGCACGTTCATTGGTTCTCAAGGCTCCACTTATTACACTCGACATACAGACTCTCGATACGGCTAGTGCGAAAAGCACCCGATGCGAGACGGAGCCCCTAGTGTAGCACTGGGTCAAGCAATCGCAACGCTGTTTTAGTTGCCAACCCATACACCAAACAGCATTGTCCAAAGGAGACCCAACCAAAGCAGTATGGAAGCGCAGCAGGAGTTCTTTGTCGGAACCATAGGATTGGTGGGAGAGAACCTTAAGGATATTCATTGTTTTGAGACATTTATGCTTAAGTTCCTTGATGTGGGAATGAATGTGAGTTTGTGGTCAAACAGAACACCTAAGAACTTGTGCTCCTTGTTCATAGGAAGTGAAACACCATTAAGAGTAATGTCTGGGTCCGGATGTACCCCCGCTTCCTGGAGAACACAACGCAGAAACTTTTTGCAGCATTCAATTTAAAACCATTTTTGTCCGTCGAGCTGGCAAGTTTCTTTACACCAAGGTGGACGTGGCATTCGCAGATGGACATATTGCATAATTTATATGATATCTGGACGTCATCTGCATACATAAAATAAGAAAATGTGGGTTGCAATGCCTTTCAAAGAGAGTTCATCTTAATTATGTAGAGAGTGCAGCTGAGCACTCCACCTTGCGGCAAGCCATTTTCTTGCACGTGAACCTTGGAGAGTGAACAGCCAACTCTCACTCGAAGCGTTCTGTCTGACAAGTAACTAATAAGAGTGTTTAACATGTTACCCGAAACACCGAATGTCTTGAGGTCACTAAGGATCCCATAAGGCCAAGCGGTGTCATAGGCCTTCTCGAGGTTGAAAAACACAGTTGAACAATGCTGCTTATGCACGAAGGCATTCTTTATGTAGGAGTCAAGTGCTACCAATTGGTCGTTCGTCGATTGCCCCACCCTGAAGCCTGCCTGACACCTCTCGAGAAGACTGTTGTACTCAATGAAGTACATGAGCCTGCGATTATTCATCTTCTCGAAGAGCTTGCACATGCAGCTCGTCAGCGCCATGGTGCGATAACTTGAGGGAGACGAGGGGTCCTTTCCCTCCTTCAAGAAAGCCACTACTATGGCGTCCCTCCAGGAGTGTGGACTGTGCCCCGAAAGCCATATTTTATTATATAAATATAAAAGTGTTGTAAGTGTGCCTGCGTGTAGGTGTTGTATCATTGTCTATGTAATGTTGTGTGGGCCTGGCGCTGAGGGTTTACACGTGCTCAGAGCAGCCCTCAGTTCATGCAGTCAAAACTCTGAGTTATACGAAGACGTTGACCTATTGTTATCTATTAAAGGCTTCTTTTCGGCCGATTGTTTGTTTCTTATGAAAGTGTTTGTGTAGTGTGCTGAACTGGACACGTGTTGGAAGTGTTGCGCGAGTGTGTCAGCCTGATTTTCGAGTGTGTCTCCTGCTTGGCTGACCAGAGGCAGGCTGCGTGTTTGTTGTCCTTTACGTTTGCGTATTCTTGTCCATACTTTTCTTGTGTCAGTGTAGGAGTTTATTGATGTTATAAATGAACGCCAACTATCTCATTTTGCCTCAGGGCACAGGGCGCACGCGTTTTCCCATCGCCTTTGCCCTTTTGAACGAAAAAAGGCTTACCGACGTGGAGTACCGACGAAGGATACCCCACGCCTTGTTCTGGGCCTCTCGCGCCCGCATAAAGTCCGCATTCCACCACGGCCTCCGCTGGTTGCGCATAGTAGCATTAGCGTGGAGAACGGACTTTTCAGCTGCGTCCAGGATATGCGCCGTGAGTAGTTGGGTTGCATGTTCAACCATTAAGCGTCTTATTAATGAGTAGTGTAGTTTAGATTAATCTGTAAATGCATTCCAGTTTGCTCTTGTTTCATTAAACCTGTTCTGGGAAGATGGACTGCTCGGGCCTTTACCTATATATGTTAGTGAAGGTGTTGGGTCCGTATGGGTCCGTGCCCGCGCCCCACTCAAGACAAGGAAAAAAAACGGCGGACCCAATTGCCAAGTCAAGGTGTGAATGAGTGTTGTGTCCTATATTATAGTATGTAGGCTGTTTCTGGTTGAAAAGACATGCTCCCGACAATGCTAAGAATTTCTCAATGAGGCGTCCTCTGGCCTCCTTGCGAGCAGAGCCCCAAAGAGAGTTATGTGCATTCAGGTCGCCTGTAAGAATGTATGGTTCGGGTAACTGATCTACCAGGCCCTCAAAATATGAGCTGGAAGTCAGGAGGGATTTATAAAGAGCATAGTGTTATAACCATATTGAAGAGTATCGTTCGGATGGCAACAGCTTCAAGAATGGTCTGTTGTTGGACATTGTGGCACTCCAAGAATTATTGGCAATGATAGCCACACCACCTTAGGATGTACCACCACCACGTCTCTCCTTGCTAAATACCACGTAATTGTTTAACTAATTTGTGTGTTTCGAGTTTCACAGCGCTTCTTGGCGGCACATCACACTTGCCTGTTTGGAATGAGATATTTCTTGCATATCATCAAGATTTTTAAGAAGGCCTCTGCAATTCCACTGGATGATGTTTTCTGTTCCCATTTAGAGCAACTGGAATAAGTTTAGAAGTTTAGAGCAACTGAAATATGTGCGTGTTTATTTATCGACGTTCGGCGCTTGGACTCTTGGGAGGGTTTTTTTTTGGACTTGTCTACTGACCTGGACACTGGAGCTCGTTCCTTTCGCTGCGAGGAAAGCCGGAAGGTCTCGACGTCCATGTCGTCATCTGAAGGCAAGGGGGTGCCCAGCGGACTGGGCCCCCTTGACTTGGTACCCTTTCCGGCGTTCTTTGCTGGCACTGCCGGTGCTGAAGGCGTGGAGAGCACCACAGATGGCCCAGGCAGTGAGGCGAGGGAGGGGGTCGCTGCTACTGCCTCCGCCTCCATCTCCTCCGTTCCCTTGCGTGTGCTTTGGGCCTGTGGAGAGGAAGCAGTGGATGCAGCGGCATGCCCAACAGACGTGGTTGCCTCCACAGCCGCTGCTGGCTGGGCAAGTTTCGTGGTGACCGGCGCGGCTGCCACTGGAAGCCCCGGGGGGGGGGGGGGGGGGGGGGGGGGGCGGCGGGAGCATATCAGCTGCGCTGCGCGGGAGCATATCAGCTGCGCTGCGCCGCTCCGCCCTCGGGCGAGCAGAGTCGGCATACCTTCCGCAGCTGAAGAATGAAAACCTCTTATGGGCCTCCGGGAAGCTGATGTTCTCCATTACCTCCAAAGTGATTATTTGTTTTTGTTGTTTGAACTTTTTTATGATCGTGAAAACGCGGCATGAGGTCCATGGCAATTGGGACAAGTCAAGTTGCTATCATCACAGTTGTCTTTAGGATGGTCAGTCTGCCCACGCTTCGACATGTGAGTCTACCGCGGCAGGAGTTCGTACCGTGCCCATAACACTGGGACTTGAAGCAGCGGCGTGGATATGGCACATACGGGCGCGTGGGACATCGGAAGAAACCTGCGGTCACGGCTTCTGGTAGTGGGGTTCTATCAATAGTCGGAATAATGTGCTTTGTTTTGATTTCTTCGTTGTCTCGCCTTATTGTGATGCGACGGAATGCTGTGACCCCTTGGTCACGCAGTCCTTCTAGGATGTCGGTTTCTGTTTCATTGATGATATCGAGTTCGGCGATGACGCCTTGGGAAGAGTTTAGTGTTCTTTGGGGAGTGACTGTTGTTTCTAGATCATGGATTCTGGTTGGTTGCAGAAGCTTATTTGCCTGCTCTTTGTGGCTGAATTCAATGACCACATCTCCAGAAGAAAGTTTGTTTTGCCTTGTAGTTTTTTCCTGCGAAACTATCGATGAACTTTGCTACGAGGAAGACTGATTTTTTACTTACGGGGGTTTCTTTATCTACAGATTCTTTGCTTCGAAGCTGAATGGTCGGTTGCGGTTTGAGAGTTACATCGGTGCGGGCCCTTTTCAGGGTCCGATCATTTGAAGGGGGTTTTTGGAAAAACCATATAGCATAGTATAAAAGCATGGGACGGGGGTACTTCATTCTCTCCGGTTACCCTGATACCGAGGGAGGTCGCAGAGCTCCGTGCTTGGTGAACAGACAGGGAGCCCATCCGCCATAGCTTGTCGTAGGCTCCGACGGCCAGCGTTTGCGGTTTCTAGCCTTCACCCCACAACACATCGCCACGGTTGGATCTAGCTTATGTTTGGGGGCTCGGGGTCCGTGGTGTCGCAAATACCGTCACGAAGATTACTCAAGGTGCCCCGTGTGGGGCGCCTGAACGCAACCCCTTCTTCAAACACTGGAATAGCATGTGCCCAAAATTATTACCATCCATGAGACCTAAACTGCCGTAAGCAGCAAGCACATGTAAGACAGGTGTCTTAGCTGCGCTTGCTTATTCCGGCATTTTAAATGTGGTTGTAGTGTTGTTTGGTAAAACAGTGGTACCCTGGCAAGACATGCGAACAACAAGCTGACCCCAGCGGCTCCTCAGCATTTATGTTATAGCGTCTTGACATTGACTCTCCGAGTTCTGTCTTAAAAAATGCTAATCAGGAAGTGTGGCTGCTCCTTCGCCGTATCAAGCGCGCATTTGTGGATACCATGGTGACCAGCGCTGTGTGTGGAGCAGCGGACTTTTTTATCACCGAGAAGAGGATCGTCTGTTCGACAGCATAGTGTAACGGCATAGCAAATAGGGTTCGATATCTCTATCCACCACGCCCGACATGCGCCCAAACGAGCACAGGATGCCCACCTTGAAACGCCAAGCCGTCACCGTAACTGAGAAACGTTGGATGCGGTAAACTAAAGTCGCATCCGTATTTCTTAGCGTATATTTATTCTCACAATCTTGCACAATCAATGAGGTTATATTCGATTTCTTTTGGCATGAAATCCCAACACAGAGATGGTTCAAATGCAACCGCTAGACATGGAAGATACTTGCACGCACCGGCGGTTTCATGTTAATAGCGCGAAATCATAGGCGCCGGCGGCGAAAACGGCGTTTTGAGGTGAAGGACGGGGCTGTTCAATTCCGCCCCCCTCATCAACATTAAAACTATGGGAGTAACGGTGACCGATCCGTGGTGCAGATGGTGCACTGGAAGTGACTTAGCCACTTTTCTCGCCTACTGCCCCCAAAGCAATTCTTCAGAGGTTTATTTAGGACTTCTCACGCACTTTCAATGCTTCAAAGGTGTCGCCTCACGTTGAGATATTGTGCTGACACCTGGATTTCCTCAAATGTTGGTTACACGGATTTTCAAAAATACATTACTTCGTTCCCGGCATGGTGTTTCGAATGTTCATCAAACTGGTAACAAATTAAAACAAAGAACACCAAGCCAAGAATCAATAAAACGTGGTAGCAATAAGAATGGTGTGCCAAAGCGACAACAAGCAGTATGCGAAGGGCTTACATACACCCACACAAAGCGTAAAGACTGACTTTACGCTTTGAGGATTCAAGTCGTGAAATGGAATCGGCTGTTTCTTTATGACGACGATGTTCCTTGGCACGTCGTTAGCCTAACTGTAATGAGAACCTAACGTTTGGGGTTAATATAGGCGCTAACAGCATTTTGACCTACCTATATGAGGGGTTGGCGAGTAAGTACTACTGCTTTGGTAAGAGGTTTAGGGCGGACTTCGCAAAGTTTAATAGTCGGCGACGTGCCCAAGATGTTTGTGCATTGAAACTGCGACTTTTAGTATTCGTTAGTACTGGATTAGACAAATATTTCCGCAATACGTAGCCGTTAAGCCGTCTAACAATAAAGAATATTTTTCTATTGTAATTCCGATGAAGCATAAGCAAAAGTTGATCTCCCACCATAATTTTCGAATCATAACTATACCGTAGGGAGTGACAGATGAACACAGACTTCTAACTGGTTTAAATTTCAGGGTGAGTACCCTAGAGAAAAAAAGTAAAAAAAGCCGAGTGTACAAATACAATCCCATTCGCTGCGAATTCACATGAATTACTTCCAAGTAGTTCGGAATGAACACAAGTTTTGAATATTTATTGTAACTATAACTTGCTTTCAGAAGGCCACGTATAAACATGAATTCAGAAGCCCACGTTGCAAGTAAATTAGTCTCCGATGTAGTGACTAATAACTACATACAAAATGAAGCGCCGACGTACAAGGGTCTCATTAGAAGACATTTGCAGTAAGATTTGTTTTTTCACGTACAATATTTGAGATTCCCACGGTATTGGCGGTAACGTTAGCTTTGCTGCAAGGAGCTCTCTGAATTCCGGAATCTACGAGGCATTCAGATTACTGTCATATTTATTTGCTGCAACATCTTCGGTTAAAAATGCAGACAGGACTAATTAAAGATGGGCGAGCTGTTGTCTTGACTGCTTCTGTTGTCTTGACTACATGATTCGCGTTGCTAAATCATGTATATGCCTATACACCCCTTTGTTATTTTCAAATTTCACCAATTCACAGGACTCCACAATATTTTATGTGCGTTAAACTGAGAAACAGCGTGATGTATACGGTGGCTTGTACTCGCCGAGACAAATTCTTTCAAGAAACTGCAATTTATACTGAGGACACTCAAGAAAAATGGGGCATTATGAACATTGTGCGTCGGATTTGCCCCGGCCAAACGGCCAAACTCAAACTCAAATCAAACTTTTAAAAGTAATCACGAGAGCATGGTAAAATGTTTTGCTGTCTATCACCGAAATTGAACACATCGGCAATGGCTATCAACGCTTACCCAAAGAGCTTTTACAAAGAATATCAGAATCTACTAAAATCTAGTGTAGATGAATGAACTACACGTGTAATTCGTAGAGCTCTGTACGACGAGGCGATTTGTAAGCCCAAATATAACATTTAGAAGTGTGTGTTGTCATTAAAAAGGGTACTTCGGTCTACCAAAAAAAAGCCTTCACATTGGAACGAAAGCTTAGTTTTTCATGCTAATATCAACTGTGATATATTGACGTCGAGTTTGTTCTCTGATAGGCGCAGCCTAATTTGTGTCACTAAGAATTATTTGTGTAAGGCCCGTTGATCAGAAATTTTGTTGCAATCATTCCCTAAGCCCCCAAGCGTCCCCACCATATGTCATCACCGGCTGTTCGGGTTGGTTTTATGGTGTAATCGCTACCTGTAGAGATAGTTAATACTTTTTTTCGAATTGATTACCGAGTGTGCTGTAACGGAAAGATATTTGGCGGCGAATTTGCTCGTCGTTATTGGGATGAGCACTGATAATAACACGGGGTTATTGAGAATTTATTTAGGGTTTTGCTACAAGTTACTTATTTAGGATTAAGAATAATTATATTTATTCATAATTATCGGTATGCCCTCACCCAGACGTTCTGTATTTAGATAGTAAAACAATTTCTGAGGGTGTTAGCTGGTGCAAGACTAATTTGCACAAAACGTAAAGCTTTAAGCCTAAGTCCATTAGAAAAACAACACATATATATGGCATCCCAGTAGTCACACATGTGGAAATCCTCAGAGTTACTTACACGTCAAGCGGGGTATCACTTAAGACATGGCACCAGACACCTAAACAACTCAGGGAGGATGTAAATGAAGCCTTAGCTTACGACTTTCCATACGCGGTTAGAAGGTATCTGGCACTAAATGTTTTTACAGGGAAAGTATGGTATATAGCCGGGACAGCTGCCCTTCCACGATACACCCAGGCAGCACGAGCATGTGCGGCCAATCTTTGCCAAAAGAACATTGGCCAGCCCTTTTCCTTCCGGCCAATCTTCGGCCAAAGTGTTCGGCCCTTAGTCCAAAATGGTCCTTGGCCGTGTAAGGCCCGACCTTGGCTGTCATTCATTGGCCAATCTACTATGGCCGCTAATACCATTGGCTGACCGACCATTGGCCGAAGAAGTATGGCCTACTATTGGCCAAGCATATATGGCCTACCATTGGCCGAGCATGTATGGCCTACCATTGGCCGAGCATGTATGGCCTACCATTGGCCGAGCATGTATGGCCTACCATTGGCCAATGATGTATGGCCTACCATTGGCCTGATTCAGATTATTCTTTGCAGGCCAGAGGAAGCCCGCCCAAGGCTGCTGCCATGCATGCCCTACAGCAGGCCATTAACCTTGGATTAACATCGAAAATATATATTTAATGAATTTTAATTGCATCAAAAATGCTCAGAAAATGTAATTTTAGATACGTCCAAAATGCATTAGTAATGCATTTTAAATGCACAGAAAATACTGCTTCAAATATACTCAAAATGTGTTACTAGTGTATAGAAAATAAAATCATGAATAGATTGAGAGATGCCTTGCAATGTGTCTTTGGGGGAATTGTTAACGTTCAACAAGAAAAGTTCATGTTGTGGTTTCGAAAAGTTTAATAGGCTGTAGCCTCAAGATATGCTCCATTGTGAAAATGTAAACCGGCCATGCTCTGATTGCGGGCCAGCAAATGACTGAAAAGAACAGCATGCATGAGCAAGATCGGCAGTTTGAAAGTTGTTTATTGTACACCTCAGCAAAGTGGCCGATTTCGCCATTACTAAGCAGCAGGAATGAATGCCTTTCAGCCACCTCTGCAGCCAGCGCAGATGCAGCGTTGTGCATCAGAGTCCTCGTACTTCGGATTCTCCACGCGGGAAATTTCAGCAGCACCTGTAGTGAAAAGAAAAGAAAACAGGGGAAAATATTAGGGAAACACTTCTTTTTTAGAGGCAAATAAATGTCAAATCAATCAGGCCTTTTCCCTAGCCGTACCAACGCTCCTCGTGAGAAAGGATTTTTTAGTTTCCCCTTCAAAGAAAAAAAAACCGTCATGAAAACAATGCCCATTTGAAGGACGTAAGGTAATTTATGTAATGTTAAGCATAGTTTATATCGTCACGCGGCAGCGACATTGGATCTTCAATACCATTATAAAAAAAGGATGGTTGTTGGGGGGGGGGGGCTTATGTATGGAGATTGTCTAGGGATGAAAATTAGCAAAAATTAGTACAAAAAAAGACACAGCTAACTACGTTCCCAAGCATGCAACAGAGTTCTTAGCGTTACGCTGCTTCTCTTTCTTAGGCGCTTGAGTTAACTTGAAATGCTGGCCATTCTAGTTTTTAATTAACTTGGACAAAACATGTCTGTGACCTAACAAGACGCTAATAAAATAAAATAAATAGTAATCTTATTAACTGTAATTATTGTTATGTGTTCCGTATTTCGGCGTCAACTTCTTCGGAGATAACGTGCTAAAAAAAAGTGCGCAACGAAACAGTTTAAAAATGCATGAGCAGGATTGTAGTAGAAAGCTTACATAAAAGTCATTAGATTGGCGTAAGCACTCAACAATGCCTTCAAAGGAACGGCAAAGTAGGTTTATTTCGAAAAAGAAAGAAAACTTTCAAGCCGTCCTTAAAATTACAAGCTCTGATATGGTAGGCACCTAACCAAAGCGATTAAAACAAGCAAAGCAAGAAAAAGTGTATTTTCGCCTACACACATATGTAATTTCCTTGCTCTCCTTCGCATATAACCGGTAATTTTATAGGGAGCGACGCGGAAAATAATTGTAAATTCTCGCGTCGTTTACATACAAAAAACAGATAAACACCTGTTAGCGTCAGGGACTATCAAGTAAAAAGTAGTGGCTTCATAAATACTCGAGACACCTAAAAGGAACTCTTTTAAGTACACCCTTTAGACGCAAATGAGCAATTGCGGCTGCTAAACACACACAACTGCCAAGCAGCCCACGCGCATCCGCTCTAGGCTTGCTGTTTTGCGGTCCCTTTGGCACATTTTTGAAATTCTCACTCGACCACGAGCGGCCTAAGGGCTCTTCGAAACGCGCACACGTGTTCATGAATGCCCAACAAAATGAATACAGCAAGGAGGGGAAAAGTTGCTACGAAACACAAAAGAGGAAGGGTGGAACGTCCTGAAGTTTCACGAAGTTTTGGGGGAGCGATCAAAGGAACAAAAAGAGACGAACCCGGCGGGGGGACCCATTCTGGGAACCGAGGGGTCTCGTGCGGGGAACTGGTTGCCCCCCTCTCATCCCCCCTTCCTTCTCCATCCTTCCCTGGCTGGTTCTTGGTTCTGGGAACGGAAACTGATTGTAACTTAGCGGCGACTCATACAGTGTCTTAGATGGACAAATCATTTTAAGTCCCTGGGCATGAAGCACTTAGTGTCGCTACAGCCACTTGCACCGAAGATTACGAGTGTGGCTTTAACACTTTTGGTCACTTCCAAACAGACGGCACAAACTCTTTCATGGCTTTAGTTGACAGAATGGCGACATGCGACGGACAAAAATCGCGAAGGCTACCCGGCTTCTCGCCGTGTGGCCCGAGCATGCGCATTAATCGAATGCATGTGTGCCACAAACCGGGTTCCTTCCCCGTACGGCGGCTGCTGTCAACATGCGCAGCTGTGAGCGGCTGCTGCGAACAGAAAAAAAAAAAGCTGCGTTCCTGAATATCTGATTTGATTGTTTGTAGGGTGCGATACTTATGTAGTGCAGGCGGGGAACCTCTTCCCCTTTCACACTCTGTTAGTAGGGTTTAACGCGCCGACGGAAGGCTCCGGATTAATTTCGACCACCTGGGGGTCTTCAACGTGCGTCGAAATCTCGTACACACGGGCGTTTTTGCTTTTCGTCTCCATCAGAAAAGCGGCCGCCGCGGCCGGGAATCGAACCCGTGACCTCGTGCTCAGCATGAATACACTTCGCAAATTTCTCAAACACGTAAACATGGACGGCGGACTTTCTGTGAACCGGCTGTGTTTAAAACGTTCCTGGCGGTTATGTGTTTACTGCAAGTGTTATTCCTAAATAAGCTCACAAAGGAATAACTCTATCTACAGAAAAACTCGTAGCAACAGTCCCCCGGACACTCAGCAAGACCCAAGCTAAAAATTAGGCGCAAAAAGGGTAGCATGAACATCCTTTTTTTACGTCTTCTTGCTGTCGTCGATTTGTGAGTACATTTCCTTGCACGGAGTAGTTACGGTGGGAAATCTTGCTCGCAGGTAAAGGTAAGCCTAACAACCACGTGCGGATTTCAAAAAAGGCGTTAACACACTTTGATTGCAAGGCAAACATACATCGATGAATGGTTGTGCGACACCGTACGCGCAAATAGCTGGTAAATCGTGCTTACCTTGGCTAGACGGCAATCCTGACAAAAACGCCGCTGCAACGCGCCGTCCAAGCAGAGGCTTCGTCCGCACGACGGCCGCGCATTGAGGAGTCCGAAAACTTGTAACACCACAAGACAGGCAAAAGAAACGCAGCGAGGGCAGACAAAACGTGAAAGAGGGGTGCGCCGCTCCCCGCAGGTACCGGGCACAAAGGAGGAGGTAGTGAGCGGCAGTGAGAGGCGCCGAGCTGCTCGCCCTCGCAAGCATAGCCCGCGTTGTCCATCTAAGGCCGATATTTTTCAGAAAAAGAAAATTTTCAAATCCTCCACAGAGATACCGTCGTAACAACGCTGGCAAAGTGCAAGTGTTTTCATACATATATATACTCGTTAAATTTGATGTTTTTGCTTTGCCGATTACGTTGGAACACCGCCGCTTACATATTTGTACGCCGTGTTTCTCTCTAATACAGAGAGCTTATATATATGCCTGCCTTACACAGCGCAGTAAGTGAAAGTATCTCCCTCAGTTTCTTTTATTATATGTAAACATCGAGGAGAAATTCTCAGTACGTTTATTTATTTGAGATGTATTTTATCCGGCACTTAAGATATGCTTTACGTGAATCTTACGCTTCATCAACTGAAGCAGCACCTCTAGTGTACTCGAAATGTATTTCGGCAAAGCTTTTATAATACATTTAAAATGTACTTTCAATGAATATTTTTCCTGCATTGAGAGTGTATTTCTACCATGTTCGTTCCACAAACGTTCAATGCATTTGAAATATATTTCGAATATATTCGGAGTATATTTCTATGCTTCAGACCACTTTTAAAGTATATTCAGAGTGCTGCTCTAAATGAAGTTAGGTAAGCGCATTTTTTTAATTTTTACAGTGCATTTGGACCTAGATCGTTTGGCGGGAAGAAATACATTTTCAATATATTCTGAATGCCTTAAGCGGGCAGTCATGAGGTTCAGTACATACCTAATCTATTTGTAGGGTACTTAAAAGCACTGTATTTTTTCCGCTTTTTTGATAATGTATTTTCAATATTTACTAAAAATTAAGAAAATGCAATTTTCAATGCACTTGAAATACATGTACAAATACAAGGCATATTTGAAGTGCAATTCAAGCATACTCGTAGGTATTTCAAACGTATTACTTTTCACTAAGAGCCCTTATCCTCCCTCTCCTACGCCTCCTCTTTCCTGAGTTACACTCAGCCTGACGTTTGAGCCGACAGTAGACTTTCGATTGATTGATTGTAGGGTTTAACGCGCCGACGCAACGCAGGCGGTGAGGCGCGCCGTAGTGGAGGGCTCCGGATTAAATTTGATCACCTGGGGATCTTTAACGTGCGCCGAAATCTCGTACACACGGGCATTTTTGCTTTTCGCCCCATCAGAAAAGCGGCCGCCGTGGCCAGGAATCGAACCCATGACCTCGTGCTCAGCAGCGCAAGGCCTTAGCCACTGAGCCATCGCGGCGGGTGACAGTAGACTTTCACTTCCTGCCTAAGTTTTTAAACAAGCATATAGTCCCGCACAGAACCTGCGCTTCTTTTTTCTATCTTTTGAGTAAGGAAAAATCCATACAAGTAGCTCAAAAGCGTTTTAGTAACCACGAAGGTCCGCTAGGCCGGAAATGTTCGTGAAAAAATAGCAAGCGACCGGTGCAAGAGTAGAGCGCATGTCGGAGAAACCTGATGGGGGTGACGGAGGCGTAGGGGCAAACATTTTTGTGTTTAGTCAAGACGTGACCTCATGCCGGAACTTCCTTCAGCAGTGTCCCCAGTAACGTCCACTGGTGTGTTGTTCAGTTTATAGATGGCTTGTCGCTGACGATATTGAATATACTATTGGAGTACTTGGCCAACTGTTAGCCTCACAAGGAAATTGTACGGAAGTAATTCTTCGTAATGCTCTCGTAATAATTCATTTTGGAGACAGACTGATCACCTCGGCTGCGTAAAAGTGGCGGCACTCAAAATCGTGAAGAAAGCTTTTAAATGCGCTAGATTCGCTACTTTGAAAAAAAAAAAAGCTGTGATACACACGTTGCCTGTGTGAGAATATGTTTGTGGTAACGACATGGACAGGATTATTAAAGCGATAATTAAAGCATGCTATGACGTTCTAGGGAAACAGCGGGTAACGTTCCTGTAAACCTCCACACGCATACGCGTTTCATCACACCTACGGAATACATTATTTCCAAATTTAGGACGCGCCCAGCACGTGATTTTGAACTATTAAGGTATTCACAATCGTCGTATGCATAGCTTGGATTCAACAACCTGCGTGCAACCTCGTAACGCTTGTATTATTCTCTGTGCATGTCAGGAGAGTTCTTATGCCCTGAGTGCCAGAAATATAGGGCTTCGCAACTTCCGTGGTTCCCAAGACTTTTGATGAATAACTCACGTCGTTTCAGAGCATTCGCGTTTCATATAAATATACGTTAGAGCGTAAAATCTCAGCATAGCCTGTAGCTATCGTAAAATACATATTTCGAATCCTCGAAGGGTTCTTTTTTTGTCCAGGTACTGAACTCTATAGGAAATATAACCGAAATGAAGCGTCAAGGATGTTCCACTCACCAATGACGAAACATCGTGTTTTCGGCGAAGTAGCTGGGTCACAAGACATTGTGGCACAGGGAAGTATGTAGTCATGGATAGCAGAGCTAAGGGGTATGTTGTTATTACGACGCAAATTTAATAGCATTTATTAACACAGCACATGTCTCAAATGAAAGGCTGATGTGAATCAGTAGCGCCACGTGTATCACGGGCACTTAGCTGTATGCTAGGAGCATATGCATGTGCTTGGTAGGCTGGGAAAAAGAAAATTAATGACTTGTCTACATGCTCATTGCCTGCTTTTGGTTTTATTCACGGGTAACACCCCTAATGTAACCAGAGTGGCACGGTGCTTCCAAACACCACACGAATGCTAGTTAGATCAATTGCAACAGCTGCCGTTTTTTTTTTCGTTTAGTGTAAAAGAATGCCCTGACGTCGCCTTTGCGGCGCAAACATAATACCCTCGTGTGATGTAAATGTAGCATCTAGGTATACCTTTTTGTTTAAGCCAGCTTCGGCGCGAAAAATATTTGAAATTTAAGTTAGCATCCTACACACTAATATTTCAGTTAAAGCAAGTCTGATGTCAGTAGCCGTACCTGCTTTATCAGAGCTTGTTAACTAAAGGAGAGATCTTTGGCCATCGTTAGCTGACTCAAAGAAAGGGGTATTCGCTGAAGAGGTCACTGCCACCGCCTGGCACTCGCGAAGCTACATACCATGCTACTGCATGCCACATAGTCCCCGCGGACAAGCGGCTCGTTCCCCCGCACCATTGTATTTCCCGGCCACCGCGACCCCTCCTTCTAGAGGTCGTCACGTAAACACGCGCAATTCTCTGGCCGGAGATCTTTTCTAGATGGGTAGCCGCAGAGAAAACGAGTATTCCGTGGCCAGATTTTTGTCGTTCGTCTTCGGACCTCGGCTGGCCAAACAAACAACAAGTATTCCGCGGCCAGATTTTTGTCGTTCGTCTTCGGACCTCGGCTGGCCATACAAACAACAAGTATTCCGCGGCCAGATTTTTGTCGTTCGTCTTCGGACCTCGGCTGGCCAAACAAACAACAAGTATTCCGCGGCCAGATTTTTGTCGTTCGTCTTCGGACCTCGGCTGGCCAAACAAACAATAAGTATTCCATGGCCAGATTTTTGTCGTTCGTCTTCAGACCTCGGCTGGCCAAACAAACAACAAGTATTCCGCGACCAAATGCATGCCGAAGAACCTAAGTTCTCTGGCAGCCCAAACTTTTCCAATGGCCAAACAGGACAAGCATCGGCCAAAGATAAGCCAAAGGCTGGCCACGTTTTCTGTGCTGCCTGGGCATAGCGGTTAAAATTACATCTGAAGTAATGCGCCTGTTCTGGTCGGATAAAACAGCCCTGGTCAAAACCGGGAAACTGGGCCTGCCCAGACAATTCGGGGGGTGGAACATCCCCTCCGTAACCAATTATGCCGTGACCTATGCTTTGAAAAGTGTTCTTAGGGTCCTTGATCTGCAGACAGAGCATCCAGCAAGGCAGCTCAGTGTATTTTTCTTGGGAGCGCAAGCTAGGTTATTTCCCCAGCACACTCCGGATGGGCCCAAGGCAACTCAGCCACCCCCCTTTTACGCCAAAGTAATAGCGGCATATAAGAAACTAACCACACATAATTCACAGAGAGAAATAGAAGATATGAGGAACATAGAACTGGCTCAGAAATTAGATGAGACGAGTCCCGAAAACCTAGAAGAGAAACAAAAGAACTTTCCCTGGCGCGCGCTGATCAATGCAAATGTACCGGGTGAAGCCCAGGACGTAACATGGAAGTATGGGTGGTCAGTCTTGCAGACGAGAACTGTCTTAAGGAGATGGGGTACAAGAACAACAGACAAATGTGTGCACTGTAATCACAGGGAGACAAATCAACACGCAATGATCCAATGTAAAGTCGCCAAAACATTTTGGTTCATAGTGAGTAGGGCATATAGACAACTCCGCATTCGGGACTTCCTGGAGGGCAGACGGTGCACAAGAAACCCCTCTAGCTGTGCTTATCATAACAATTGGCCTTTATGTACTGTGCATAAACCGGTATACTGCTGTGAAGTAATCGCGCCCCCGACGTAACCAGTGGAATTTACTGAGCCACATGCACACAAAACTAACCGAAAACCTGGAAGCACAGCTCTTCTTCTTAGGGGAAGACGAATTATTGAGAAAATGATCTTGTCCTTTTATTGAGGTTCAAAACGGGCGAGTGCACTTGAGCTGCACTCCAATACACGAATTACGGTTTACGGGAACATAAAGGGAAGCTTATAAAAGCGGGTGCGCCTGAGCCGCACTCCAATACATGGGCTACATTTCATGGGAATATAACGGGAGGCTCATAAAAGTGAGTGCACTTGAGTTGCACTCCAATAACGTAGGGGTCAAGTTTACGGGAACATAAGGGGCGGCTTTTAAAAGGCGCAAGCGCCACGGGCGGGGAGACTTTCCTCCCGCACCTGTGCACTTGGCGCCTCACTCTACTGCAAAGTGAGCGGGCTCGTAAATGTAAGCCGCGCACTTGCGTTTTTACAGGTGTAAGCCATGTGGTGCGGATGTAAACGGCGTGATTGTGTTGCTACTGCCAAAGGTAGTTCCAATTGCATTCTTTAAACAGAATTATTGTTCTGAGTATTCAATAAGTTTTGTGGCCCCAAATGGGAAGGTGAGCCAAATAAGTGTATGCGGTATAGTCAACAAACCAATGGTCGGTTTCTTTTGTATTTGTTTTTGCATTTGAATCTTTTGTAGTTGCGTATGTAGCAAGGAAGACCTCGAGTAAATGAAACGTCTTGTGTAAAGGGAGCTGGTGCTTGGGGTGGGGGAGTAGTCCCCCCCCTCCCAGGACACAGGCTGTCCTCTCAGTGCACAATTTATGTACCAAGAAGTGTACGTCATTTGCATTCGTGTTGATGCCGGGTTAGGTTTTGACTCATTTCGTATCTGCTTTGTTCATAGCAAGGAGAGATGTCGTCCTGGAATGTAACGGACGGACCGAGTCTGTGAACATGGAAAAGCGTAACCACGAGTGTTTCGTACTTGCTGCTGTTACAGGAGAAAAATAAAAATTTCTTTGCTTTGCCGACACGCTTAACTAGACTGTGTAGTCCGGAAACCTTAAGCGGATCATGTAGGACCAGTCGTTTACCCCTCACCTTGTCGAGTCCCAACCAAGCTTCCTGAATTCTCCATGGAACCCTGGTGTCGGCAATTTTAGCAACATCATGTTCCTCTTACTGGAATGATTCCTGACCGAGAACTGTTCGCTTTTCCAATAACTTCCTGAGACCCAAGATGCATTTGGTTCCACAAAGTTTTTCTAAACTTCCAGAATAAAGCAAGTAGAATTACGAAATTGAAAAGTCTGACATGTTTTCGCAGTAGCTCTTATAGTTTCATATCAGCGAGATGTCCAATATATTGGACGCAGGGATGCTACCATGTCTTGTTTCCCCGGCGCGCATGTAATGATGTACAGGGGATACTGTGCTGAAAGTCTTGTGCAAGGACGTTTTAACTCGAAAGGTACAGCATATAATAAAGGCCGTGTGTAGACCACCGTACGACGGTATTATAAACATTCCACTATACCGACGTCCACCGGTGTTTTATAACACAATTGCCGCGTCTGGCGCTACATAGCTCTACATAACGTAAAGGTAGACAATCTAACCTAACATAACATAACAAGACCTAATGCTCACAAAGAATTTTTTTAAATACCGAAACTAACCTGAGCCATAAAAATTATAATTGAATTCAAAGATGAAAAAAAAACAACCGAGGGCAGAGCCGGCATCAAACTTCCGTCCTTGGGATTAGGAAGCCAAGATGGATCCTCTATACATTGAGGACAGACGGTTTGGCCAGAGCTTGCCTAGTCTGATTTATCCTAATGTCGTCGGATGGTACTCTAGCCATGCCTGCAGCAATCAGAGAAACTGCCGTCGGAAGGCACTATAGACACCGCGTTTAATAAATGAGTTTGCTCTTGTGTTCGCTTGCTGCAGCCAATTTTGAAACACCTTCTGTCTTTTGTGATGAAAAAAAAATATCGACATTTGGTGCGAAAGAATTTTGTTTTCATCTCGTATCCGTGTAGTCCGTAACGAGTAGCGTTGGCAGTGTTTGCCGATCTTGGGAATTCGCTGGTGCTCCTTTATTGGGGCTTTCCAGGAGATAGTCGAGCCATGCCTTGGTCGCAAGTAGCACTCGGCTTTGTACTCATTCTCTGTTTCGTCCTGCTTCCTCCCTGGAGTTTTGAGGGACTCAGCAACACTTCGGCGAAAGTTCGCAAAATTGCTTCAGCCATCCCATCAGACACGTGACGCCGGTCTCCCAAACAGAAGAGACACGCGATTTCACCCACAAGCCGCCAAATACCAAAATCACTCGTGTGCTTTATACACCAAGGTCATCGCAAAAGCTCGGACAAAGTCTCCGTGTTAAATCCTGGCGTCCAACGTATTGGGCACACAAAATTAAAAGACGCGCAGAAGGAATTAAGCACGTGAACAGTTTAAATTTTATATCCTTCGCGTTCGCTGTTGTAATAAGTTTATTGTACAATCAAAGATAGGCCATAAAAGCAGGTAAAAAACACAAGAAACATTATTTACTTCATCGGCCGGTGCCGCAGGACACCGCGCCGTTGCACGCCGCCATTCTGGAAGTGTTTGCCGTAATTTGGACGATGTATTTTCACCAATGGTACCTTGATGGCGCCAGCAGGTGGCGAATTTATTGGAAAGTGGGGTTTTATGGGGATGAATGCCATGCCATTCTAGTAATACCTCATTACCTATTGAACAATATATTGGGCAAAACCTGATAGCCGGGTCTGAGGAGGATTTATTATCAATGAATTCTCATTCTACATGTAATGCAAACTTTTTATCAAGGTATTCATTATTGAGTGGTGGTTTAATACTTAGAGCTGTCATAAGTTGTCTTAAGTTTGAGCAGCTCACTTAATAATTAAAACCGCCCGGCAACTAGATATTGTTCTCAGGGGTTAGCTTGTTTACCTGTACGGTGTTTGTTTTCATGCCGGCCGAGCGGACGTCGGCGCGAGCGGTGTGAGGAGAATCGCCGGAGGCTTCTTTTTATTCGCCGTGCTTTTGTGTTCACCCGAAGAGCCGGCCCGGGAGGGCTTGTACCAATGCGTCGCTTACTCCAAAATAGTTAGAAGCGATGATCTAATTAGATGAAGGATTTCCTTCCGTTCGTTTGCAAAACCGACATTCGCTGACCGTTGACATCTTCGCAACCGCGATTACCGCCATGAGAATTCCCGGAGTGGACGGGAGCTGGATGCCAGTCAAGGTTGTCAAATATTAAAAAGGGCACTAGACGTTTTTCCTACCACGGTTACACAGTTCGAAGCTACTGGGCGAAGTTTCATTCGCTCCGCGTCTGTGCCTGACGACTCGCAGGCTGGGATGCTTCAATGGGTAGGTGACAAAGCTCTGTGATAGTCTCAACGTGTTTACAACGCAAAGAAATTTTAGCGGCGCAGATCACCATTATAGGCGCGTACGGTATGGACAATTCTTTAAGACGAGCCGCCCGAGAGCCAATGGCAGTCGTTAGGTTTGCTTTTAGTTGGTTGGCTTTTATTAGTTTATATTTGCGCTTTGCAGGAATTCTCCCTTTTTCCGTATGAGAGTGAGAGCTGGGTCACGCAACTATTTAGCACTCATCGAAGTTCGTTTGTCACTGTGGCCAATCAATGGTCTATGGTTGGTTAATAAAAAAAGCCATTATCAAACCCAAATTGTATCGTCCCGTTTGTGCGGGGGTCTTTGGTAGTAAAATGGAGGAGTTTGATGTATTGGGAAGAAAAAAGTGGACAGGGAGCCCCGCTTGACGCTTGCTCCCCTTCGAACAAAAATAAAGCATTAGTAATATCCACAGCAACACATCAATACAAACGTGCATTTGCAGGGATCCTTTAAAAACAAATACATGGAAGTTTATTTTTGCCATAGTCAAGGACGCACTTCAGCCAATGTATAAAAACTGACCTGTAGAAAAGAAGCCCTCCGGCCTCGATTTGAACCCACACAGCGCGATGCCACTTGCGTTGTGTTTCACCGGATTAGGCTACCGGAACATACAACGAGGCTTACAAAAAAGAATTAAGTGCCCTTCCACTCTGTGAAGAAGGCAGACCTGCAAAGCTGGACGAAGTCGAAGGAGTGCACGAATCAAAACCAGTAATTTGCCATTTAACATACTTCCAAGCAAATTAGCAGAATAAAATTTGCAAGGACTCGAGCGTTACTCTAGAGCAGAAACATAGGGCTGTGCGTGTCTATCCCGCGTTGTAGGCATCTTACTGTCTGTGTAACCATGGCCTCCGCGATCGGCTGCCTGCGGCGCGCCGTTGCTACGGCGCACCGCCGGCAGCCCATTGCGGAGGCCGTGGTGTAACCCACCAAACCACTGCGCTCCACCAAGCAGGCTGCCTGATGGGCCGTTTGACATCCAAGTTTAAACCTCGCGCCAGCAGATGATCCTGTCATCAGTAAGGACCTGAAGCATATAAAGCGCGTCTACATGGAATCGACAATAGCGTATGGCATTTGATTTGTCGCATTACCATACCGTATCCCATCGCATGTAAGCAGAAAAATTTCGTTTGGGACGTGTCGCATCCGCTGTGGTGAACCAGGGTAGATTGAGAACGCAAATTCAACTTCCCGAACGCACGTAGCGGTAGTAGCATCGCATTTCTCGGGTCGGTTGGGATGTTGGGAACTTTAGGCTTAGCATCATGGCGGATATTTGATCACCGCTTTCTTCACAACTGAAGATGGCAGTCCTTAACACAACTTTTGACCACACTAACGTCAGTAGAACGGAAAGTTAACCTAGTTGGATTTGATTAATGTTTGAAGCGTGGACAGACGAAACACAAGAAGAGGACAACACGAGCGCTTTCTATCGACTGTTTATTAAATACAAACACACACACACCTTTATACTGGATAGTTAATCCAAAACACATGCGCAAAGAGCATGAAGATAACACAATCATCCTCCTTCTCGTATTTAAACTTTATTTTCGCGATCATTACCATTTAGGCGATCGTTCACCAAGACCTCTGCCGTGGCCTGTTTCGATTCTGCCGCGCAGGTAGCGCCATCTATGGGTAGCTGCTGGCCGCGGCGCGCGCCGCGGTGCTGTGTGCGGCCGACAAGCCTCCGCGGTAAGGTACCATAGGTAGGGTCGCTGAGCGTGACATAGGCTAAGCATCGCGGCAGATATCTGACCGCCGCTTTTGAAATCAGCTCCGATGACAATCTCTAGTCATATTTTGACCACCCTAGCATGATCTTTCTCGTACGTGGAACCTATTTTTCTTGATCACATTGATTTGGAAGAGTGGCGACAAGCTATTGCTACCGTGGTCTGCGCCGTTTCGGGCCGCTTTGTGGCCCGTGCAGGCCGGTGCGGCCGGCGTGTACGCGGACCGTTTCTGGGGTTACTAAACGATTGACGATTTCGTGCAGTATCCATTTCTTCCGAACGACAAGCGGAATGCACGAATTTAGCTCAGCGATCGTCGTAGTTGTTCGGGTGTATTGGGGAACGAGCTGAAGATTTCGCTTAAGCCATGTAGAACGTAGAGCCACTAGATCAAGCGTGGCTTGTTTAGTGGCTCTAGTAGTGGCTCTAGTGGCTCTAGGGTTCTCAGGGCTAAAGTCGCACACCCTGATTACGGGGCGGAGTGTTCCTACTTCTGAGCAAAATTTACATTCAGCGTATTAGCGATTCGGATACATTAGGTGAATACGCGTATGCTTTGGAAAGGAGCCCGGATTGTATGAGCCGTAGGGTGGTTTGTTGTTCTCTGGAAAGGTCAGGGTAAGGTGAAGGTACGGTCTGTCTCAGAAGACGATAATGCTGGGTTATCTCCCTGAACGTGACAAGCGGGTGACTGTCCTCGTGCAGCTCCATAGCATGGGAGGTAAAAGCACAGGCTTGTTGGGTGGGCGTATTTTTTCCCCGCTATTGAAGGGTGAGGGGTATCCAGATGAGCTGAATGGAACCTTTTGGGGTATGGTTGTTTAGCACGCGCAGTGCATGTCAGGACACCCAACCCTACTGGTAATTTCAGTAGGCTTGCTGGGAATCGATGACTACCCTCCGAACCCCTAGTTGAGTAAGATCCAAGATGATGGCTGCCTCTTCTGCTGCCGTCATTTCTTGGGTCCTAAGCGAGGTACACGCAAGGACGTTTGTTCTGGAGGTAGCCACGATGATGGCGTATTGCTGCCCTCGATGTCTGGAGGCGTCTTTGTGGATTGCATGATCCCTACATAGGGTGGTGTTTAACGCTTGAGCCCGTGCTTTTCGGTGACCCCCGTCATATGAGGGGTCCATATTTCTAAGCAAAGGGAGCATCTTTAGTTTTAGTCGCCAAGAGTCTGGGAGTACGTCAAGCGGAGTGACATTCTGGGCTGCCGAGCCAATCTCGTGAAGCATGCGGTTACTCATCGCAGTTCTGAGTCGGACCTTCTGATTAGAAAGATGGCCTTCTACCAGCTCTTACACTGTGTTGTGGAGCCCCGTGCTAAGCAGCCTCTGTGTGGACGCACTCATGAGAAGACCAATGGCCTGCTCGACCGCCTTTCTAATCATAATATAAAGCATCTATATGTCTTCCTTGTCGAGAAGAAGACAGGGGATTTACGTAAGTAAGTCTCGAGAGGACAAAAGCTTCAATTATTCGAAAGGTACCGGATTCCTTTAGGCCTCGCTTTTTGGTGGCAACATGCCTGATAATGTGTGTGATTTGATCAATGCTGTTTTTGAGGCGCTGCAAGGAGACGTCACTCTTGGTGTTAGCCTCGAGATGTACGCCCAGGGTCTTGACTCTGGGGCTTAGAGTGATGGCCTGGCCATCAAGGAGTATTTGAATGTATTCCTTGGTTTGGCGTGAGGGCGGACGACAAGGAGCTGTGATTGTTTACGTGAACACTGGAGGCCACATGCTTTACCACATTGGCGTACTAGAAGTGAGATTTCATGCATTGGTGTGAGCTTCCTTTAATATTTCTAACTCTTAGCACATGAGCAAGGTGCGCAGAGGGCCGCTAGACGGGCGTGAGTGGTCGCGTGAGGCTTTCATGTGGCATTGAGCGAGAACGCAGGTGGTAAATCCGTAGATGTGCTTGGTGAGTACACCACTTGTCTTCCCATTCTTCGCGTGGGCTCGTAGCTAGCTGCTTCCGGCCGCTGCGCAGTGCGGACGCAGGATGACGAGCTCCGTTCAAGGGGCGGTTTTGGCGGGCCCATCGGCTCGCGGTACTAGGTCTTCTGTTTTTGACAACTCTGCAAACCAGGAATATCAAGTTATTCTGCCTCATTTGCCATCCGGACCATCTGTTCTCAACACCATTTTTCTGCACGCGGACGTGAAAGCCAGGCCATACAAGGTGGAGGATTTCCGCGACCCGCTGGTGCGTCTGAATTTGCTGCCCGAGGTTGTGGCCTTGGGCGCATATCAGATGAACCACCTGTGGGCCGTGACGTTCAAGGACGCCGAGGCAGCTGCGAAGCTGGTTGCCGCCTCCGAACTTCAAGTGAACGGGCGGAGGTGCCTGATCTTTGATCCGCGGAGCCAGGACGTACGCCTAAAGCTTCACTGGGTGCTCCACAACGTCCCCGACGACGAAGTGCGAGGCGCCCTGGCGCTTTACGGGAAGGTCACCGAAGTGACCCGTGACCGCTGGCGTGTGCCGGGCTGCACTTCGCAGCTCTCGACGACACGCCTGGTCACCCTACGACTCAAGTCGGGCGTCACCGTAGACGACATCCCGCACCAGCTACGGATCGCCGGTGAGCAGGCCCTTGTCGTGGTGCCCGGACGGGTACCGCTTTGTTTGCGCTGCCACCGGAGTGGCCACATTCGTCGGGAGTGCCGCGTCCCACGGTGCGGGTGGTGCCGCCGCTACGGCCACAGCGACAGCGAGTGCGTCCGCACTTACGCGAACGTTGCCGGACCAGGGGACGACGACCACAAGTCCGAGTACGTGATGGACGCCGAAGACGCGGAGAGCGCTTCGAAGGGCAAGGAAGAGGAAGGGGACGCGGTGAAGGAGGCAACGCCCCCTGAACCTGCAGCCGCCGTGGCACCGAGCGCCGAACCACCTGCCGTAGGAGAAACGCCCACCGAAGTCCCGGACGTTCAGGGCAACCAAAACGCCACGGACGGTGCGGGCGTGACCGAAGCACCACTCCTGGCGTCGGAGGGAGAGAAAAGCAGGGAAGAAGAAGAAGTTGAGATGACAGGTGTCCTTGCTGGCTCTTCAAAGCGTACAAGGGATTATGTCGAGGGAAAACAGGCCAGCACCGCCGAGCCGAGCGGTGACGAACCCCCGGCGAAGGCTCCGACGCATGCTCGACGGGCGTCGGTGAAGGTGAAACCCAACGTCAACGCGGAGCGGCCCAGGAAGCCACCGGACACATAATTCGTAACGTCCCTGTTCGGCCCTGCAATGTGAACAATGCCCCCTGATTCTCTCGTGCAGTGCAGCGCAGCGAACAGCCGTCTCCGGGGGGTCTACGGACAAGGGCACGGCAACGCACACGGAATATCCGCCGTCGCTACACTGGAGCCCAGGGTTCGTTGAGCTGGCCGTTGTATTGTGCTCTCAGTGTGCTTTAATTCGATATTATGGCTATTTTAAATAGGCCGCTTCGCATTTCTACTTTAAACGTAAGAGGGCTTGGGGCTAGGCGCAAGCAGTATCAGCTGCGAAGGATTATGGACGAAAAAGAAATAGATATAATGGCCATTCAAGAAACAAAAATAGAAAGCGAAAGCAGCACTGAGAGCATGATAAGGCCCTTTAGTGGCCGCTACAGCGTTTGCGTGAGTCATTCTGTGGGAACTTCGGGGGGGTGTTGTATTTTGGTTAGAAATTCAGTTGGTATTCGTGTACAAACAGTTACGTCGAGCGAAACTGGCAGGATTGTGTGTTGTGATTTCAACTACTGTGGATTAGAATTTCGTGCAGTGTGTATCTATGCACCAAATGTTACACGGGATAGGACGGTTTTTTTTGAAGGGTTATCTGATTATTTAAAGCTGCAAGAAAGAGTAATATTATTGGGCGACTTCAATTGTGTGTTAGAACGAAGAGACAGAAATTTGTCGCCGCGAAGAATTGATCAAAGTGCAAGGGTCTTGATAGAAGTTCTTGAAGACTGCGAACTAGCAGATGTAGCACACTGTGCGGTTAACAGAAGTGCTTTAACATTCACGCACTTTCAGGGCACGAGCCATGCGCGGCTGGATCGTGCATACGTATCTTTCGAGCTCGCTGCGGCGTGCAAGAACTACGTGGTCGATAGTGTCTCTTTTAGTGACCACTGCCTGGTTTCATTTTTGTTGGGGGAAAGGAGGGAGGATTGTAAGAAGTTCAGCTGGGAACTTTGGAAATTTAATGTAAAATTATTACAAGACACCACATTCACGGATAGAGTACAGGAAATTGCAGAAAAACAAACAAACCACGAAATCAGCAGCTGGCGGGAAAGGTGGGAGGTATTCAAACAGGAATGCAAAATGGTAGCGATGGAGAGGGGGACAGTGCTTAAAGGGCAAGAGAGGGAAGTGGAAAGCCAACTCAGAAATAATCTGCAACACATGTTAAAACTCGAAAGCGAAATGCCTGGGGCATACAAAGAAGATATTAGAACTATTAAAAATAAGCTGGAAGCCATCGATATAGAAAGATATCGGGGAGCGACCGTGAGGGCGAGGGCCGAGGTGTTTTTGGCCGGCGAAACGCCAACAAAGCGAGCGATAAAAGACGAAGCACGGTACGCGAGAGGGAATGGTATCGAGGAAATATACTGGCGAGGCGCGCTTACCAGTGACAAAGAGAACATAAAAAGTGCGTTTCAAGAACATTACACAGATTTGTTTAGCCCCACAGTTCAAAAAACTGATGAGTTCAAGCGAGACTTTCTTCCAGCCATGCCAAGGTTGGGGGACAATGTGAGGGAGGAGTTAGAACGACCGATATCGCTTGGCGAAATTCAGACGGCAATATCGGAGTTAAAAGTAGGTAAGTCGCCAGGACCTGACGGGCTTGGTGCGGATTTTTATAAAAGGTTTTCGGATATAGTAACTCCGTTTTTATTTATGGTCTTTCGCGAGGCGTACGAGTCCGAGGTACTTCCGCCGTCGTTTGGTCGCACACACACCGTCCTCATACCCAAATTGGAAGCCCGTGTTAAACTTCAATTCGTTTCTGGGTACCGGCCGATTACATTGGCCAATGTAGATTATAAAATCCTTATGAAGATCTTAGCGCAACGAGTGCAGAGTGTTATAACAAGTGTAGTAGGGCCGCATCAGACCTGTGGTATAAAGGGCAGGAGTATAGTAACAAATGTTCATGTTGCGCGCAGTGTGCTGGAGTGTTGCGATATGTTTTTTAAAAGGGTCGCTATGCTTCAGATTGATTTCGAAAAAGCGTTCGACCGAGTGTGCCATGAGATTCTTTTTTGTATTTTGGAGCATATAAATGTTGGTGATGTGATCATACAGGGAGTGCGTATGGCGTACTCTCACTGCTGCACGCAACTGATAATCAACAAGAATGTCACGGGAAGTATTCCTGTACTGTCTTCTGTGCGACAAGGATGTCCAGCATCTCCTCTTCTGTTTGCAATTTATTTGGAACCCTTTTGTTTAATAATAATTAATGACAGTGGAGTACGTGGTTTTAATTTACACACAAGCGAAGTGAAGTTACTAACATACGCGGATGATGTGGCGGTTTTTTGTGAAGACGAGGATAGTGTAAGCGCAGCCATATCGATAACAAGGGAGTTTTGTAGTCTTACTAACAGCTGTGTTAATTGGACCAAGTGTGCGGGTTTTTTTCACGGGGAGTGGGGGTCAGCACCATCGGTATTTGAAAACGTGTCTTGGTCGCGTACACCAGCGCGTTATCTCGTAGTTCCGCTGGATCGCTATCAGGAAAGCGGCGAGCACTGGGAATCCGAGACGGCGAAGCTGCGCGAAAAAACAACGAAGTGGGGCGGTCGCGCGTTGTCTGTTTTCGCACGAGCCACGGTATGCAATCTTTTTCTTTTGGCAAAGCTGTGGTATGTGCTGCAGGTGCTTCATTGTTCACGAGTACACGTGCAGCGAATGCACAGAGTATTCGCAGTCTTTATCTGGTCATCGGTGTGGGAGCGTTCCAGTCGGAGTAACCTTTTTCGCCGAGTAAGGCATGGGGGTGTTGGCCTGTGTCATGTATTTGTTCGCCAGCTTGTAAACCGGTTTATGTTTTTGCGTGATACACGTGATCCATTTCTTCGCACTTTAATGCAGATTACATTAGTAGATGCCTTGCCTATGTATATTGTTTCTTCTGTAAGTGATAGATGTGGTGCCGTGAAAGGCTATATGAAGGAAGTGGTTGAGTCTTTTCGTTTTCTTACTGTGAGATTTTCAGTAGAATATTTAGCCACTGTTTCGAGAAAAACCCTTAAAAATAATTTGAGGGAGATGCTGTTCCCCGTACCACGTTATCGTGAAATGTTTAGTTCTGGTCCTGGCCAGGATGTGTTATCCCGCGTGAAAAAAATGGCAGTCCCAGCATGCGTGAAAACTTTCTTTTTCAAGTTGCATACAGGAACGCTGCCAGTTAAAACATGGATGGAGGAGAAGGGGCTGTTTATTGGTTGGTCAAACATCTGTATGCTGTGTGCGAAAGCCGAAACAGTGGAACATGTTTTCGTGGAGTGCTGGGACGCCGTATTTTTTTGGGACGTCTTACAGAGAACGTTAAAGAAAGACCTGCCCATTTCAGCGCATGGCATTCGGTTCCTTCCGGTTGAGCGCGAAGATGAAGTCCCGTATGATTTGATCATGGCGCTAGGGTTACATGCCATTTGGAGGTCCAGAATGGCTGTGAGACATGCGGACCCGAATGCACTCACTGTAAGCAAGTATTTTTCTCAAAATGTCAGGCTTTTGTATGAAGTGTACAAGTTACAGGACCCCGAACTTGAATGGCTTCCTGTTTTGGAGGAGTTGTGTACTTTTGATGTTTATTTTAAGTCCTTCCGTCAGCCAAAGTTTGGCAGGCGGTTTTTAATTTATCCGTGACTTGTATTACGTGTGTGCAAAAGGTAATAAACAAAAAAAAAGTGGGCTCGTAGCTAAATCGGTAAGACAGCGCGCTCTCACTTGGTTGGTCTATTAGTTCCCGGTTCGATTCCCGGCGGTGCCAGTAAATTCTTTTATTTGTTCGCTGGAGGTTTCTGGTGACACCAACGGTCGCGAAAGAACCCTTGGGGGGTAGAGGTAAAAAGCTTTGCTATAAAACGCCTGAGATGTGACCCCGGAACCCTCAGATATGACACAGGGGGGCGCTAGTATCCAATATGTGCGTGCTTTTAAAAGCAAACGCGTCGCATTTTTGTCGGATTACACAAACCCATGCGGTATCCGCTACTGTCGCATTCATGTAAACGCGCTTATACCTACGCATGCACGCCCTCGCCCTTTCCACTTCCCGCTCTTGCACGCATCAACCGGGAATCGCTGATGTGCGCATGCCTAAAGTGAAACACGCTGGCGAAAGTGTCGCTATAAAAGCCATCCATGCCAAACAAAAAATATTGGCTCACGTTGGTGATCCAAGCGGGCAAGTTGCTGTTTATGCTTGAGGGATTGGCAGCCATTCGGCGAGCTGGAACTTGCGGCGGCAACGGCGGTGGCAGCGGCTTTTCTTTGTTGTTGTCCTATTCGTGCTTCTTCTTCTATTCCCGCTATTCTTACCCCGAGCAAATGACACGCGTCGTTCCGTAGCGAATGAAAATCTGGAAGGACTCGAGCTTTATTCCATCGGTCAGTCATGCTCGTTTCCTTCAATCGCGTTGCACGCATCGTACTGATGCTCTAACACGCTCGCACAAACGCGAAACGCTCGACCTTGGAAGATAACTGACAGGCTGCTTTGAGCCGTGAGACTTCCATGTTTAAATCTTCCACAGGCACGAACGGTGTATTTTTGGTAGGGGCATGAAGCTTAGCGGCAAGTGCACTCCCTCTCCTTCCACCTAAAAACCGGACACGCATGAACCAACAACCAGTGATTAGCCTGTGCTTAGGCGCCAAACACATCGGCGAAGATGTCGCTCGGAAAGCCTTCCAATCTAAAGAACTATTATGGCCTCAATCTCGCGTTCCAAACGGGCAAGTTGCTCTACATCGGGGCCGAATTAGCAAATGCTATACCAAGTGGCATTCGTGGTAGAAACGGTATCGAAACGTTCGGCGGTAGGGGCTACGTCGTTTTGACATAGAGTTTCTTACTATATACACAAAAGAGAAATCTGACGCTAGCCTCTATGCGGCTCAAATCAAGGCCGTCTGTGTCCTGATGGGCCACCATTGCGTCATGCGCTCGCCTTAATTACATCATTGGCTTGAATTGATACGTTTTAACGACCACAAATTTAAAAAATGTGCCACAAAAACGCAAAGAATAGTGTGCAATTTTGTTAGTGGAAAATAAAACAGGCTGCGTTAAAGCTAACAAAAAAAATTGGGCCCATCTCCCCGCGAGGGGGACTCGAGTTAATGCGTCGCGTAGGGGGTGGGTGTACTGCGTTAACGTTTAGTGTTTGGGGAGTTGGTGGTTGTGAATGCTTTGTAACAGCAGCTTCTTGACGTAGTTTGAATGAGTCAAGGATATAAGGCGCGTTCGTAGCCTCACATTCCGTGTCGGCTTTGTGGCGCAGTGGGTAGAGCACTATGTACATTGCGTTCCGCCTGCAGGGTCGAGGAATCAAAACCAGGTGCCGGATAGTATTTTTTTATATAGTGTAGGGGGAGGGGTGCGGACAACGACGGTGCGGACTACGACGGACGTCAACGCGGGTGACATCGTGAGTTACTGAAATGCTCTGCATTTAAATAGCAGTAAGACATGTTTTCGCAGAAATTGTTGTGCCTACTATTATGTAGGCCAGTCTGGTAGTTTACTAGAATGCCAATATTTTGTGGGCAACTCATTAGGAACTGTTACTCTGATAATTTTTCTATTATTTGAATAAGTTGTGTGAAGAACTTTGTGAGCGTGCCTCCAAAAACGTCGTCTTCGTGGTGAACCGGTGCACCAACCGTCACCTACAGTTTAACAAAATTTGTTGCTGAGCGAGTTGGTTCATGCTTGAGGAAAAACGAAAACGTGGCATTAAACAGTCGTAGACGAAGACAAAATAGGATATCTTGTCTACGTCGAAGTACGTTTTTTTTACCAGCTACAACTTTCGCAGCGGCATATTACCCACTCAGTCACACGTCCTTCGACTCCGGCATGATCAACGTCAGGCACAATAACGCACTGCCTGCCTTTTCACCGATCATTGATTGATTGATTGTAGGGTTTAACGCGCCGACGCAACGCAGGCGATGAGGCGCGCCGTAGTGGAGGGCTCCGGATTAATTTTGACCACCTGGGGATCTTTAACGTGCGCCGAAATCTCGTACACACGGGCGTTTTTGCTTTTCGCCTCCATCAGAAAAGCGGCCGCCGCGGCCGGGAATCGAACCCGCGACCTCGTGCTCAGCAGCGCAACGCCTTAGCCACTTTTCACCGATCAGAGCTACAACAGAACAAGGAGGATTTCGGCTTCCTCGTATGTAGTAGATGTGTTAATGCATAGAGAAGAAAGCAAATTCGAAAAACCGCTTAAAAATCCAATTGCCATGCCCAGCCCAAGCTCGAAGCAGGGGTCTTCCCATAAACACCAACGACGATATGAATTGCCAGATGCAGTTTCCTCTCTTATGTACTTACTAAGAAACTCTACCATTTTGACGCCCATTCGGGCTTCTGTTGATTATCCCCCATGCTCTGGTAAATGCGCTGATACCACTGACACTTAGTGCTGCCCAGTTTGGCCACCACTGGCGCGCTCCGTTTAACTTTCCGGTGACCTATAAAACATCTCATGTTATTTTAGTGAACTAAACAGTCCTATCCATTTGAAGCAAAAATAAACGCCAGACGTTCGCGGAAGAACATTGTTTCACGAAGATAAATTTTTCTGTAGGCCAGCAGTGATTGCTGCTTCTACTTCTGAAAAGCATGCTTATGGTCACGGGTCTTTTTGGGGTGTAATCGCCTGGAAATACGCTCTAGTTGAAACAGGCGTGGTGTAGTCTTCCGCAGCTGCATCTACTCAATGGAGTAGTAAATTAAAATTTGAGGAATTCGACTGGAAAAACGAAAGCGGAATTGGGAAGTTGCCCAATTTTGTTTGTATAAAGCATCTTTCACAAATCGGTTTGTATGTCTGCAGCTACCAATGAAATTCGCTATTTGCCATAGGAGAACATTATCATCGTAGTAAGAATCGCGATTGCCTGCCAGTAAGTCGTTTATAAAATGCAACAAAACGAAGAAACCGCTGATATATTCTGTTATAGAATTGTTATGGTGAAGCCAGTGTTGCATCTGTTCTCTTTCCATTCGATATACTTTGGCACCGCGTTACTAGCACCAAGCCGCACTTCCCAAAAAAATGACGCCCTGAAACACCACTCCGTTCTTGGGAGTCATGTCCCCAATATTCGATTTCAGACAGTGCCGGCAGTGCACTGACCCAGTCCGAAAACTGCCTGCGTGGTGACCTCTTCTTGCGCCCCTGTTACCTTTTTGTTTCTTCTCGTAGGGGGCGCACTACCAATCTCTGCGATTGTCCACAACAGCCCTCCGCTGTGCAAGTTGTCACAACCTGCGGAAAATGTGGTACTTAGGTTCTTGCATCCGGTCGGAGCTCACAAAAAAGATATATCTTCAGGAAACAACAAATTTAATTGAAGTTCTCCCCCACGCTCGAATGCCACGAAGCTCCAGTCGCGCACTAACGGAGTCCCTCAGCTGGCCACCGCGGTCACAACTGTGACCATGGCCCCCCTGTTCACTTTGCCGTATTTGTGCAGCGTTGTGTACCAGCAACTAGGCGGATTGTCGCACCATCCCACCGCTGCGCAAATGTTCACAATACTTACAAAAAACATGTTTTCTGCCGCGTTGTAATATTTTTATCAAAATTGGAGCTGTCGCGTAGAGAAGACACAAAAATGCTGATAGTTTTTTTTTGTTTCAGGTCCCTGCTATGTATGAAGATCCCAAGTACGCAGGTTCGCTTCCAGCCCGCGGTGGGCGCTTTTCTCATTCAGGCGGAAAGAGGAAGCACCCGCGCGTCCCAGATTTTGGCGCACAATAAAGATCCCCAGGCGGTCAAAATAATTCCGGACCCCTCACCATGGCGCGCCTCATTGCCTGGATGATGTCGGCGCGCCAAACCTCATAATCTATCACAAATCAACCCGTGGTTGTTGCGTTAAGAGTTCAATCTTCTAGGAAAACGCATGCCAGGCGAAATCATTTCTTAGTCAATATTGGTGCGTACGGGTATCTAACACTGCCTTCAGCACTCCTCTAAAACATTTCGCTTCTACATTACCTAACTTTCCTTATGTGGCTGTACTTAATGACGTGTTTGTAAATATTATGGGGGAGCATTCCCTTCATTCCTCGAGAGCATATGGAGAAAAACGACACGGAAGAATCCAAAAACTGGCCCTAGGTTCTTTGCATAAAATACCGACAGACAAAGTGGAGAAAAGAGCTAAACTAGGCTTCGCCGAAGTCGGGACACTTAACATTTAAAACTTCCATGTCATTGTACTCACTCTAAAAATATAAAGGCGGAATTATAAAGAACATTAAAATAAAAAAAGACATATTCTGCTGGCCTCCATCGCTGAACCTCAATATGTACGTTTTCTTGTATTGTTATCCGGTTTTCACTGGACAAAAATAATTTTCCACATCCCTTCCCGATAATGTATGTAGTAGATTTGACTTTTAGGCTGCCCCAAAAAATTTGTTTATCTGCGAATGCCTGGTGCGCAAAAGGTTTCTAATATATATTTACAAGAGCCCTCGTGGACAGCCCGGTTTTCTAAATTCCAATGTGCGAAATTCCATTAAGGGCATTTCAACGGCTACTCGGAAGCAGCAACCTTTAGGTAACCTTTAATATCAGGCTTTGAAACCAGTGTTAGCGCCGTTGGCATCCTATCTACAGAAATGACCATATCACAAAAACGTCATCAACGTTAGCGTCATTTGACTATTTAGAGCACTGCAAACTGAATAGAGCTGTTCAGTCATGTAATATTGTGAAGGATATGTTCTAAAAGGTACGCCTAATAGCAGTATGTTAGTGGCATGAACCTACCAAATATGCCGATTTGTACTTACACTGCATACGTTTTGAATAATACATCTTAGCCATCAGCGCTCTAATTGTAGACCGCCGCCTTTCTGTTTAAAGCGAGCAATGAAAGTGCCCGTTTAAGATTTCGGAGCACGCTACAGACCCCGAGGGGTCAAAAGTAATCCTGAGCCCTCCACTACGGCGCGCCTCACCGCTCGTGTAGCGTCGGCGCATTGAACCTCATAATAAATCAATCGAATAGTCGGCGACTTATGCACAGTTTACTGCACCCGCTGAATAATAACTATTCTTCTAAAGTTCTATACAGGAGCACAGCTGGTCTTTAAATGTTCGCGACTGTTGTGGAGTTGTTCATACCTGCTTAAATACAAGCTACTCTTGTGTTCAGCACACGACAACGCCGGCCTACGAGCCTTGTACTGAGGAAAGTATTCAATGTAATACGAGAGTTGAACAGGCACATCTTTGAAATATTTGTAGCAAATAAAGTAGCTCTTACTTTTTTATTACAGTGGGAAGTCACGCTGTTTTTCTGTAGATTCATGTTATTACGAAGCGGAGTCTAGACTGCATCGCAATTAGTGCAGCAGTTTTTATTACAGACCCGTTACCAATGGTGGAAAGAGATGTTCACAGACTATGAATACAAAGATCAATGCTTTGACCTGGTTGCTGTCTTGTGTTGACAAAAGTTCGGAAATCGAGAGAAAAAATTTTTAAACGCACTGCCGTAAGAAACTTTTCTGCCAAAAATACTTTATCTCATACGTGAAGCCATGTAGGGAACGTTAATACAAAATTGATGTTGATAGTTTGTTAGTTGAATAAAAAAAATTACGCCCACCTCCTCTCGCGGGAACCCTGGTGTGATGCGACGCCGAGGGGGGTTCAAGCTCATGCGGAGAGCAACCGTCGACCGAAAGGCCGCCGGAGAGCGGCACACCGGTTATATGCGCAGCGCGCAGCACCGCCAATCGGCGGAGTGAGAGCGCGCTGGGCCGCACACCCGCAGCTGTTGAGAGAGAGTGTTCGCTCTCACCTGGGCACTCGCCGGCGCCAGTGCGCCTGCCGCGGCTATGACGCAACACAATCCAACACAATCCACTTTAATTCAATCCAGTTCAATTCAAGCCAAGCCAAGCCAAGGCATACCAATCGAATCCAATCCAATGCCCCTCGCGAGGGAGTGTTCGCTATCGGAGAGGAGAGGGGGTGAGTGGAGGAGAGTGCGGAAGCCGACGACGACGACGACGGACGCACGCAGGAAGGACAGGGCCGCCGACACGAGATGCTCTCAGCGTCGCATCTAAAAAAATTACGCCCACCTCCCCTCGCGGGAACGCTGGTGTGATGCGAAGCTGAGGGGGGTTCAAGTGCAAGCGGAGAGCAACCGCCGACCAAAAGGCCGCCGGAGAGGGGCACACCGGTTATATACGCCGCGCGCTCGAAGGAGAGGAGACCACGGAAGAGAGAGTACTGCACATGCGCCGGCGCCAGTGTGTCTACCGCGGCTATGGCGCAACACAATCCAACACAATCCACGTTAATCCAATCCAAACCAAATCCAATCAAATTAAATTACCATCATCATCATCATCATGATCAGCCTATCTACGCCCACTGCAGGGCCTCCAATTACCTCGGTCCTGTGCCAACTGTGACCAATCCATACCCCCAAACTTCTTGATCTCATCTGCCCATTTAACTTTCTGCTGCCCCCGGCAACGCTTGCCTTCTCTACGGATCCACTCTGTTACCCTTAATGACCAGCGGTTTTCTTGCCTTCGCATTACATGCCCTGCCCACGTCCATTTCTTTTTCTTAATTTCTACTAATATGTCCTTAACACGTGTTTGTTCCCTGACCCACTCCGCTCTCTTCTTGTCCCTTAATGTTACACCTATCATTTTCCGCTGCATTGCACGCTGAGTCGTCCTCAATTTAAGCTGAACCCTCTTAGTGAGCCTCCAGGTTTCTGCCCCGTAGGTGAGTACCGGTAAGACGCAGCTGCCATACACTTTCTTCTTCAGCGACAATGGTAGGCTGCTATGCATCATCGGAGAATGCCTGCCGAATGCACCCCACCCCATTCTTATCATTCTAATTATCTCTGCCTCATGGTAGGGATCTGGGGTAACAACTTGGCCTAAGTAGCTATATTCGCTTACCACTTCCACTGGCTCGCCACCTGTCTCAAACCGCTGTGCTGCCCCGTGGTTATTGATCATTACTTTAGTTTTCTGCATATTAATTTTCAGGCCCACGGTTCTACTCTGTTCGTCCAGTGCGGAAAGCATGCTTTGGAATTCGTCCCCCGAGTTACTTAGCAAGGCAACGTCATCAGCAAATCTGAGGTTAGTGAGGTATTCTCCACTAACCTTTACTCCCACCTGTTCCCAATTCAACGTTCTGAATACTTCTTGTAAACATCCAATCCAATCCAAGCCAACCCAATCCATTCGAATCCAGTTCAATGCCCCTCGCGAGAGAGGGGCATCGGAGAGGAGAAGGGGGGAGTGGCGGAGAGCGCAGCTCGCGCGGCGAGCAGAATGGGGAAGGGGCGGACGACAACAACGCCGACGACGCTGCATAGACAAGGCGAGTAAATGAAATGCAGTCACATCTAAAATTACGGGAAGTTATTTGAGTTTTAGTGTTATATATCGCACAGCACAAACAGTCTGCCAAGGTGATCTTTGAAACAGAATTGTGGAGCCGCCGCTGCTGAGTTGGTACAAAATTAGTCAAAGTTTGTTCATACCTTACTCCAAAAGCTGATTATGAATGTGTGGGATATCATAACAAAGAAGGGTTTTATACGTTATAGCCGTTTTGCTCGTTTTGCTCCTCCGCATGGCCGGTATTCCGTGAAGTGTAGCGGGTGCGGGTACTCACTCGGCTACTCAAGCCTAAGAACGTATTACTCAATGTAGGTACTCAATGTAGGTACTTGTAGGTACTCAAGACTAAGAACACATTATTGCTCGTACTCCTGCTGTGTAGTTTTAAAGTTCTGTGACCTATAGAACTG